>NW_024423453.1:67449939-67451747 GCF_017311325.1 Ursus maritimus
CAGTTGACCAAGATTAGAGCAGAAATCAATGAATTAGAAACCAGGAGTACAGTAGAGCAGATCAACAGAACTAGAAGCTGGTTCTTTGAGAGAATAAAATTGACAAACCACTGGCAAGACTTATCCAAAAGAATAGAGAAAGGACACAAATTAATAAAATTGTGAATGAAAAAGGAGAGGTCACAACCACCACCAATGAAATTGGAAGGATTATTAGAAACTTTTATCAACAGCTATATGCCAATAAATTAAGCAATCTGGGAGAGATGGAGGCCTTCCTGGAAACCTATAAACTACCAAGACTGAAACAGGAAAAAATTGATTTTTTAAACAGGCCAATTAATTATGAAGAGATTGAGTCAGTGATAAACAACCTTCCAAATAACAAAACTCCAGGCCCGGATGGTTTTCCTGGGGAATTTTATGAAACATTCAAAGAAGAAATAATACCTATTCTCCTAAAGCTATTTCAAAAAATAGAAACAGAAGGAAAGCTACCAAACTCATTCTATGAGGCCAATATTACCTTGATCCCCAAACCAGGCAAAGACCCCCTCAAAAAGGAGAATTACAGACCGATTTCCCTAATGAATATGGATGCCAAAATCCTCAACAAGATCCTGGCTAATAGAATCCAATAGTACATTAAAAGGATTATCTATCATGACCAAGTGGGATTCATCCCTGGGATGCAAGCGTGGTTCAACATTTGCAAATCAATCAGCGTGATACATCATATCAAAAAGAAAAGACTCAGGAACCATATGATCCTCTCAATTGTTGCAGAAAAAGCATTTGACAAAATACAGCATCCTTTCCTGATTAAAACCCTTCAGAGTGTAGGGACAAAGGGTACATTCCTCAATCTCATAAAAACCATTTCAAAGCCTACAGCAAATATCATTCTCAATGGGGAAAAGCTGGAAGCCTTTCCCTTAAGATCAGGAACACGACAAGGATGCCCACTCTCACCACTATTATTCAACATAGTACTAGAAGTCCTTGCAACACCAATCAGACAACAAAAAGGGATAAAAGGTATCCAAATCGGCAAAGAAGAAGTCAAACTGTATCTCTTCGCAGATGACATGATACTCTATATGGAAAACCCAAAAGAATCCATGCCCAAACTATTAGAAGTTATAGAGCAATTCAGTAATGTGGCGGGATACAAAATCAATGCTCAGAGATCAGTTGCATTTCTATACACGAATAATGAGACTGAAGAAAGAGAAATTAGGGAATCCATCCCATTTACAATAGCACCAAAAACCATACGTTACCTTGGAATTAACTTAACCAGAGACGTAAAGGGTCTATATTTGAGAAACTATAAATCACTCTTGAAAGACATTGAAGAAGACACAAAAAGATGGAAAAATAGTCCATGCTCATGGATCGGAAGAATTAACATAGTTAAAATGTCCATGCTACCCAGAACAATCTACACTTTCAATGCTATCCCGATCAAAATACTGAGGACATTTTTCAAAGAAATGGAGCAAATAGTCCTTAAATTTGTATGGAACCAGAAAAGGCCCTGAATCGCCAAGGAACTGTTGAAAAGGAAAAACAAAGCTGGGGGCATCACAATGCCGGATTTCAAGCTGTACTACAGAGCCGTGATCACAAAGACAGCATGGTCCTGGCACAAAAACAGACACATAGACCAATGGAACAGAATAGAGAACCCAGAAATGGACCCTCAGCAATTTGGGCAACTAATCTTTGGCAAAGCAGGAAAAAACATCTGGTGGAAAAAAGACAGTCTTTTCAATAAATGGTGCTGGGAAAATTGGACAGATATA
>NW_024423453.1:67452130-67576257 GCF_017311325.1 Ursus maritimus
AGAAACAAATAAATCAAAAAATGGGCAGAAGATATGAACAGACACTTTTCCAATGAAGACATACAAATGGCTAACAGACACATGAAAAAATGTTCAAAATCATTAGCCATCAAGGAAATTCAAATCAAAACCACACTGAGATACCACCTTACGCCAGTTAGAATGGCAAAAATTGACGAAGCAAGAGAGGATGTGGAGAAAGGGGGTCCCTCCTACATTGTTGGTGGGAATGCAAGTTGGTACAGCCACTCTGGAAAACAGTGTGGAGGTCCCTTAAACAACGGGGTAAACACGATAAGGATGCCCACTTCACCACTATTATTCAACATAGTACTAGAAGTCCTTGCAACACCAATCAGACAACAAAAAGGATAAAAGGTATCCAAATCGGCAAAGAAGAAGTCAAACTGTATCTCTTCGCAGATGACATGATACTCTATATGGAAAACCCAAAAGAATCCATGCCCAAACTATTAGAAGTTATAGAGCAATTCAGTAATGTGGCGGGATACAAAATCAATGCTCAGAGATCAGTTGCATTTCTATACACGAATAATGAGACTGAAGAAAGAGAAATTAGGGAATCCATCCCATTTACAATAGCACCAAAAACCATACGTTACCTTGGAATTAACTTAACCAGAGACGTAAAGGGTCTATATTTGAGAAACTATAAATCACTCTTGAAAGACATTGAAGAAGACACAAAAAGATGGAAAAATAGTCCATGCTCATGGATCGGAAGAATTAACATAGTTAAAATGTCCATGCTACCCAGAACAATCTACACTTTCAATGCTATCCCGATCAAAATACTGAGGACATTTTTCAAAGAAATGGAGCAAATAGTCCTTAAATTTGTATGGAACCAGAAAAGGCCCTGAATCGCCAAGGAACTGTTGAAAAGGAAAAACAAAGCTGGGGGCATCACAATGCCGGATTTCAAGCTGTACTACAGAGCCGTGATCACAAAGACAGCATGGTCCTGGCACAAAAACAGACACATAGACCAATGGAACAGAATAGAGAACCCAGAAATGGACCCTCAGCAATTTGGGCAACTAATCTTTGGCAAAGCAGGAAAAAACATCTGGTGGAAAAAAGACAGTCTTTTCAATAAATGGTGCTGGGAAAATTGGACAGATATATGCAAAAGAATGAAATTGACCACTCTCTCACACCCTATACAAAGATAAACTCCAAATGGATGAAAGACCTCGGTGTGAGAGGACTCCATCAAAATCCTAGAGGAGAACATAGGCAGCAACCTCTACGACATCGGCCAAAGCAACCTTTTTCATGACACATCTTCAAAGGCAAGAGAAACAAAAGAAAAAATGAACTTGTGGGACTTCATCAAAATAAAAACCTTCTGCACAGCCAAGGAAACAGTCAAAAAAACTAAGAGGCAGACCATGGAATGGGAGAAGATATTTGCAAATGATGCTACAGATAAAAGACTGGTATCCAAGATCTACAAAGAACTTCTCAAACTCAGTATGTGAGAAACAAATAAACAAATCATAAAATGGGCAGAAGATATGAACAGACACTTTTCCAATGATGACATACAAATGGCTAACAGACACATGAAAACATGTTCAAAATCATTAGCCATCAGGGAAATTCAAATCAAAACCACACTAAGATACCACCTTACGCCAGTTAGAATGGCAAAAATTGACGAAGCAAGAGAGGATGTGGAGAAAGGGGGTCCCTCCTACATTGTTGGTGGGAATGCAAGTTGGTACAGCCACTCTGGAAAACAGTGTGGAGGTCCCTTAAAAAGTTAAAAATTGAGCTACCCTATGACCCAGCCATTGCACTACTGGGTATTTACCGCAAAGATACAGATGTAGTGAAGAGAAGGGCCATATGCACCCCAATGTTCATAGCAGCATTGTCCACAATAGCTAAATCGTGGAAGGAACCGAAATGCCCTTCAACAGATGATTGGATTAAGAAGTTGTGGTCCATATATACAATGGAATATTACTCAGCTATCAGAAAGAATGAGTTCTCAACATTTGCTGCAACATGGACAGCACTGGAGGAGATAATGCTAAGAGAAATAAGTCAAGCAGAGAAAGACAATTATCATATGATTTCTCTCATCTATGGAACATAAGAACTAGGAAGATCGGTAGGGGAAGAAAGGGATAAAGAAAGGGGGGGTAATCAGAAGGGGGAATGAAGCATGAGAGACTATGGGCTCTGAGAAACAAACTGAGGGCTTCAGAGGGGAGGGAGGTGGGAGAATGGGATAGACTGGTGATGGGTAGTAAGGAGGGCACGTATTGCATGGTGCACTGGGTGTTATACGCAACTAATGAATCATCGAACTTTACATCAGAAACCAGGGATGTACTGTATGGTGACTAACATAATATAATAAAAAAAACATTAAAAAAAACAAGGAACGGATTTCTCATATACTGTCCTCAGAAAAGCTTTATGGAAATTCAAGAACCCTTGGCAGCTTGTGTTTCAATTAACGTCCTTCTCTTGTGGCTAGTGGGTCTGCGGTAAAGCGGGATCTGTTGTGATTCTTCCCTTCTCCCAACACCTCCATCACACAATCCTTGACCAAAAAACTAAGAAGAACATTTTATAGAAGTTTGTTTGCCTTGCTGAAGAGGGCACAGGGGTTCGGAGGTAAAGCAACTGTGCCAAAGACCCAGAGCTAGTAAGAGGCTAGGTTTTGGGTCAGAACCTTGGTCCCTTCCACCTTGGTCCCCATCTCTAGATAGCCCACCAAAACTCCCACCTTCATTTTTTCACTGGGATAGAAAGCCAGATCTGAGCAATAGGACAGAATTACATAACATTTTGCTGCAAAATCCTGAGGATTTGACAAACCAGATCTAAAAGCACTACTCTTCATCAGACCAACAAGCCATTTTTGAAATATAGTCTTTCACAGAAAGGAGTATTTGGTGAGGAATAGAAACAGAGTGACATTCCAGGCTAATATGTTTGGATGAATTAAACTGTGATCGATGTCTTCATTTGAGGAAATACTTATCACTTATTCCTCCTCAGTCCAAAACAAGCATGAAAGGATAACGTGAGAAGCACTGCTATGCTAACACATGTGAGTGTGTGTCTGAGTCTATACAAATGCCCAGCTGAAAACATCACCCATGCTCCAGCTGCGGGGCCTGTAATACATCTTTCTCCCAAGAGTGTGTTCTGCAACCCACACGTAACAAAGGCCTGCTTAGAGGGTCTCTAAGGTCCTTTCAGATCTCACATTCTCTGGTTCTGTAATTTGAAGTTTTCCGTCAGACCTCTTAGCTCTTTTGTTAAGCTTAAAAGATAGTCATCTGTTTCAACTTTTGATTAATTCTGAGCTTTATTAATAGAATGTTATAGCACAATTCCTTTTAAATATGTTATAAAAGCTTTGCTTTTTAATGACTCAATCAAACACTTTTTTCAAAGGAATATATCTTCAATTCTGCTTCCTGATAGCAGGCTTTCCTAAGTTACCCTTTTGATTCTATTACATGGTAGATGAAAGACAGCCACAAATCCTCCTTACTGAGGTGGGGTCTATGTACTCTCCCCTTGGATCTGAGTGGGCTCATNNCTGCTTAACCAAAGAATACAGCAAAAACAATACTAGGCTCATTTCTGGGTCTTGGCCTTAGGAATTTGGCAGCTTTCACTTCCTGTCTCTGGAGTATTCGCCCATCATGCTGTGATGGAGAAAAAACAGCCTCCCAGAGACACCTACATAAAGAGAAATTGAGGCCTCCAGCTGAGCACCCATCCAAATCCAGCACCAACTTGCCAGTCATCTTGAAAGCAGGTCCTCCAGCCCCATTTCAGCCATTCCAGGTGGCACTGAATGGAACAGAGAAGAATCTATAGACCCCTGACCAAATTGCAGATTGATGAGTGAATGAATGGTTGTGCTGAGGCAGTCTGTCATGTAGCAATAAATACTTCTAATAGTAATGATGATAATGAGGATAAGAAAGGTAACATTTCACAAGCATTTATCAGGTTCTAGGTATAGTACAAAGTACTTTACATGAGGTATATCATTTAATTGTCACAACAAAGCAAGGGAGTAGCCACTCTTATTCCCCTTTATAGAGAATGAAAACAAAGCTTCTTGTGATGTAGCCCAAGCTCATTTAGTCAGTAAGTGTAGACCCAGGTCACCAACCCAAATCTTCCTTCTTGTTCTTTTTTCTTTTTTTTTTTTTAATGATTTTTTATTATATTATGTTAGTCACCATACAGTACATCCCCGGTTTCTGATGTAAGGCTCGATGATTCATTAGTTGTGTATAACACCCAGTGCACCATGCAATACGTGCCCTCCTTACTACCCATCACCGGCCTATCCCATTCCCCCACCCCCCTCCCCTCTGAAGCCCTCAGTTTGTTTCTCATAGTCCATAGTCTCTCATGTTTCATTCCCCCTTCTGATTACCCCCCCTTTCTTTATCCCTTTCTTCCCCTACCGATCATCCTAGTTCTTATGTTCCATAGATGAGAGAAATCATATGATAATTGTCTTTCTCTGCTTGACTTATTTCACTTAGCATTATCTCCTCCAGTGCCGTCCATGTTGTAGCAAATGTTGAGAACTCGTTCTTTCTGATTCTTCCTTCTTGTTCTATGCTGAATTTCCCTCTGCGTCTTGATGTTCTTGATGACTCATCCTCTGTATGGCTTTGTCTACTGCTTCTCTGCAAATAATACCTACATCTGTTCTGACAATTCTGACTTCTCACCAGTTCCCACCTGATCTCTGTAGGAGCATAGGTAAATGTCTCCTTGGATCATCCACGTCTGTGCTACCTCTAAACCTTGCAGTTCTCATCTGCAATTCCTTTGTTTGCCACTACTTCCCTTCTGGGCAGTGGGGATCCCACAAGAGATGGGCTGGGTCTTATTCTTCTCAATATCTTTAGTATCTGGCACATAATTAGTTGACTCTGCATGAGGGTATTAAACTACATTATTTTCCGGTTTTCACCTCAAAGTCGTTACATCCCAAAGCAAGCCATCATCATCTCCTCTTCTGTATTCCAACAAAGACTTCACCATTCTCATAGTCCTGCAAACTTGGAGGCATTTGACACCTACTTCTCCTTCAGGGACTGAGTCCTGTAAATTCTTCAAAACACCTCTCACCTCTCATGAATTCATTATATTCCCTCATCCTGGTTCCTATTATACTACCTGTGGATTTTTGTAATTTTCCTAAAACTGGTATTCTTGCGTTATCTTCCAATCTATTTTGAACATTTTCCACAAATGCTAAATGAGTCTTTTTAATGCAATGTCTTTATCTCATCACCACCTTCTCAAAATCCTTCAGTGGCTTGGGACCCCAAGATCATGTGTCACTGTTTAGTTTTGTGAATTAGTTAGGATGCTTGCAACTGCAAGTAAAACCCAACTTGTATTGATCTAAACAAGGAAATCTGGACTTCAGAAATAAGATCCAATGGCTCAGGATGTTAAGGATCTAGTTTCTTTGCATCGCTCCAACATTGGTTTCATGCCATGTCTGGTCTCTCTCATTTATGTTGCCTCATGGTGGCACTGGGCTACACGTACCCTTAGTAACTCCCGGTAGATTTGCTCCTTGTGGCTTTTTCCTTTCATATCTTTAGTAAGTTAAATTTGCTGTGGCTTACAACATGTGTTTATTTCTTGCACATTGTACACATTCGATAAGGGTTGGGTGTAGTTCTGCTTCCTATCATCTTCATTCCAGGACCCTTACTGAATGAGCAGCCCTTATATGGGATGTTACCAGAACCACACCTGGGCTCACTTTCCTAGATCAAAGTGGGCCTCATGACCAAACCTGACATCCATGAAGCCAGGGAGTCAATGGGATCCAAAGACAAGGGCAGCATTATGGAGAATAATAATATTCTCCCGCCTAAACTGAGTCAACATACTGATTCTTGAACCTAACACCAGCAAATGGGTAGAGATTTTCCTTCTGCCAAGGCACACCCCTTGAGCTGAGAATCAGTTCCTAAGAAGTTTTGCTGTTACCCAATTGGGGAAAGAAAGCTGGGGATTTACCATAATGTCCAATATATTCTTAGCATTCAAGGTCTTTCATACTATGTCCCAACCCTGTGGTCCAGTCCCCTACTGCTCTCCCGCTCATCAATGACCACTTTCTTTTGTGAACAGAAATCCACTGGTTATGTTGGTTTTTCTACCTGGAATACCTTTTTCTGGCCTCCCATCCTGGACACACCTACCCACCTTCTAGGAATCTCCATCCATCACTTTCATCCTCTGACATTACTTCTCCACTAACATCAAGCATCACTTACTAACATGAACTCTTAAAATTTGAGATATCCCAAGACCTTAAAAATAATTTAGCTCAGCATCTCCCAGAGGGAGGACACCCCAATCCTTTAAAATGCTTTGTGCCCTCCCACCACAAAAGTAAGTGGTAAAAAATATGGTCAGAAACCCTGCATGTGTATTGTAATCTCTCTTAGTTATTCATAATGTTCAGTAGCACCTAAAATCTCTGAGAGGTTTTTATAAAGTTATTATAATTAAGAAATCAATAATTGTAATAAAAAACAAATATTAAAGTCTACTTCTAAAATAAATATATTAATATAATTGATAATTATTAATTAATTATTTTTTAACTAAGACACTGTTACACTTTGTTTAAATTGGCACTTTCTAAACATGTTTGTCACTGACTAATGTCCTGTATAGCTGGTAAGTATTTCCCACATTGGAAAATGCTGATGTAGGCCAAACGTCTCATTTAATAGACTACATTACTGAGATTCAGGTAAGCCTATTGACTTATCTAAGGTCACACAACAACTGCAGTGAAATAGAAAGAGAGGCAGACTTGGAAGTAAAAGTCTCAGGCGTATGTCTATCTTTTAATCAGGAATTTTAGTATAGGTAACCACAAAACATTCAGAATATGAATGTCCCCTCCTTTGTTTCACAAAGGATAATACTGACCTCTCAGTGTTGTTGTTAAATGAGATAATGTGTAAAAACACTTTACGAAGTGTACTATTTCATACAGGTGTACAATTTATACATACAGAGAATGAGAGCTAAACTCAAGTCCCTAGGGTCCCAGCCAGTGCTCAGTTTCTATACCACGCTGTCCCCACCGTTCCCTCAGTCCCTTAATTCTTTTGCTACCTTTTAAGTCATTTGGCCAATTCCTATCTGTGTGCCTGCATCTTCAGCAAGACTGTTTCTTCAAGGTAGGTAATACATCTTCCATTCCCCTTATTTGTTCATAACACCAAGCACAATATGATGTGTATAGTAAGTATTTGCAAAATAATAAATTGAATTTACTTCCAGTGACAACTGGAAAATGATACTCAGTGTAGAGAAAGTAAAATTTTCAGGTATGCACTAATCCTTTGTATCTACCTGAATACAAAAAAGAATTGAAGGTAATTCCATGCCCTAAAAGAAGTGCAAAGGGAGTTTCAAAGAAAATGAGTTAGATAATTTAAAAGTTTGACCTGAGAAAGGAAGGTTTAGGAATTGAGAGATTTTTTTAGTACTCATTATGAAAAATTCTAATTGTGTTTCATAATGACAAGTCCTTGCAATGTTAAAGTTCTATATATAGTTTCAAAATACTTTAAATACATAAGTTCATATATGTTCCATAAAATAATTGCACTGACAAGTACAAATTCTGGGGAAGTTGGTAAAAATTGGGCTTTATTATTTCCATTTATGTAAGAATGGGAGGAATATTCAGATTGTCCATGATTCTAGAATTTCTTATGTTTAAAGCATCCATTTCCAAATAAGTTGAAAACTTTTGAAACTCTATAGAGAAAAGGTCTCATCAATGCTAGGATCATTTTTCTCTAATAGGTCATGATTAATGTTTGAAGTAGAAATAATTTATTGGCATTGCTATTGCAGGATTAAAATTTTGTTTTCCTGCTTATATCTCTCAGTAGACACTGCCAGACGAAATTCTTTTTGGAAGCTGACTTTAGAAATTATAGTTATCCTACCCATTTGTGCACTATCTCCCTTCATATAATTTTTCATTAATACTCCCAGATAAATAAGTTCACAGGACATTAATGAGTGGCATATTTCCCATCTCCTTTTACTAGAAATCCTGGAAATACTTAAAATAGAAGAATGCACTTTAACTACAAACATATTTAGAAGTTTAATTAGCCAAAATAGTATATAATCACACGTATCAGTCAGGATAAGCTAAATTTTGCTACAATAATAAACACCTCCTAAATTTAAGACAGCTTATATCTTGCTCTTATTACCTATCCAGTATGGCGAGTCAGGTGCCTGTGCTCATCCTAGTCATTCAGGGATTCAGTCTAATGGAGGTGTGTGTTTCCACACTCACCATGTGGGTGACTGGGGGTGCTATAACATATCACACTGGCAATTAAATGCTTCCACACTTAGCAAAAATACACATCACTTCCACTTCCATTTAATTGAATAAAAACATAATCTAATCACTTCCGGGTAAATCTAGTCATATTGGTAGTCTTTTCGGGTTTGGCTATTTTGGCTTAAACTCTACTCTGCACTGTCTGGTGCATCAGTCACTAGCCATCGAGTCCTCTGTTCATCTCAGGTCCATTGCTCTCTTACCGGACAGATTCAGGCCTTTTTATAAGGTTGACAATCTCCTTGAGCAACACTCCCAAACTTATGCACATTTTTTACTGTGGTAAAATATACGTAATATAAATTTTACCATTCTAACCATTTTAAGTGTACAGTTTAGTGGCACTAAGTATGTTCACAGTACCATGCAACCACCACCACCATCCACCTCCAGAACTTGGTCATCTTCTCAAAATGAAACTCTGTACCCATTAAACAATGGGCATTTTTCATCAACTCTCTTCTACCCCAGAAGAGCCCAAACCAGAGTTAGGCCACTGGCTTTTTCTCCTAGGAGACACATCAGGGATTCAGTCTGGATTTAGTTATTTTCTAGAAAATTATCAACATCTCCAAAGGAAAAACTGCCTAAACAAATACTATGTCTGTTGCTTGGAGATACTGTCCATATATTGTTTTATCTAAACTTTTTTTAAGAGAGGTAGTTATAAAAACCATATTAAGGGGCGCCTGGGTGGCGCAGTCGTTAAGCGTCTGCCTTCGGCTCAGGGCATGATCTGGCATTCTGAGATCGAGCCCCACATCAGGCTCCTCCGCTATGAGCCTGCTTCTTCCTGTCCCACTCCCCCTGCTTATGTTCCCTCTCTTGCTGGCTGTCTCTATCTCTGTCGAATAAATAAATAAAATCTTTAATTAAAAAAATGTTTAAAAAAACCATATTAAGAGGGACAGCAAGCATAAGCTGGGACTATCCTACACAAATTGGGACATATGTTCACCCTATGTATAAATCAGCAGTTCTCAAAGTGCAGCCTCAGGACCTCTGGGTTTCCTGAGACTTTCTTGCAAGATGGGCAAATTCAAAGCTATTTTTATGATAATACAAAGATAATATTTGCCTTTTTCACACTCATTCTTATGAATGTGCAATAGGTTCTTCCAGAAACCACATGGCATATGATATCATTGCTCTGATAGCTAAAGAAATATATGCTTTTGTATTCTTGAGCTTTCTAGAATTTTCCAGCATTGTTTGTTTAGGTATGAACACTGTATGTTTTCAGAGATTAATGCTGCTTTTTCTCAGGGATTCTACTGAACTTCTACAAGCTATCTTCACTTATATCTGCTGTTACCTCTGAAACTTCATTATTATCTAATAAATCATTATTTTGAAAATCCGAAGTTGCCCTTACGCTTATATATAAATTCAAGAAGAAGAAAATATATTTTGTTGTCTTCTTTTGTAATTTTTAAAAAAGTTATCAGTTTTAATTTTTCATAAAACAAAAATCAGTATCTATTACCTACCCACCCCCCACACACACAAAAAAAAAAGAAAAAGAAAAGAAAAGAAAAACCTGTGGGGTCCTCAATAATTTTTAAGAGTATAACAGAATCCTGAAACTAAAAAGTTTGAAAAAATCAATGTTATGCTAAGTCTTGGGATTTTAGCCTGTGTGGACATAAAAATCTTTATCTTTCTCAAAAAACTTACCTCTTACAATGAAAAGTTCTATTTTGCATGACAAAGACTGGGAATTTGAGGGTTTTTTTCTACAGTCTGCTCTCCTTAGTGATGTCTTTTTAATGGTAGAGGGACTGAGGGAATAGACCTAGAGAGGATTAAAAGTCATATTTTTATGTAGTTCAGAATATTATTCTTATATGTTCATGGGTCACATTGTGGTGCGAAGAGGATATTTGGTCAGAACCCACAGTTTTGAACACCGGCAAACCTGTCCTATTGTCACTCTCAGCACTTTGAAATGGTCAAAAGGTATCTAAACAGAGTATATAACCAGATAAATAAATGTTTTTGACTGCAGACTTGGCTTTAAACTCAACACAGATCCCTTGCCCTTGTGAGCTGAGTAAGGCCACATGATGCCCCAAGGACTTCTTGACTATAGTAGAGCCTATTACTTGACCCCATTCCCTCTAGACGCAAATGTGGATGACCCATATAACTTAGTGAGATAGCAGCGGCACATTTTCTGAAATGGTCACATTTCTATCTACATCTCATGACTTTTAGAACAAAGATAATTCCAAGACAAAGATGACCAGAGAAAGGAGCTGGAGAGTGGAGGGGACACCATTTGACCTAGTAAAGCTAAAATTCCTCCTACTAATGTTCCTTTCCCCAATAATCTTGCTCAAAATTAATATTGGGATAACCCAACTTTAGCAACATTCCAACATTCTACGATCCTGGGTGGTGGTAATGGTGGTGGGAGAGTACCTTACCTCTTTCTTGGCCAAGGTAACTTGGTTCATTCCTAGATAGTAATTAGTTCAGCCCATTCAGTCTCTAAGACAGTAAATGCCAAGTCTGCCAGGACCCCAGCATTCCTAATAACAGATGGAATGTGGAACTGGGTTGCAAACCTATTTGTAATGTCCTCCAGGAAAGGGATAAAGACTCTGCTGGATATTGCTTCAAGCAAAATGGGCTTCACTGGGCCCAGCCCACTCCCAGCTACCTGGCAGGAATCAGGCCAGTGCCAGTAGAGGGACTGAAAGACCCCATGGATGACAAAGTATGATCAGTCAGTATCCAAACTTCCAATGCCCCTGACCATCTGTCATTTAGGAGACTGGGATATCCTTAGAGCCACCTCTAATATCAGGTCAGTTTTCTTAGTCAAAGCCACATTTCTTCCCTCCCATGCCAGCCCACCATTGTAGTCCTGAAACTCCTCATGCGTAAGAGCATAGGACCTAATTTACTACCTCACTACATTCACTTAGCCTCTTCTAGCTTCCAGTCTTTGACACTTGCCCAATTGAGGGGTCCAGCTTTCAGTTACTGTTGCCTCTCTACATGGTACCACTGGCTGCCTCAGCCTCCCCTATGGAGGTGATAGGCTCTAGCATAGTTTCTATCATGCTTGTGTAACGGAAGCCAGAGAAGCTCCAGTGCCAGGGTTCAACATGTTTAGACCTATGCAGACTCTGGCTCCTCGCACCATTTGGAGATTCAGGTGAAGTGCTATACCACTGGGCATGGGATCCACTTCTCCAGCAATAACTCAGTGGGGTCAGGTCACAAAACCCTGAAATGTGGAACATGAACTTTCGCTAACAAGAGACAGGATGATACTATGATCCAGCAGGTAAATTTCTCTCCCTCCCACCCTCTAACAAAAAGGTTCCCAGGCACAGTGTTTGGGATGGCTTGTCTAAAGATGGCTGCATGACTACATAACTGGTTGGTTTCTTTCCCTCCTTTCCTGACTCTCCTCTCTGTTTCTCTCATCCTAGAAACTCTGAGTATACCCACTCTTCCCTTTCCCAACAAGGCATTACCACATAAGCTTTGCCTCAAGTCCTCTTATGATGGCACTTAGACACTGAAAGCCTCAGATCAATTATTCTTCTCAAGGGATAGACAGAAAAAGATATTGATGGGAAGATGGCAGGAGCCACACTTCATGTGCCCAGAGCAATTAAAAAACAAGTAAAAGTTCTGATACAGAACTTACCTGTTCAACAGCAGTTCGGCCTCTTAAAAATGCAGAAACTCTTGTGCTCTTCTTAATTCTGTTGTTCAGTCTCACAGTTTCCCTTGTCCCTGCCTCCCTGCTCCCCATCCTGATCGCTCTCCTTGCCTACCTGGGCCCATGGCAGTTTGTTTCACCTTTGCTGCCTCTTTCTGGTCTCCAAACTCAACTTCCCTGTGCTTTCTCCAGCTCAGATGGATTCACTCAGGCCTCTGGTTTCTCTTCTTCACCTGTGAACTCTCATGCCATGCTCCCACTCCAGAGTCTCAGAGAGCCAGCTCAGCAAGCCTCAGCAGGTGGCCACCGTATCCTGTAACTTCAAGTAGGAAAGAAATATTTAGATGCGCTCAATTGGTAATGCGGGGAAAACTTTAATGAGATACTATTATGGGGAATTAAATAATTCCCTTACATGTACCTTTGTTTCTTATTGCAAAATGAGGACCAAGCTAGAGAAATGGAACCCCTCAAAGAAACCCACCCAGAAAACATGTGGCTAGAGTTCTGTCCATACACACAAACTATTTTGAGGAAAGGGAGAGGAATGGAATTTTGTGAGCCAGTTGACTTCTTTTAATCTCTGTCCCTTCAAGTATTTTCACAAAAAATTCATCCAACAGGCACATTATAAATGAAATGCAATGAATCCAATTGGTTTCAGGTTAATCAGTGAAAGATAATGGTACATTTGGTGGACAAAGTGATAGTGGGAGATAGATCTGTCTTAGAATAGTAAAGTTGGGAGAAAGATACGGGTGAAGAAACTGAGGCTAAAAAACCAAAGGGTAGTGCCTGCTGAAGGTCATGCTGCCCTTTAGTGGCCAAGCCAGGCCTAGACTTAGGCCTCCTGCCTCCTGGGATAACAGGGCGAGGTTGGTGATTAATTCTTTGAGAAGCCCAAAGCAGGCTCTCCTGTTAGGTCATAGGACATTTCATATTATCCCTCGGCTATCTCAGCTTCTACTGCTCTTCTGCCAGCCTCCAAAAACGGGACATGAAAATGGATTTGTTCAAGTGGTGACCCACAGATTCCAAGCCTTAGCACCTTTTTAAATGAGCAAGTGACATAGTGCCAGTCAAGATGCAACCTCCGCAAATGAATTAATTAGACTTTCAAAAAGAGCAAGCAGTCTTGCCGTGGTGTTTTATTACACAGTTTTCTAAGTGGTAATTGAAAAAGAAGCACTTGATTTTAAATCCCCTCCCCGAGGTGTTAATTATGGCAGGGAGGGACTGTGGAGACAGAATCTTATGTAAAATGAATCGCTCCATCACTCAGGACTTGCGGGGTCCAGAGACCCCCATACTCATGGCAGTTTGGCTTTGGGATCTTTATCCATTGCTATACTGGAGAAATTTAAACTACTCTCTTTTGGTGATCTTCTTCCAAAGTACTACAGATCAAAAGGTCAATATGAATCAAATTAAAGGAAAACACTGAACTCAAATTGTCTTCTGTGTAGCTTGTCATATCCCTTCCATTTCTCTTCCTCTCCCTTTCCTTCCATCAAGAAAACTTAGTTTTTGGCTAACTCAATGCCATTCAATTTCTTCAAGATCCTGAACAGCTACAATACATCAGACATTGGGACTCTACACAGGGGAATGCAATACTCTGTCCTCATAGAAGATGTAAGAAGAGGAAGATAGGCATGTATCACAGATGGGAACAGACCTATGAACAGCACAAGAAACAAGAAAGTACAGTTGACAGTTGAGCAAGTTGGGGAGTGAGTGGGAGACAACTCCTCCAGTCAAAAATTTGTGTATAACTTTTGACTCCCCCAAAACTTAGCTACTAATAGCCTACTCTAGGCCAGAAGACTCACTGACAACATAATCAATTAACACATATTTCGTATGTTATGTATATTATATGCTATATTCTTATAAGAAAATGAGTTAGAGAAAAGAAAATGTTATTAAGAAAATCTCAAGGAAGAGAAAATACATTTATAGTACTGAACTATACAAAATCTGCATGTAAGTGGACATACGCAGTTCAAGCCTCTGTTGTTCAAAGTCAACTGTACAGTGTCTGTGACACAGACAGTGAAAGATTTATCCAGTGTTATTGGTCCATACAGTATTAGGAGACAACGAGTTGAGAAGTATTAAGAAATCATCCAATCAGGGGCGCCTGGGTGGCTCAGTCATTAAGCGTCTTTCTTCAGCTCAGGGTGTGATCCCAGGGTCTTGGGATCAAGCCCCGCATCGGGCTCCTTGCTCCACCAGGAGCCTGCTTCTTCCTCTCCCACTCCCCCTGCTTGTGTTCCCTCTCTCGCTGGCTGTCTCTCTCTCTGTCAAATAAATAAACAAAATCTTAAAAAAAAAAAAGGAAATCATCCAATTTCCTTCACTAGTGCTGTAGTCCTCCTGAACATTCTGGATTCAAATTAGTAAGATCAGTAAGAATGTGGGTTCTAGAGACAAAATGATACTTTGAATCATAGCTCCATCTTGTGACTTCGGACTTAACCTCTCTATGTCTCAGTGTCCTCATCAGTAAGATGAGGGTGATATGCATACCCACCTTTTAGGTTTTTCATGAAGACTAAGTTCACATACATAAAGCACTTATAATGGAGCCTGGCACATGGGAAATATTACCTATATGCATATTTGCTTTGGAGTGGCGTAGGAGGACTTGTACAGCCTCACAGATGAGAGAAGAATGATGCAGAGACACCTTCAGGGACCTGTAAAGGGTGGGAGGGGAGGGACTGCACGGGACATAAGACAGGACCAAGTCACACAGGTGCGTGCGCACACATACACATATATACACGCACGTACATACACACATAATGCCCAGACAATAAGCCCATCCACTACCCAACCCACTTTGTAGGAAGAAAGGAGAAAAGAAGCTTGGATCAATTATTTACACCAAAAACACTAAGGAAAAAATGTGGAAAGAACTGCATCTATCTGAAAGTAATTAGGTAAGCTTTTGCTAAGGACACAAGAGAGAGCTTAAGAGCTATATTCAACTCAATTGCAGAGACAAAGGTTCTCTTTTGCGCAACTGAGATTGTGACTCTGAAATTCACACCCACCAATCAGATCAATGAAATCACCCAAGACTAGCTTGCTGCTTTCCAGCTTTCTATTTCCACAGCTGCTTCCTCTGAACATTGCCAGCTCCTGCCCCTGCCGCTCCCCGGAAGCCCCACCTTCACAAATCACAGAATGAACCCAGCACCTCCTCACCCAGCCTGGGTCGGCACCGACCCCACATGACATGTGGGACTAATGATCTTTAAGTCTGAGATGCCTCATGAAAAGACTGTGCCAAACTTGATGGAAGAATGGGGACCAGAATCAGCTGACCTTTCTGGATCAGAGCTTTACGCTCTTGTAGGGTCTTAGCGATACAAGAATGAGGTAACACACATAAAGTGCAGAGTAGGTGTTCAGGAAAAAAATATTATATTCTTGCAATTATTGTTTTATTCTTTTGGTTCTAAGATTTCTGAAGTTATGAAGTGCATGTGCACAAGTGCTCGTATGAGGGCACCTCTATGCAAGTGATGCATATTTTCACACAATTTTGGAAGGCTCAGGGGAGTTCAGCTGGAAGGTATTCCCTAAGGAAACTGTTGTGTTGGACAGAAGCACCTAGGAAGCTTTAAAAACTCCCTTTATCCAGGGCATTCGGCAACTAAATCGGAATTCCTGGGATGGGACCCAAATATTGGTAATATTTAAAACTCACACGTAATTCCAATGTGCTGACAAGGTTAGGACCCCATGCGATAGTTTAGATCCTTGCTTCTCAGAGTGTGATCTGGGACAGGCAGCATCAGCATATCCTGGGAGCTACTTGCTAGAAATGCAAAATCTTGGTCATCACCCCAGATCTTCTGAATCAAATCTGATTTGATCCCCACCTCTTGAGGTTTTTTGGTAAGGATTAAATAGGTCCACATATGTCAAGGACTGCTGTAGAAGTCCCAACCTAGGAACTGCAAGTTCCACTCTCTCCAGCTATAAAAGCTTTGGCAATCCCTGGGCCTCAGTTTTCTCTCTGGTAAAATAGGTCTCAGCTCTGGCATCCAATCAGTCTATGAGTGGAGGCATGTGGCCTCCCACCCAGCAAAACTCCTCATGATCCTTGGTCCTCCCTAGAGTGTCCTGTGGGGAGTCCAACCTGGGAGCAACTGAATCTGGCAAGAGCTAAAAACATAATTCCCTTTAAATCAATAATTTGCAATTAAACACAGAAGACACTGAAGCCAAGGGGGTACAGGTTTCTGGAAAGAGGACAGCTGAGCACTTCAAGCCTTCAGAACTGAAAAGAGGGGGAAGCCCAACCCTTTCCAAGCAAACAAATGAACATTCAGTTCCATTGTGTGTGAGGAAGCAAGCACGGGGGGGACTTAAGTGGTACTTGAGGGATGAAAAAAAAATCAAGAGCTTATATCAGCAGGACTCAATGCCAAGAGCTAATTTACTTTCCACTGCGCTCTCTACTTATACACTTCCCGTGGCTCAGTGCCCCACTCCACCATGCTGGGGACCTCTGAAGCCTTAGAACAGGGCTTCACAGTTTGCTGGTTGCAGGCAGCACCCAACTCATGAAAGAACTGGAAGCCTGCCTGGGTCCCCTCCCCACCCTCAGCAGCAAGTGTCAGACCAGATTGGGTGAGTGCCAGGCGGGCAGTGCCAATGGGGAACACAGACACACTATAAGCAGGCAGCTCCATGGAGCCAGGATTGAATGATGGTTGATGGATGTTATGCAGTGATACCTGAAATCTGGGGCTAGGAGCCATCCAATCGATCGGTGGTCTCCAGAGATGGGCAGGAATATACTGGAATTCTTGAAACAAAATTGAAATATGTTTCATTTTCAAAGTAAATGCATGCCATGTGGCATTGGGGGGTGGGGCAGGCAAGTATAAAGAACTGCAGCTCTGGAAAGACAAGAAATTCAATGTACAGAGATTGTAAAACAAAACACAGGTCTTTTGATTTCCCCCAAACCACAGTAAAATGAGGAAAGGAACACCATTTTTTCTTTCACAAGTATTAACAAATGGCTTACGTACAAGTCATTAATAAATCGAAACTGGACATCTTGCCTAGAAGGACAGGAAAAGGAAGAACATTTATTGAGGAGCTAGTATGTGCCTGGGTCTAGCTGCTTTATGACAGCATCTCCTCTAGTCCTCACAGTACTATTTGGACACAGATTTTAGCATTAACTTCATTTTACTTGGAAATAAATTTCTCAGGACTGATTTTCAATTCCAAAATACACTTTGGGCCTCACTGTATGTCAAACAGTCTTCTAAAACATGAAGAAATATAAAGAGAATTATAAGACACAGTCCTGATTTATAATCAAGTCAGGAATGCAAGATTCACAAAGAAAAGGTGAAATAATCTGGTAGGTGCCTAGTGCTAAATGGGTAGTACAGAAAGGAAGAGAACTGTATGAATATGAATAGAGAGAGAGATCAGGACTTCAGTGGATAGGAAGATACCCACAAGTTACTGTTGCAGGGGTCTTGAAAAAAAAAAAACGACTTGAAGGGTGAAGAGGAACAATTAATATTCCAAATGAAGAGGGCAGCTGGAACGAAGGTACAGAATGAAAGGTTAGACTCCATCTGTCAGATGGTATGAAGACCCCTCATGATATACTTTTCTTTGAAGATACTGTAATAATCCAGAATTTAAAAAGTGGTCACTGTTAAGTTGTTGTTCACATCTTTTTGACTCCTAAAGGAATCCCATGTCATAGCAGGGAAATATAACTATTTGGTCATTCAACAATTATTTGCTTGCTTGCTTGCTTGCTTCGGGCCAAGCACCCTAAGGCATATCCACTGACTTGGCACATTGCTAAGAGCTCAGCCACCTGCAGAAAACATGGTGCCCAATTCCGGTCTCTCAATAGGGGACATAGAACTGTAAAGTAAGGTACCCACCCAACTATAACTACTTTAGAGCACAGGCATGTGCTGGTGCTGTTCTCCTAAATGTAGAGCAAGGGCTTTGGGGAAGGTTCCAGGCATCTCATACTAGTCAACTGGTGTTATTTTTATTAGTACCTATGGAGAACTTGATGCACCATTACTAATCTTTACATACTAGCCAAACCTCATTGTCATAAGAGGAAAGAAGAAAGAGACACTAGGCAGAAGTTAACCACGTTATGGTAGAAGATCTGCATCTTCCTTCCTAAGGGGAAGGCTGGTTCAGACCTCTCTCTTCTCTCTGGAGGAGCTAAGATATTCCGTTTCCAAGGAGGAGAAATTTTGGTCTCCATTGTTGAAATTATAGAACATTCTATTGGACCACCATTCTACTGGGTGGAGCATCTAATGGAACAAAAGTTCACAGAGCACGTAAATGTTGTATCTTCATACCAATGTAGCAGTGGTGTGAGGTGTCCCAGGTTCAAGGTTCTTGCAACGTTTCTCTTCCTCTCTCACTTTCATTCTCTAAGCCAGAATGGTAAGAATGCCTGAGCTGCTTTAAGCAGCTCTCACCTTCTATTTTCTCTCACCTTCTATTTTCTCTGCCCATTGGATTCTCTCTCTCTCCCTCCCTTCCTTCCTCCCTCCCCCTATCTGTCTATCTACCTATCTTGTGCCAGTTGGGCCTTTAGGAGGGCAGCATAGGCCAACTTCATTCTCATCACTGAGGTACCCACTCTCTTGGACTCCTTTTTGCTGGGAGTCTGACCTGTTGTTCCACTGCATAAAATCCAAGACTCCTATTTGAATGTTGAAAGAAAGAGTTCACAAAACACTCATTTTTGAGGCTATGTTGCCCTGACTGATCTAGGGAAAAAGACCTGTAAAGGAGATTCAGCCCAATTACTGGAGTCCAGTGCTGGGGTCTGGGGGGAAATACTAAGCAGAAATACTGTTCCACTGCCTTACTTAGACTCCCTTGTGTACCTCCCTCTTTTGAGGGAGACCTCCTGAGAAGAACTGTCTACACCAAATAGAATTCAAAAATTTCTGAGTACCCTAGTCAAATATAATGGTAAGGGCTTCCTAACACCAGACTTTAATTAGACTCAGTCTCCATAACTTCCAATGCTCACCTGAAATAATTAACTCCCTGGGATTCAAGGAAAATTGGGGGTTCTATGCAAATTCTCCCTTCCCTCTTCTCACCCCTGTTCTGTGACTAAAACACTCCACACGCACTTGTGCGTGCACACACACAGTGCAGCTCCACACAAATTAGATTGAGACGTTTTCTGGAAAAGCAATCCATGGTTCTGTTTCCATGGAAGCAATCTCATGTCCCCAGTGGCAGCAAATGGCAGGCAGACGGCGGTAAGGGAGCTCACAGTGCCGCAGTGGGCCTTCTCCCTCACCGCCAACTCGAGCAGAATGCACCGCAGGAAAGTGGGAGGCAGAGTTGAGCTTCACCAGAAAAACCAAACCTCAAGGGAGGCAGTGAACCCCAGCTGTGCCCCCTCTTTTGGGGCACATGTACATCTGGGCACTCTGGGCATGGTTCCAGCCAATCAGCCAGGCTGATCCTCCCACAGCTTTTCACAAAAGGCTGCTCACTCAGAGCAGATGGCGGCGCCTAAACCAAGATGGAGGCCGCCCGGGGGCTCGCTGAGAGAACATCCGTTGCTCTATGCAAATACCCCCTTCTCACCACCCCCTGTGGGTAGATGTCCCCTGCTTCCCTCAGCTTCTAAAGCCACCATCCCAAAATGTGGCCTGTACACCACTAGTGGTACACAAGATGATTCGAAGTAAGTCGTGGACAAACATTCTTTTAAAATTTTGAGAGTTACATATTTACTGTAGTGTGTATTAGAAACAAAAACCAAGATTTCATGGATATTATTGCTTAGCATAAAACTAAAGTAGGTGTTTAAATAAAATGTGAGTCAATTTTAAGGAATGAAGTAATCATTGGGAAATCTGAGTTAAGGGAAAGATTACAATGTCCTCTCTCAGGACTGGATAACTTTCCCGGCAGGAGGAAAAAATTCTTGACATGACAGGGTGCAAAAAAGTAGGGACCCACCAGACAGATTCTCCATTGAGGCCAATGAAAGTGCTGGAGATTCCCTTTACCTCTCTTTGACTGTACCCAGTGCTGTTGCCCAGCACTTTACTGAAGCTCCAGAGAGCCATGTCAGAAGGGATGCTCAGTCCATTAGGTTCTCTTTAATGCTGACCAGGATCCTGCCCTGGACCAGTTCTGGCCAGATGGACAGGACAATGGAGAAAGCCAGTCCACTGAAAGCCTCTTTGTCTTCCCATTTGAACCATTATCCTGGCGTCCGCTCTGAGCAGCCAGCAATCTATTCCTTTCCCCTCAGCTTTATGCAGGCTCTTCTTAGCTTTTAAGACTCAAATGCAACTTCTATAAAGAAGTTATCTTCAGCCCCAAAATGTACTTCCCAAGGTCTTACCACTCCAAAGTGTTGCCTCAGAAGAAAAAATAAAAGCAGAAGGGATGTAGAAGTTTCTAATCCTCCCTCCCATCCTACCTCTGAAGCTTCTGGAAAAAAAGTAAAGAACTGGACCATTGGGTCCCCCTTGTAAGATAATAACAGTATTAACAACAAAAGTCATGATAATTAAGATTTATTAAATCTATCTAGATTCATTATAACTCTTATGAGGCAATCGTCATTAGTCTTATTTTATAGACCATCATTCTAAAACTCAGAGAGGTTAAATAATTTGGCTAATGAGTGGCAGAGCCGGGACTCAAACCCAAGTCTATCTGACTCTGAATCTTATTCTATTTCATGGACTCAGCTGCCTCCCTTTCATGATCTTCCCCAAACTCCACTGTGTCCTTTTGTGCCTGTCCCTACCCCTCCCTACTTCCTCTGTGCATGTAGTCAGAGGAGGTCCCAGGAGAGCCCATCAATCTGAACCCCTGTAAAAGGCCATTTCCTCATAACACACCCTGAACATCTGTAAAAACAATTTCTCCTCAAGCCTACAACTGAACCTCATAACAAAAACTCACCATCCAATATAGCTTTAAAAAAAAAAAAAGTCCTGATGGCATTTTAACTACTAGGGGGACTTAGTGATGTTTATTTCCTAGTTATTCTGGGAAGATGCTTGCCTCTTGCGCTTTTGGAACAGAGCTATCTATGAGACACTGGGATATTTTTTTTTTCCATTGGGAAGACTGTGTTGGTCTTCCACTGTGTAGATTAGATTATGCTGCCGTAAAAATCCCCAAATATCAGGCATCTAAGTTTATTTCTCATTCACTGTGAATCAGCTCAGGGTTCAGGTGACTGTCCAGCCAGCTAGCCTCAGCATTCAGGCAGCTTCTGTCTTACAACCCTCTCTCCCAAGACTGCCAAGGCAGTGGAAGCAAGAACGTGTAGAACTGCACACTAGCTCCTGTGGTATTGTCCAAAACAAGCATATGGTCATGGCCAATTCAAGGGGTTGGGGCTATACAATCTTCCCATGTTCCAAGAAGAGGAAGAGAATCAGAAATATGAGGCAGAAACCTGGTTTATCTTCCATAGCACTCATAGGCTTTCTTATCCACACATGCAGGCGGAGGTAGTGTCAACAAGAAGGCTCACTAAGAATAGCCCTGGACCAGGAGTCAGGAAACGAGGTTTGAGGCTCTTCTCAACCCCTTCTTAGCTATGCAGTCTTATGGAAGTCACCTGCCCTCACTGATGCTGTTTCCTCATGCATAGCGAAATGAGGTTTGGTCAACCTCACAGGATTAATTTAAGTTCGACAATGAATGGGTTTCTCCACAAAAGCTTGCCACTCTTAGTACTTTTAAAGCCATCTTTTCCCTCATAGGGAAAGCAAAGAGTAAAAACAGAAAAACAAAACCAAACCAAACAAAACTGGTTTCAGGTGTCCTGAGTTCATATCCTAGTTCTCTCCTCTTTACTAAAGTCATTTGATCTCTCTGAACCTCAGTTTTCCCATCTGTCTAATAGATGGTGACGTTGTTTCTATCCACCCCAGGTGAGACACTGAATACGAAAGACTGTATAATTGTAAAATTCTCCACAGATGGAAGGGATTATTATCCTCCCTTCCCTCTTCTCACTAAGGTGTCTCCCCCACCTCCTCACTTTCCCCTCAGCTTTTGAAAAAGTTTAATCTCTCATCCTTCAGAGGATGTTTTTTCACCCTCCATGCCCACCTCCCCACTTAATTTTCCATACAAACTCTTCATTATTGACTACCAAACTTCCTGGAAACAAGGTTGCACACATGCCTGGTCCCCATGCTTATCTTGCGTTCTCTTCATAACACTTTTATTTAGCTTCTGCCTCCACTATTAGAAAAAAAGTATCTCTTAAAGGTCCCCTGACCTCTTCATTAGTTTCTGTCAGTTTTGCTTTTCCTTGACTTATTGCAACATTTAACAATAGTAACCATCCTATCTAATCTGACTGATTCCACACTCTGCTGGTTTTTTCCAAGTTTTGTTGGTTATATCTATAAAACATCTCTGTCCTGTTGATTCTATTGCAAAACAGTTCTCAGGTCCATCTCTTACCTTCCTCACTATCCACTTGCATGGCTTATTGAGTCTCTGTTATTGGCTTTATTCCTGAAACATCTCTCACATCCATCTCTTCTCCTTGCTCTCTGCTTCTGCACTGGTGCAGGCTCCCAGTTATCTCTGGCTTGGATTATTGCCTTAGCTACCTGTCTGGTCTGTCTTCATCCAGCTATAAAATGGGAAGTACAGTATGTACTGCCTAGGCCCTGAACGAAATTAATTTATGATCTTAAAGAGGGCAGAAGTGTCAAGCTGCCATGCTTTCTTCCTCTCTGCTTAATATACTGTCTAGTTTTTTTTTTTTTCCAGGCCTTGATTGGTTACTATTTACCTACAAAAAACTTCAAAATTTATCTGTTTCTTCAAACTCTGGCCCAAACACCTCTACTCAGCCTCATGTTCTGCGCCCTCTCCCCATTCCATTGGGTCTCTACTGTCATAGACTATTTAGCATTTGGCTGACAGCCACCCACATGTATTTGGATGCATCATCTCCTCTACTTGGAACTTACTTCTCTTCTCTGTCTGGGAAGACAACCCTCTCTCTACTTGCCACATCCCAACATCGACATTAAACTTATTGTAAAGCTTTCTCCAACCCAACACCCTTACCCCCAGGGACAAATCATTACTCCTTAATTCCATTTTCCTGCATTTGATTCACATTTTTGTAGAAATGTGGCATTATGTCCCTTTGTATTAGAGGTAGCTATGTGACATAGGTAGTATGAATAGAGACCACTACCAGGGAGACAATTCACTAAGATATGTGCTCCAGGACTCATAAATAGCTTCTGTAAGAAGAAGGAAGGAGGCCTAGAAGAGAAAGAACAAGACGAGAACAGACAAGAAGGCAATGTTGTAGATGAGTGGAACAGCATGGACCCATGGCTCTGGGATCAAATAAAGTCATGTGTGCTGAAAGGCCAGGGTAACTGGAGGAATTAAATGGAATGTGGGAACAGATTAGTGAGGAAGGGACCTGGTGGGTGCCCACCAGTTTGAATGAAATGGTGCTTATCTCTGACTGGTGGTCCACCTATTAAATGATATCATACGTGATTTTTGCTGTTAAGATTATTCCCATAACTAAAGTTGAGCATTCCCTGCATGAAGAGAATTTGGACTGTCCACTTGAATGTGAGTCATGCTAGATGGCCCTGATGGGCTATTGCTAAATGAAGTGAGATATTGCAAACCAAGCTCTTATGAGAAAGCAGATGTGTGTGTGGGATTGGCCTATAAACAATGGCTAAAAGATAAGGCATTGATTTGTCTCACATGACAACAGATTGGCATAGGCACTCCAGGGCTAGTGCCATCCAGAAATCAACCTCTCTCCTCTCCCTTTATACCAGTCTGAGAGATGGCTGCCATGCCTCAGGGCTCACACTCACTGCAGACAGAAGGAAAGAAGGTGACAAGAGGCCTCACTTCTGTTTACATTTCACTGGCTACCGCAGCAAGAACATGGTCACTCCTGGCTGCAAGGGAATCTGGAAAGGTTGTTTGTATCATTCCAAACTCAGTATTACAGAAAGGCAAAGGCAAAGTGACTGGACATAAACTACCATATCTGCCACGGATGAATCGAAACAAATTTTAGAATTGTCATTTGTCTGTTCTGAGCTCCCTGAAAGCACTGGTTTAGCAATACCAAAATAAACAAATAAGCAAGCAAGCAACACCAGAGACCTGGCATATGTTAATATTGAATAACTTGTTGAATTAATGTCTCATTGAAGGAAATGATAGGAGATAGGGCTGGAAAAGTGAAAAGATGATGGCCAGGATGAGTCCTGCTCAACAGGAAATACTCCTAAAGGCTGCTGAGCAAGGATGTAGTGGAACAGCTATTTAAACGGGGATTTATTTTTACCTGACCCTACTTCTAAAAGGATTTAGGTTACATTTCATAATCAAAACAATCTAAAATAAAGCAATTCAGGATAAAAATAGGTAGAATCATCTAAGAACAGCTAGGGAGAAGTGCAATCCTGTTGCAAGTTTGTGTAGAAAGATATTGAGTATGAGCCATGCCAAGTAGAAGGTCAAGCCTCAAAAAAAGAGGAGTGTCTGCGTGGCTCAGCCAGTTAAGCATCTACCTTCAGCTCAGGTCATGATACTAGGGTCCTGGGATTGAGTCCCACATCGGGCTCCCTTCTCGGCAAGAGAATCTGCTGTTCCCTCTCCCTCTGCCTCCACCCTGTTCCTGCTCACTGCTCTCTCACTCTCTTTCTCTCCAGCTAACTATCTCTCTCAAATAAATAAATAAAATCTATAAAAAAAGAGAGTCTCCCTCCCTTTCCCTCTGCCTCTCCCTCCCACACATGCACCTGTGCTCTCTAAAAAATAAAAATAAAAAAATAAAATAAAAGTAAACCTAAAATTAAAAAATTATTAACTAATTTTAAAAAATAAAAATAAATTTTTAAAAGGGGTCCTTAGAGCTATAGTTTCTGGACATAAAAGGGACATGAGCATGGGAAAGGATGAGAAAGATCAAATAAATACAACAAAGCCATGTCACGGAGCCTGATGTAGGCATTAAGGCTCTTTAATAAGTTGTGGCTCAACCTACCTCCAGCAGCTGGAACTGTCTCTTCATTGACAACCTCCAGGACCTCAGGAAGCCTCTGTGAGCATCTGGTTCTACTTTGTGCATCCTACTCCTGGCCCCTCTTGAGAGAACAGACCCATCTTCAGGGACTGAACAAAATGTAAGAGGCTACTCTCTGCCAGGTACAGTGATAGGCACTTTTACATATCCCAGCTCAGCTGACTTCTGAGCCAGATCAGTTAATAAAAATTATTTTTAATTTTTCTCCTGGCCTGCTTGACCATTTTAGTAGGAGCAGTCCTAGAGCTAGAATGCAATAGAGGCTGCCTTGAATGAACACAACAAAATATCCTATAATTACATGGCACTTCAGTTTACAAAGTATTTTCACTCACACTGTCATATTTGTTACTCGAAATGAACATTTATCTATCGAGCAGCTTTCTGGTGATTGACAGAAGAGAAAGGAAAGAGTTCCTGCCATCAATGAACTCATAGAGGTGAAAAAAACAAATACAGAAGACTGCCCCACAAGGTAATGTGCCTTGGAAGCTCAGAATGGGTGAGGCCGGCTCTCTCTGGTTTCATCCAAGGTGGCTTCAAAGTTTGTAGAGGCATCAGGGCTAAGAACAGAATTGCAGAGAGAAGTGAAGAGAGACCAACAGATTCAGAGAGAGGCAGCCAGAGACAGAGAGACAGAAAGAAACACGGAGAGAAGGCAGGCTGTGGTTTTGCAATCGGGGGTCAATGAGATGTCCCTATTTTCTTTCATGAAACCTTTTTAAACTTTAAGTGTGAAAGAATTTCTGTTCCTTGCAACCAAATGATTCCTGATGATAACAACTGTCTAGGCTCCCTTTTTTCTGGGCAACCAAACATAATAAAGCCATGTCCTTTAGCAGGATTTCTTAGTGAACACCAGATTCACCTGCGAGCTCTTCCCACTTCCCTCTTAACATCTCATCCCATTTATATCACCCACTGATGTTCTAACACTCTGGTCCTTACTGCAGCCATACTCTCCTCCTGCTCTTGAAACATCACTGCCCTGTGTCCTTCCTTCCAAGGCCAGCCTCTGAACTCCTAAGGAGACAACTGAGATCCAGCTAATCTGATTGGCTAGACCATATAAACCTGCTACTGAAGGCCGAACAGCAATCCTTCCCTGACAACACACGTAGAATTAATTATATAGGCAAAAACAGAAAATAAAATGCACCCATAATCCATTACCAAGTACCTCCATTGTTACCATTTTCCAGGTTCTATTTTATAGTTACACATACTTTGCTTACCAAAACTAAGATCATGCTACACAAACCCCTTTGTTATTTGCTATTTTCATAATTATATAGGTAATGCTCCTTTAATTGCAAGTAGTAAAAATCAGCTTCAAAATGTCTAAAGAAAAAAAAAGGTGAATAAACCATCAGATGGAATTCCAAGAAGATTTTAACAGCCAGGAGACCCAAGGGAGACCCAAGGGAGACCCAGGGAGACCCAAGGGAGACCCAGGGAGACCCAGGGAGACCCAAGGGCCTGGCTTCTTCCACCTTTCCATTCCTTTTGTTTTGTCTTCTTGGGCTCTTTCCCCACACCTCTCTGAACATCTGCTCCATCTTTCAGTAATAACTAAAAAATTTCGTTTATGTGTTTACATATCCTATCTCAGGCCTAATACTGAATATTTCTCTCTTTTCTCTCAATTCAGTTTTTTTCAAGCTTTATCTCCCCCCCTCCAATCAAAAAACCATTTCTTGGATTGTTTTAAATAAATTCTACTATTTTTCTGTTTTAGAGTTCATTAACTTATTAAAATGTATTCATTCTTTCCTTGTAGTTTCCTTGGGTTCATTTTGTTATTATTTCTCTAGTCTCCATTATCTTGAATCTTTCTTTAAAAAATAAAATAAAATACAAGGCACATGTGAACTTTTACCAGGCACTTTCTTTAGGTGATCCTCCATCCTCCACTTTCTTATTCAAAGAATGACTCTAATGTGGGAACCAAAAGGTACATTTAGGGGTGGCCAATATGAACACTTCCTGTTGCTTGGGAGCCACTGAAGCAGTAATTCTGGAAATACAGACAGAATCCTTCAGACTTTGACCACTCTTTATGATTCTGGAAGGGCCTGAATTTAAACAGGAGATAACTCTAGTATTTATCAGTGCCTCCTGTTTGCCAAATACTGTACTAGCCATGTCAACGTATATCCAGAAAGGAATATGGTGTAATCTCCAGTTTACCAATTAAAAATACATGGGCAGAGCTTAAGTGACCTGTCCACTTCCATAGCTAGTAAGTGGCAGAGTGAAAAGGTGGCCTATATTGCTCTAACTCCAATTCCCACACTCCTTCCACTTTTGTGTATGCCTCCCAAACAATTCTGAAAAAAAAAAAAAAAAAAGCAAATAAGAAAAACCTACTAGAGCAGTACTGAGACTAGCAAAACTTTTAGGGTGCTTATATTTAACATTTTCAGCATCATAGAGGTGAACGTTTTATCTATATCTACAGCCAACTATGGATATATAGATAGATATTTATAATAACCAAGTATTTTTCCATCCTCTATCTCTATCGATGCATTTTTCTTGATTTTCTGAAGAGATGAGCTATGAGGATGCAGTAGAAGCAGCTGTTTTGGAAATATTGCCTTTTCTTTGTTCTGAATGCTATTTAAACATTGGCAGGGGGCCTCATTAAAGATGAATCGTTGAATTAGCAAGTAGTGTTGTAGCTAGAAGAGACAGCATGTGCTCCTGTGGTGAAAACAGATTTGCACAAAGGAGGGAAGGTTTGGGGGTCTGTGGGGGTGGGAGATGGACAGAGAGTGAAAAGTCCTGAGACACAGCAAAGTCAAGTGTTTTACAATGTTCTCCAACCTGCCCACTGCCACAGGGAAGCGCAAGAAGGCTGAAAGAGAAGCTCCACATCATGAACTATGGATGTGAGAGGGAGCCCTTCACTCTAGGGTAATAGTGGTTATGAATAACCTCTACTTCCTCCCCTGTATGGTGAGTTAGTGTCTTGCAGCTCCAGATAATCTAAAGACTTGGCTACCAGCACCCAATAACAACAAAAACAATGAATGATTCCAAGATAACCCCTCTCTCTGCCCTCCTCCCCATATGCCTTATCTATCTTGGAGGTGGCGAAGAGGTATTAGCAGTTTTATTTCTTTGAATACATGACTCAGTTCCCACATTGTTTTCTCACATTCATGATGGCTTCAATTTGCCTACGGGTTTGGAAATGAAAGAGGCATGACAACAGGGACTCCTGCGGGATTGGATTATCCCATGCATGAGGTGAGCAATTGTCCTGGATGCTCTCTGAAGTTGAGACTCATCCCCAAGTGGTGTTTCATGGGGTGTGTCATTTTACTTGGACCTATTCTTTCCCCTGAATCCTTGGTGCTTCAGAATTTGGGGAGGGAGAAGGAGAGAGTGGGAAATGGATGGAGGAAGAAGAGGGGAAAGGAATCAACCATTACTGAGTCTTTACTATGTACCAATGACAGTGCCAGATGCCATGACACACATTGCTCATTCCCCACAGCAACTCTGAAGGAGACAGTTTGATTCCCATTTTACAGGTGAAGAAACTAAGGCTCAGAGAGAATAACTTGTTCAAAGCCACATAGCTGATAAATCACCCATTTGGAACTCAAAACCAGATCTGTCTGACTTCAAGCCCACGCTTTTGATCTGATAATTCTCATAGATATTCACAAATATGGTTTAAGAGAAAGGTTGGTAGCCTAAGTTGAGGATCTTAAAAGGCTTTATCTTGCATTAGCTCTCTACCGTGGAGACCTGAAGAAATTCCTGGCCTGTGTCTCCAGCAGGAACTCAACTTGTTCCCTTCTTTGACTGCCTCCATGCCAGCCCCTGAGGCCACTGCCTATTTGGGCAGAACGTATAAAAGGGCCAAACCCAGACAGCCAGGGCCTCCAGGGAAATCTCATTCATAACCGTTCTACTTGCAGGGGTCAAGCTTCCTGCTTTGCTGACCTTCTGGGTCCCAGACCTTTAGATGGTACCAGACCCTAACATATGCCCCTTCCCTTAACCAACCTCTTGTATTTCTTCTCCAGAAAACTGTGCACTTGAAGTACAGACAGGGATGGTTTTACAAAAGGCCAAGCAGGTAATCTACACCAACCATTTGAGTGGAGAGGACACTGGACAAGAGCCCCCTGTCCTGAAACATCGATCACACTGTCTACCATGTCCCCCTCACCCTCCCATAGGTTTGACACTAGAAGCCTTTGGTGGTCCATTAATCCCAGCTGTGAGATGGGTCACACCTTAGATTCATGAAATTGAGCTGGGGTTACTGACGTGGCCACAAGCAGAGATACTGACCAAAAGGCAAATTCTGATTCCTTCCAAATATGCTCAGAGGTGGTCCTGCTTATTGCTCCCCTTTGAGGTTCCAGCACATGCCCTCATCCCTATATCCCTTCTTGTAGCAGCAGGAGTGTCAGAGTATGTAGAGCCAGTCACCATGGGAGGCACAAAGCAAATGGGAATGGCTGGTAAGGACTTCGCACACCTGTGGCTCCTTTTACCTAAGTCAGCTAACACAGCCCTTTAACTTAGCAGTTCAGTCACACCCTGCCCCCATTCAGATTGTACCAAAGCCTGCAAAGGCTGACTGGCTTGCCAGCATTTAGCCAGAAATATCCAGAATGATCCTCTGTTCGTTTCCTCAGATTCTTGGGCGGCAGCTTCCTGTTTCCCATGCCAGTACTCTTCTTTTTGCTCACCTGCTACCAACACCTGCCTGTCCTCTAACTACCCCCTTCAGGTCACCCAACACTTAGCTGCTGCTTTCTTTGGGCTCCAGGTGCAGACTAGCCTAGAGAGGACCTCCCCCAGAACCTGTTTCCCTGGGAAGTTACCAAAGGGTCCCCTGGCCACCATGTTCTTTGTTTGTTGGGGCATCCTCACAAAAGGGCATTTTGTAAAGCCAGTTCCAAGGAGCTCCCTGCTCTGAGCCACACACCTCTTTAAACTCAGTGGCCACTATCACCTGAATTGTAAAATAAAATTGGCCTAACACACCCATCAGACCAAACAGTTCATAGATTTCTATTGAGTCTCACCTCTTTAATCTTTATTCATTATGTGATGTTGGCTGTTTTTTGTTTTGTTTTTTTAGAGAATTTTCTTTTTTTTTTTTTTAGATTGTATTTGTTTATTAGCCAGCGAGAGAGGGAACACAAGCAGGGAGAGTGGGAAAGGGAGAAGCAGGTTTCCCGCTGAGCAGGGAGCCCAACACGGGGCTTGAACCCAGAACACTGGGATCATGACCTGAGCCGAAGGCAGCCGCTTAACGACTGAGCCACCCAGGCGCCCCCAAGTTCACTTGTTTGAATCTCAGTTTTTTCACCTTTAAAATGCAAGGATACTATATAGCCTACAGAGTGAGTGTTAAGTCTTCAACGACTAAAGCAAATTAATGCAGCTAACTCAGTGCCTGGCACACAGTAAGTAATCAGTCAGTCAGAGGGTTCTTCTGGCTGGCTTTCCTGTTGAACGATGGCCCCAATTAGAATGGTTTATTAGCCCAACTGAAACCATGCCCACTATCAAGTCAGAATGTCAGCACAACCTGCAAACAATCAAGGCAGTGTGTTATAAAGAGCAAACTACACACTTGTGACTTACGGTCATAGGGTAGAAATAGGTAACCATTCGTCACAGCTTCTGTGGTTAGGATAGAGATGCATGGTCTCCTTTTGAAAGCAAACTTGGACTTGGACTTGGACTCTACCTGAAAACCTTCTACCTCCCTGTGTTGAGTTCACTGACTATTGCTTTAAATTTTCTCGATGTTTCAATTAATGTTTGGTCTTTCCTTATTTTTAGAATGCAACCAACTCATTTCCTGCATACAAGAAGAAAGGGGAAGAAAAGAGCCAAGTGCCTAGAAAGGAGGACCCATGTATTTTCCTTCTCTCTTTCGAGACTAAATACTTTAGAGTCAATGAGAAGCAAAGATGCTGCCTTAATTAGGGGACATGGGGAGAGGGAGCAGTTTATGGTTTAAATGAAAAGGCTTTCCTGATGACCAAAAGCATTCCAGGAGGTGGATCTCACCAGCAGAACTATTTTGTTGCTCGGATAAAGAACGCATGTCTCATAACCTGACGTTGCATGACATGTCTAAACAGACAGGTCTTCCATTAAGAAGGTTTTGTTTCATACTATTCGGTACCTCTGCCTTCCCTGTACTTTCTCAGGTTGGGTCAAAAAAAAAAAATTCTACCAAAAAATGTACTTGAAACTATTGATTTCTGTTGTGCTAAAGCCCCTGACATTCTGGCGCGATGAAGATATTGCTCTGGACCCTGTGAGCCTTCTCGTACTTCTCTTCTGCTTATGAGGGTCTCTGAGGATGGTATTAAAGATATTGTAGTTCCCACTTTCTGACTGTGGGATATCAGCAGGGTCTCTCCTGTGTAAAGAATAATTATCAGCACTGCTGTTACCTCTAGTAAGTGTGTAATTACATGCTCGGTTTTGTGGGCTCTAGGCTGTGCAATTTTAAATTATACAATAATGTCAAATTCTCTCTCGCTCTCTGTCTCTAGATTTCTCTCTTTCTCGCACTTTCTTTTTTTTTTATTTGAAAGGGGAGGTGGGTAAATTTTTTTTTCAAGAGACAGAAAGAGAAGAGTGTGGGAGAGTCTCCCCCACACACACCAACAGAAACGACAGCCTGGTAATCAGGGAAGGTCGAACGCTGACTCTTCATGCCAGGATTTCAAGCTAAGAGGAAGCCTCTTTAAAAATCAAGATGTATTTGGCAGGGAGGGAATGGGATGAAACGAAGGGAGAAAGGATGGCCCCAAAAGGGGCGGGGGGGACCGAAGAGTAAAGAAGTATAGGGAGAAGGTGCAAGGGTGGGGGGTAGGAGGGGTGGGGGGCACGAGGAGCATGGTGACAGCATCCCCAGCAACATCTTATCCAGAAAACCAGGGGGTGGGAAGCGTTGTCCGACCTCTGATTGCCAGCCAGAAATTCAAGCAGCCGGAGTCCGCCTCAATGTGAGATTCGGGGCCAATCAGTATCAGCTCTCCGCTAAGGAAAGGAGCCAGAGCAGACCTACAACTCCCCCCCCCCTCCCGCACGCCTGGCCTGCGGGCCCTGGATTCACTTTCCGGAACCTGGTCCGCGGGCCGGCCAATCAGCAAGCGCCACGGACGCCCCTCCACCCCGCGCCCGCGCATCCCCGTGGCTGGGGCCCCAAAGCTCTAGCTTCTGGGTGTCCTGGAATTCTCTGCTCACTGCCAAGCCGATGTGGGTCTTTTCTCCCTCTCTGCTTCTCTTCCCGGAGCTGCAGGTGCTGGAGGAGGGCCCAAGGGGTTGAGGGGAGGTAACCCTTGTGTCCACCTCAGGCCTGGAACCATCCACAGACGCACTTGGTCTTGACCCTGGCTTACAGATCAGCTGTTCAGGTGTTCATTTATTCAACAGACGTTTTCACAACTGCTACTTCCAGTAGCATCTTCTTACATCTTCCAGTTCCTCCTCCACCCCTGCAGAGGCAGCCCGCAGCTCTGAGTCCCGCCACATTGCCCCTTCACTAGGCTTTCACACTTGGGGAGACCCTGCGTCTGCCACCCTCCCCCTCAATCCTTCTCCCGCTCACTGGCCATTGCGTCTGCAGCCACCGCTTCTCTGTATCATCTACGTGTCTTGAACCTACTGGGTGTTCAATAAATACCTGCTTGAGAACGTGCAACTTTCGTGGTACAGACCAAGAAAACAAGGCCAGAGAAGTAAGTGACTTGCCCAAGGTCGCCAACCTGTTTAGCGATAGATCCAAAAGAATCCGGTTTCCCTCCCTATCTTCGTGACTGATTCCCTTTGTACCACGCTGCTTCTGTGAACAGCAAGATTAGACAGTGCCAATGATTCCAACCAACCGAAAGATCTGAACTGATATAGGAGATAGTGTGCATCTAATAATAGGAGCAGTGATACCTGACATTTATTGTACACTTATATATGTTACATTTGATCCTCACAACAATCATGGGAGGTAGGCAATTTATTGTCCCCATCCAGATGAAGAAACTGAGGCACAGAGAGGAAAAGTAACTTCCCTTGGCTCCTGGGTAGAGCGAAGATTTGAACTCCAGTCTGCTTGACTCCATAGTCCACGCATTTAACTCCTATGCTTAGGGCTTCCCATAAGATACATCACAGGAAAAAAAAAAAAAAAGATACACCCACAGATGTGCTTAAGAAGGAGTCCATGGCCTTTGCTGGACATTTCCTTACCGCCTGTCCTGCTCCCTTTCATCCCACGAAATGGAATTCACCGTTTCTCTCTTCCACAGTCCCAGATTGATTTTTGGTTGGGGGCAGTTCAAGTGCATGGCCATTAAATCATCTCAAACTGACAAGGAATCAGTCAGCAGGCTTAACCAAAGCTGGGCTTCCCTCTCTGAAGGCACGGCCTGCCACCAGCCACAAAAAGACTTCCTCCCACAGTCCATCTATAAAGCTTCTTCAGCCTCAAATGAGACAACTGCACCGGGCAATTGCCAACCAAAACAGATCGGGTCAGACTGAGTTTCTGAATTTAATCATCACATTCTGTGGTTCTTCTAGTCCCCACAGTTCCTGTGGAATGTGCTAAAGGTAGGCAACTAAAGCGGGCAAATATCATTTTAAGACTGTAAATAACAACCTCCTGGATTTAAATAGATGTTTCCATTTCATAGCGTTTTCACATGTATTATCCCAGTTGATGCTTCATCAACCCTGTGGAGAGAAGGCAGCTATTTTTATTCCCATCTACTCCCGCCCCATCACCATCTTTGCAGAGAAAACAAAGACAAAAAGAGATTTAGTTACTTGGACAGAATCCAAAAAGGAATGGAAGCCTGGGTCCAGAACGCTGGGTAAGTGCTGGGTATCCTATGACTCCTCAGAAAGGATCACCCTCCGCCTGGGTCTACTATCACATCCATCACATCATGGTACAGGAAAAGCACTACTACGCACACCTACTAGCACGGCGACTACCCCCAAAGCAGGAAATGAGAAGTGTTGGTGGGGATGGGGAAAATTGAACCCCTTGTGCACTGTTCCCACCATGGGTGGCAATGTAAAATGGCACAGCTGCTTTAGAAAATAGTATGCTGGTCCTCAAAAAAGTAAAAATAGAACTACCACAATCCACTTCTGAGTGTATGCCCCCCAAAAAGTTGAAAGCAGAGTCTCCAGGAGATGTCTGTACACCGTGTTCATAGCAGCAGTATTCACAGTAGCCGAAAGGGGGAAGCAACTCAAGTGTCCGTGACAGATGAATGGAGAAACAAAATGTGGTCTAGCCATAGAATGGAATATTATTCAACCTTTAGAAGGAAGGAAGCACTGATGCAGGCTACTGTGTGGGTGAACCTTGAAGACATCCCACTAATGAAATAAGTCAGTCACAAAAGGCAAATACTGTGTGAGTCCGCTTACACAAGACATCTAGAGTACTCAAGTTCATAGAGACAGAGGTCAAAGGATGATTGTCAGGGGCCAGGAGGAGGGGTGAGTGGAGCGGTCATGTTTAATGGGTACAGAGTTTTTGTTTGGAGAAGACAAAGAAAGTTCTGGAGGTGTACAACGGGAAAGTTGCACAACAATATGAAGGCATGTAATGCCACTAAACCATACAGAAAAATGTTCAAGACAGTAAATTTTATGTTATGTAACTTTGCTGCAACTAGAAAGAATAAAAATTAAGAGGGGAGGGGGGTGGGGCATGGGGCTAGGCTGGTGATGGGTATTAAGGAGGGCACGTATTGCATAGAGCACTGGGTGTTATATGCAAACAATGAATCATGGAACTTTACATCAAAAACTAAGGATGTACTGTATGGTGACTAACATAACGTAATAAAAAATTTTTTAAAAATAAAATAAGTTAAAATTTTAAAAATAATAGATAAATCAAGGAACATAAAATACATAAATGGAGAAAGACTAAAGCTCAGAAAGCTGAATGACCCTCCATGGAATGCAGACAGTTGGAATTAAGCCCCAAATCCCGAGACCAAACTTCTTCCGACTGTCACCTCTCCCAATGCTGCATCTGGTCAGTGCCCTGATTTGAGTGTCCTTAAGCCAGAGAAAATGTGTATCCTTTTTATTTCTCCTGCCACATTTATCTACAACCCTGACCTTCCAAGATAACTCCTCTTCTGCATGTGGAGTTCAGGAATAAGTGCCATAGTTTATATAGTATAGACTCAGACTCATGATCAAATCATGTCTCCTAAAGCTGAAGTGTCAAATCGGTAAACATCTATCAAGAATGGTGCTGGGGTGGGGGCACCTGGGTGGCTCAGTTGATTAAGCGTCTGCCTTCAGCTCAGGTCATGATCCTGGAGTCCCAGGATTGAGTCCCGCATCAAGCTCCCTGCTCAGCAGGGAGTCTGCTTCTCCCTCTGACCCTCCCTCTTCTCATGTTCTCTCTCTCTCTCTCTCATTCTCTTTCTCTCAAATAAATAAATAAAATCTTTAAAAAAAAAAAAAAGAATGGTGCTGGAGACTTTGAAGATACCATAGAAAGGTGGGATAGTTCTTGCCTTCAAGGAGGTTGCAGACTAGCCAAAGAGAAAAGATCTTAAGTAATTAGGATTTAGAGAAAAAGTCAAGATAGTAAGCAAGGTCCCAGGGGGTACACAGGTGGGACTCAGCTGGACCTCCAGGAATATAGTAGTGAGCATGAGAAAACAGAGCCTGCCCTTGTGGGAGAGAGCATCAGAAGTAAAATCTTCACATAAATATGTAATTAGCAACCTGTTATGTAGGATGAAAGAAAAATACAGGCAGTCTAGCATATACAGCAGGGGGATCTGGTCTGTCTGGGCAGTCAGGGAAGGCTTCCCGGAGGAAGAATGACCTTTCACCTGAGATCTGAAGGAGTAGGAGTTAATTTGGCTCTGTGGAGAGTGCAAGATGGTGGGGAACTGGATAACAGTATCTGAGAAGAGGAGACTACTTAGTCTCGTGGTCCTGGAAGTCTGAGGAGATGAGATTCAAGGTGGATCCTGGAGGATTTGTGGGTATAGAAAGGGAACAGGTGTGGAAGGCATTTCCTGATGGAAGCATTTGTGCCATCAGGGGACAGAGGCAGTAAAACACAAATCCAACTAAAGCCTAACTCATCACTAGAGGACCGGACAAGTCTTATTTCCTGACAATAGCAAGAAATCTCCGTTTCCTCCCCCGTCCAGTGCTTCTTGCCACCCTGACTTAGACATGCCACAGGGAGCAACCTCCACATTTGTCAAAATAGAAACCAGGCACTCAGGAAGTAGGTTAGATGGGAAGGGTAAGCAGAGAATGGAGCAGGTGCTACCAACAGAGGGATGTCTCATCAGGCAAGCCAAGAACACATGACCAGTAGGCCCTCAGCCACAAAAAGCATGGATGGCCACGGCGAATCTGGGAACAAGAGAATCTGACGTTCCAGGCATGCCATGCAGGAAGGACTGGATGGCCTTGCTGCAGGCCTGAGCTTCCGGGCAGGACTCCAGTTGCAAGAGAGGGAGGAGTTAGCCAAAGTGAGGAGGGGCTGGAGCACCAAAAAGAGGCCAAGGCAAGCCTGGGGACAGCAAGCCTCCTCCAAGGATGCTAATGTTATAATGGCATGTGCCAGATAGCCCTTCAGAGGGGCTTGTGATAACAGTAAAGAGAAAACTTTACATTTCTAGACACCCATCAGGTTCTCCTAAAGAGCTCACTTAGTTATTAAACGTACAGCCTTTTAGAACTGAAAATTTGAGATTATCTGCTGTAACCCCTCTTTTCACAAATGAGGAAATGGAGGTCCAGAGACATTAAATCACTTGACAAGGTCACAGCTAATTAGCCACAGAGCTGGATGAAAACCCAGGTCTCTTGACTCTTAATCCACTTCTCTTCTCTCCACATACTTCTCATTTTTAACTTTTATGAGTTAGATTTAAATGAGGAAAGAAGCCATCTACGACCAATCCCGTGATGAGCAGTGGATTTTCTCCTCTCAGCTGACATGGCCTTTGATTCTGAGACTAGTTCATTTTTTGTCTGCAATCATTCTATTTCCTTTTATAAAATTGGGTAGAGTGATTATTCTAATTATTAATAGCATTGCTTTTAAATATCAGCATAGGCTGTTTCTTGATCTATGACCACATGTATTGAAGTTTCTGTGTTTCCATGACTTTAGGAGGATGAGGTGGGGATACCAGTGTGCGTGTACACACTCCCCTTGTGTGTACCTGGGTCAACACACAGGTGTGTATAGACAGGGCTTCCTGGAGAGTTAGTTGGTCCACAGTCTTTGGATTCCAGCCTTGCCACTGTTAGCAGATGAGTGAATCTGACCTGGCCCCTCAAAGCCTCAGTTTCCCTCATTGCCAAGTGATGATCATAGTTGCTGCCTGCCCAGCACATGGGATCCTTTTTAGTTTCAAAGGTCACATTTGTGAAAATCAATCTTTGGCCTCCACACTCTCTTGTTTAGGAGCACCCCATAGCCTGGGTCTCTGTGGAACACACTCAGAGAAGGTCAGCCTCAGGTGCAGTGGGTGACGTCACCACCCCGGGCCAGGCCTGGCCTGCCACAGGGTCACCTGGCCCGACGCACGGTAGATGTTCAGAAGTGGGTCCCAGCCTTGCTTTATTCCTACTCCACCAAAAAAAAAAAAAAAAAAAAAAAAAAGTCAAGAAAGCCTCTTAGGAGTAAATTCCAGGAGAAATATATTTGCAAGTTAGGTCCCCTCTAGACAGCTCTGTATGCAGGTCTCTTACAATATCACGCGGAAACACACAAGAAACTGAGAAACCCTCGAAAAGACAGTGAGGGCTCTTAGTTATTGCCCGATAGGATCAGTGTCTCCAAAACCTCTGTCAGATGTGTTTCGTACTGGCTGCCTCCCTAGCTACTTCTTCAGGAACGTACAAGATTTACTTCCAACGCATTTAGTAACGAACAGCTAGAAATTCCCCCCCACACACACCAATTTCTCAGATTCTGCTACAGTGAACTGGACTAAATTTGAGCCTAAAAGGCTTCACTGAAATCTGATTAGAGACAAACTTTTAAGAACTGTCCCATGTCCCCATTCCATGTGGTCAGTCACTTATGAAGGGTGTTCTGCGGAGCATTTGCTCTGTGAAGTTTTACTAGACAAGAGCAATCTAATTTTTGTCATCAAATAAGGTTAGGAAATTAATTTATTTGTTTTAACTTTTCATTTAGTCAATAAATATCTATTAGTTTCCTTCTCTGTGTCAAGGCAGAGCCTAGGTTCCTTGCCGTGGAGAATACACAAAGGCCTCAGCTTTGTCTGGGGCCCACACGATAGCCTTGGATGCAGCACCTATAAGGGTCTGAGAAGTCTGCCCATAAAGAAGGGTGCTGAACTCTGTGTAACCCAACGTTCCTCCAAATTATTTGAATACAGAACCTTTTTTACTTCACATTTCATGGACATGAATGGAGAAAAGCTGTCTTAGACTCCATCTTTGTTGCCATTTGGCTCTATGAGGATAGTGCATTTTGCCAATAGAAGTTGAAGTTGCCCCTGGATCTACACCGGTGCGTTAGCAAGTTGGAAGAAGAGAGAAGGAAGAGAGTGGGGGAAGAAAGTAGTCAAAGAAAGAGAACTGTCCCTGTCCAATTCTATCAATCCCATGAGTCCTCTGAGCCAGCCATGGCCTTCATGGAGCCTTCCGTCCTCGTGGACCCTTTCCCGGGTTTTCCTGAATCCCATTTCTTGTCACTAATGAACTCCTCGCCCTCTGCCTCCAAGCTCTGCTCTTTTTGTCTGGTCTGGTCCTTTGCTTTGGATTTCTTCTAGCTCTCAGCCTCCTTGCTGGGATGCCATGCTCTAGACCTCTCTAGAGTCCCCTACTTAGGATGTAGATTCCATTTCCTCTTGTACGATACCTGTACCTCCTCACGCTTGATATCCCACTGGTGTGGGAGATAAAGCCTGGCGTGGTTAGCCTACCAAGGCATCCTGTTATCTGGTCCTATTTTTGGTCAGGATTTCTATACCACAGATCCAAACTCTCACTTTCCCCTAACTTGGTTCCTACTCGGCCATCCGAGGGCAGGTCTCAAACAGAGGCCTGAGATTCACATCCCTGGACTACTTACACTCCCCTTCTAGCACGCACAGTAGCTGCTTGTGGGGCAATAACAGGCCCTGGGTTCCCATCCTCTGTCCACAATCACTTCCCTTGGCCTAACAACATTTCTAGTCACAGGTGGAACCACTGCCAAGGAGCTGTCATCTGAGCCTAGAACCCAGCATACCCCGGACTCAGCAGCACCTGCAGTGCCCATTCCTTCTCTGGATGTCCTCCTGGCCCTTTTCAACACATGCACTTGCACCTGGAGCTTCACAAAGCACAGGTGGCTTTCCAGGGTTCCTACTTGTTGGAGGTTGGAGGTGAGCTGACCCTCTCCTCCAGCCCCTTTTCTGATTCCCGCAGCACAGTCAAGAGGTCTTTGCATATGTGCCTCCTTCACACCTCGTAACACTTCTGAAAGTGGGTATTGCTAATCTCCTTGTATCGACAAGGAAGCTAAAAATGTAATGATTCAAAGACACGTAGGTAGTTAGGGCAGAACTGCCATTCGAGCCTAGATACCCTGACTCCAAATGTCATGCTCGCTCCATGACACTAAGCTGCAGGCAGCGAGACAACTGCCTGAGACAGGGCCTTGATGGCTGGGGTTCCCTGTGCCACATGCATCCTGGATCCAGAATGCCATCCCCACGTTCCCTATTTCCAAGCTAATTCTAAGCCAAGGGAGCTACTCTCTGCTGATCATGAGAGACTTTCAAGCTGGCAGAATGACCTCCTGAGAGAAATCGAGGGAAGTCCTACTGACTTGTGCATATAAAGTAGGCTGAGATAAAGCTTCCAGAAACATTCCACAGGAACAAATCTGTAATTGGGAAAGAAAGAAACAACCGAAATGGTCTTTCCAAACTCACATGTCTGTCATTAAGTTTCTCCTGGGGGAAAGGGGAAGAGAAATCAGAGCAGATTTGGGGAAAGGTTGGTCTCATTCTTTGTTTCTGTCCTCATTATAGACATTGGCTAATTCTAAGTCAGCAGAGAGACACCACTGGTAATTACCAGGAGGGGAACTTGTTCGCCGCTCTGCTGCCCCTTACACATGTCAATTTCTGGGAGGAAATTCAAGGTGAGGGCGATTTTGCAAGGCCAGCGAGGAGAAGGAGGGTTAGTCCCCCATGGCATGTGGGAACAGTAATTTGTTTCTGTTAATGTATACTAAGGTTTGCAAATAATGTTTCCTGTAAATTAGAGAAAATGCAAAACTCCCCCGTCCTTCTCGCTCTACCACGCTTTCATGAGCAAGACGGAAAGGAGTGAAGTAAAGGACAGTGACAGGGGAGCCGTCCATGGCTTTGCCCTCGGCACTGTGCTGGGAATGTATGTGTATCACTTCTCTCCAGAGAGGAAACCATTTGAAGCCTATGTATTCTTAAAACTACCTCTTTCCTCTTTCTTAAATAAATTTTTTTATTTTTATGTTGAATTAGCCAGCATATAGTACATCATGAGTTTTTGATGTAGTGTTCAACAACAAAAAAATAAAATAAACTACCTCTTCCCTCAATGCCATTAGCGACCTCTCTTTATTTCTCTGAGACTGAATAAAATGTATTTTTTAGCGTAACTTCTTGATTTCTAAATAAGTAAAAACCAAGAGTAGGAGTTTCCATCTACAATCAAGAAACACAAAGGCATAAAAGCAATCATTTAGACTCACTTTCTACATGGATTTGTTGGGCAACTTTGGGCAGGTCATTTAATGCCTCTGATCCTAGGAATTTCACGTACGAGATGCCGATAACTTATTATCCTCCTCTGCGTATGCTTCGGAAGGATTGCTGGCATGCTCAGAAGCAGAGTCCTGAGAGCTGCTGTTACTAAAGCACCTACTATGAGCTGGGTGCAGACCACGTCATCTCAGCTAAGCCACACAAAGGTGCTATCAGAAAAGGGTGATTATCCCCATCTTACAGAGGGAAACTGAGGCATACAAAAGTGCTTTGACAGGTACTAAGAGCTATAATCAAATAAGACATTAGTACTAACAGTAGCAGTGTTAACGTTGGCAGCGGCAGACTAGTCTAAGGTCTACGAATTAAATTTAGAATGAAACGTAGTTTTAAACATAAATGAAACCAGTCTGGGGAACCAATAAAACACACGGTCTTTGGGGAAATATTGCAGAGGTAAGGGAGGTTTCCTGCACTCATTCTTGGCACCGGGATGCAAAATGGACAAAAAAGTCCCCACGGTCTCTGGCCTGATGGAACTTACATTCTTGGGGTTCACACAATGAACGAATACATTCATTACTGAAAAGCAGCACACATCAGATGGTGACGAAAGCTAAGGAGAAAACACCACAGAAAGTAAAGACGGGAGTTTCAAGCTGAGGAAGTGGTCAGGGAAGGTCTCACTAAGAAGGTGTCACACATTGTCACTTTGAAGGAACCAAGGGGTGATCTGTGCTGATATTGGGGGAGAGCCTTCTGGGGAGTGCTGCAGAGGGATGAGAGCCTAATGCTTCTGGACTTGCTTAATGCCCTGGAACATTCCCAGGGGTGAGTCCACACCGCTGGAGTGTTCTGGAGATGCTGAGTGAGTACAGCAGTGGAAAGAAACAGTTTATTTACTAACGAGCCCAGACCATCTCTGGAATGAACTTTCGTTCTTTTTTTTTTTTTTTTTTTTTGCCCTGGTATTTTTAATTACAGATATCAATCCATCAAGTTACACAGAGAGGCTAGTAACCCCTATTTGAAAATTCCCCAAATGCAAATGACTCTCTCTGGAATTCCATTTCAAAGGCCCTTACAAGAAATAAACATTGCTTTAAGAATACACAGAAGTGAGGGGCGCCTGGGTGGCACAGCGGTTAAGCGTCTGCCTTCAGCTCAGGGTGTGATCCTGGCGTTATGGGATCAAGCCCCACATCAGGCTCCTCCGCCATGAGCCTGCTTCTTCCTCTCCCACTCCCCCTGCTTGTGTTCCCTCTCTCGCTGGCTGTCTCTATCTCTGTCAAATAAATAAAAAAAAAATCTTTAAAAAAAAAAAAAGAATACGCAGAAGTGGTGAAGTTTTTCCTGTAGCTCTCTGATGTCTACAAAACTGAGGGGAAGAGGGCGCCCTTCAGGGCCCACGAAGCAAGCCCTCTGAGATTCTGTTGCTAGGCAAGGTAACCAGCTTTCAAACCCAAAACATTTCTGCCCCTAAAGGAAAGCCCAACCGTACTTGTCCAGCCCGTCCAGGCTTGGGTGTCCTGCTCTAGGCAGAGCCTCCGTCCTGGCCGCCTCTCTCCACGCTCCTGGGCTCGCCTGCACTGCCTCCTTCCCCCACTCTGTTATTAGGTATGCATTTCAGATTTTGAATGGATCTCCTTGTCTGGCGTTAATTGACAGTGAAAGCCCGGTTTTCAAAGCCAAGGTACAAGCAGTGAAGGTAAGTGATCAGAGGACTGCCCTCGTAATAAATCACTGCAGCGCGGGTCACTGTTTGGAGTGTGAATGCAGTGTTCAATAAAGAAACACACTCCACCTTTCAGCTTCAAGCCGACCCTGCCTAATTGACCTCATTGTAGTCCCTCCATTAATCATTCTGGCACATGGGGCAAGAGGCAGTTTCACTGCTTAGGTTTGCAGGGAGGAGGGGGACCAGGTCCATGTGGGGGTGGGTAAGGGTTGAGGGGGCAGTTATAATGTAAAAGGAAATCATAGACAATTCTCCCTTAATTAACTCATTGGATTTCCAGGTTGGCCCGATAGGGTTTACTTTGCTGAAGGAATGTGGGGAATAATGCAGGGGCCTTCATTAACTTCACACCAGGACGCATGAGTTTGGGTCTCTAACAAAAGCAGATGTGAGCATCTGTACCCCATCCAGAGAGCAACTCCACCAAAGGATGGGGGTTAGCCTAATGCTACATAATCATTCAGTGTCATCGATCTCCCCAGACCCTGATTAATAAATTGCAGCAGAAGTCTTTTACGGGGGTGACTACAATTATATTTCACCTATTAGAAGCACGTCACAGCTCACCCCAGCCATGCGAGACTGGCCTGCCTTCCTCTTGGCCTCCATCCTCCCGTCCTTCTGGTCCTGTCTATGGCTCTGCACTTGCTTTGCTGATGAGCCTTCCATTCGTCTGTTTTACTTGAGAGACATGAGGTTCTTTTTGTCCATTCCCCCCACCCTACCAAACCAACCCCCAAGCTGGCCATGGTGAATAGAGCATAGGGGGTCAGTTCACACTTCTGCTCAAGACTTGTTTCTCCAGTGCAATCCCGCAAACATAATTTGGGCACCTGTTCTATGCCAAGCATTGCACCATGCTAGAAATATACACACACCGAATTTGATTTGGTCCTGGTCCTCAGAGACCTAAGAGTCTGCAGTGATCTATTTATATTTTCAAAATGCAAGAGCTGCCTTTTTGTACCAAGCTGCTTTAAATTAGACCTTTTTCTAAAAGGTCTTTTCCCCATGATTAGTTGCTATTATTCTGGAACGCAGTAGTTTCACAGTTCACAGGGGTAAACAAAGCCCAGAGGGTCAGCAACTTTTACTTTGAGAGGAGGAGAGTGAAAAGGCATGGGGAGGAGAGAGCAGGCTGAGGGAGGGTTACTGCTCATTTTACACTTGTGATCTTCCCTGCTGCTCGGTCTTCCCGCATTCCATTACTGCTAATGAACTTCATTGTTTGGTTCAAAACGCCAGCCTGAAGGCATCACTCTCCTTCCCCTCAGTGCTGAGATTCAGTCTTGCTGATCTCCAAATTAACTTGTAAGCAAATACTTCAAGTCCGTGCCCTTCCTTCCCTGACAAGCACCTGGAGGAAGGAATTCAGGCCAAGACTTCAGGACAAAATCAGTCCAAGTGTCCAGAAAGGCAGAGTGATCGCGTTCATTTGCTATTGCCTGTAATTCAATTCCACTTAACTATATTTATTGCGTGTCTACAATATGGTCTGGTAATTGTGCTAGTCATTGGGTTTAGAAAGTTGATAAAACACAGTCACTGACCTCAAGGAGCTCACGGCTTCTTACCAACCCACAAAATGGATCACATTTCCTTGGTTCTACTATCAAAAACACAGCCACACCTACAGGACCCAAGAGTTAAGGCAGCTCAACTTAGTGGGAAAACCACAGGATTTGGAGTCATACAGATGTAGACAGAATCTGAAGTCTGTCCGCTCACAATCTGTGTGGGCTGGTCCGTATTACATAACCTCACTGAGACATAATGGTAGCTATCCGCTGGAGTTACTGAGAAGATTGTATGAGTTCATGTATGTAAAGTGTGCCCATTGTGAAGACTGCTTTATGTGGGAGAATTCAGATGAATTATTGCAAAGATCATCCACACAGAGAGTAATATACCGGACCAAAATTAAAAATCCACTCTAATGTGTCCCCCTCTTACTCCTCCCACTGAAGACAAAGCATCTCGTCAACCTTAGCATGTGATCCAGAAATGGCACATGCCAACACCCAGCAGGAACCCCTCACAGGTTGCACTGCCTTCCCCTGCACCTTCTTCGAGGCCATCCCATGTCCCTCTTGCTTCCAGCCAACCTTTGCCTACATTTCATGTCTACCCCACTTATTTCACGTGTGGAATAATCAAAACCTAAAATGTTAGGACAGTGTCAAGAATTAGACATTTACTTCAATCTTCTCAAATAAGGAAACTGAGTCATACAGAACTTATGAAGGTTCTCCAAGTTTGCATAGGTAGTTAAGGTTAATTAGAACTAGGATTAAAGCTCCAATCTCCTGGTATCAAATCCAGTGATCTTGCGGGGCCTGGGTGGCTCAGTCAGTTAAATGTCTGCTTTCGGCTCAGGTCATGATCCCAGGGTCCTGGAATCGAGCCCCACATTGGGCTCCCTGCTCAGCAGAGAGCCTGCTTCTCCCTCTCCCTCTGCTGCTTCCCCTGCTTTTGCTCACTCTCTGTCTCTGTCAAATAAATAAATGAAATTTTTTAAAAATCCAGTTATCTTTTTACTACATGAGGTTGGCTATATCCAGTTACATTCAGATTGGTACCTTATTTTATGCCACCTTAAAGTATCTGCAAATAGTTGAATGTGCTATCAGAGTTTCCCTACCAGTCTCCATACTTCCCCCCCCAACCTTGTCTCCCCTTTATTCCAAATCTGCACATCACTCTCCTGAACAAAATGCACAAAGATAAATGACAGTAGACTTCTGGTTTAAAGTGGTATCTGAATCTGGACTTTAATTCAGTCTCCTCTGGGGGTGGGGGGGGGGGCGGGGAAGAAGATGAAAACTCACAACCAGAAGAAAAAAAGGTCTGCCAGACAAAATAATGTCAAAATTGGAAAGAATCCTCAGAACCTACAGACAAATGGAATTTTGTTAAGTAAAATCTGCTTAATTATGGCCTCAGGAATTTCAGTCTTTGCCTCATAAAAAGGATGAAAGAAAGGACAAAAAGAAAGAGGGAGGGAGGAGGGAAGATAGTTCAGCATACACGGGTAAGTCAATGTATATTTGTACAAAGTATATTAGTAAACGAATAGAAAATACATTTGTAATTTGATTTCCTTTTTAAAAAATCATCTGTATTTGAAGAGAAAGGGAGGGAGTGGCAAGTCCTCCACCCTCACCATTGTCTCCTGACTCAGAGACCCAGAAAACTGGTAGGCTGGCTTCTGTGACATGGGCACTGCCTCTTAGTCTTGGTAGAGTACTGTTCCCCTCTGTCTCACTCAACTCACTCAACACACTTTCACTCAACATTTATTTTACAGTCATTCAGATTTAGCTACTCCCAGTAAACTTCTGGAAAAGAAATATGGAGGAAGATAGTGATAAATTGCACAGCAAATAAGGCCTTTTAGGTAGGAGCAGAGATAAGAAGAAACAAGGTGGGGGTGCCTGGGTCAGTCAGTTAAACATCAGAGTCTTGATTTCAGCTCAGTCATAGTCTCAGGGTCTTGGGATCAAGCCCTGAGTTAGGCTCTGCACTCAGTGGGGAATCAGCTTGAGGTTCTCTCTTCCTCTCCCTCTGCCCCTTCCCCACCTACTCACATGTTTACATGCACTCTCTCTCTCTAAAATAAATAAATAATTTTTAAAAAAGAAGAAGAAGAAGAAACAAGGTGATTGCAATGGCTTCTAGGATCCATCAGTTCAAATGGTCATGGATCCAAGTGGAGGGAAAGAAGACAGAACCATTACAAAGCAACCCTAATCCATGGCTTCAATACTAGCATATCCATTAATATGCCTCAAAATACCAATTGGGGAACTAAGATAAACCATGTGACAAATATCACAAAAAGGAAGGAAGGGAGGGAGAATGGGAAAGGTAATTCAACATACACTAAGTCAACATATATTTTTATTAAATTTATTAGTAAAATGAATAGAAATTATATTCATAATTTGATTTCTTTTTTAAAAAATCATCTACTTGTTTCAGAAAAATATATGCTAAAATTTCAAAATATGTAGGCATGAATAATATGTAAACTCTTCAAATCCTCCCTACTTTTACATCTTATGTAAAAAATTCTCATTAAGAAAAAGAATTTCTCTTTGAACTCAGAATCTCACATCACACATAAGACAAATACATTCTTTTAAAATTGGTAATAAAAACAAAGATGCATTGGGCGTTGTTAAGAAAGTTTTGGTCAGTTCAACAAGTCAAAAAATGCATTAAGGAGAGGTATAGATATAGAAAAGAATGAGAAATTATTCTTTAGAGGCAATACTATTGGTTACTAAAATATCCTTATGAATCATCCATACAAATCTACTAAGACTTCAGTGAGTTGGTTTAGACCACTGTTTCTCAACCTTTACTTCATTTTAGAATCACCTGGAAAGCTTTTAAAAATTCGCAATGCTAGGGGTGCCTAGGTGGCTCAGTTGGTTCAGTGTCTGACTCTTGACCTTAGCTCATATCTTAATCTTGGGGTCGTGAGTTCAGACCCCACGTTGGGCTCCACACTGGGCATGGAACCTACTTTAAAAAAAATTTACCCAATGCTAGGGGATAACCCCAGAAATCTTGATTTCATTGTTCTTGAGTGAGGCCTGGTTTTGTGTATATTTTAAAATCTTCCCCGATGACTCTACTGTGCACTTAAGTTTGAGAACCACTGATATAAACATAAATATACCAAATCCAAAGATTTTCCTTTATGCCATCAAAAACCAATTGAAGAATATGATACAAAGAAAATCTTACTAATAACCAAAAAAATATAAAATATTTATAATAATAAAATTAACCCATGACCAGCAATTCCATTTCTGGATATATACCCAAAAGAATTGAAAGCAGGGTCTAAAGAGATGTTTGCACACCCATGTTAATAGGTTATTCACGATAACCTAAAGATGGAGCAATGCAAATGCTCACTGAGAGATGAACAGATGAATAAAATGTGGTATGTATATACAATGGAATATTATTTAACCCTTAAAAAGGAAGGAAATTCTGACATATGCTACCATATGGATGAACTGTGAAGACATTATGCTGGGTGAAATAAGCCAGTCACAAAAGGATACTGTGTGATTTCACTTCTATGAGACACATAGAGCCTACAGTAGTCAATTTCATACAGACAAGAAGTAGAATGGGGGTTTCCAGGGGTTGGGGGGAGAGAGGAGTTGTTGTCTAATGGTTATAGAGTTTCTATTTTGCAAGATGAGAAGAATTCTGGAGATTGGTTATATGACAATGTCAGTTTACTTATTAGTACTGAACTGTACACTTAAAAATGGTTAAGATGACAAATTTTATGTTATGTATATTTTAACACAATTAAATATTTTTTTGAGAGACACAGAGAGAGAGAGTGGAGTGGGAAGAGCCGAGGGAGAAGGAGAGAGAGAATCTTAAGCAGGCTTCATGGCCAGTGCAGGGCCTGATGTGGGGCTCAATCTCATGACCCTGAGATCAGGACCTGAGCTGAAATCAAGAGTTGGACACTTAACTGACTGAGCCACCGAGGCACCCCACAACTAAATATTTTTAAACTGTATAAAAGAGGGACACCTGGGTGGTTCAGTCGATTGAGCATCTGATGCTTGATTTCAGCTCAGGTCATGATCTCAGAGCCATGGGACTGAGCCCCATGTCAGGCTCTGCGCCAGGCATGGAGCCTGCTTGAGATTCTCTCTCTCTGCCCCTTCCTCTGCTTGTGCTCTCTCTCTCTCTTTCTATGTCTCTAAAATAAATGGATAAATAAAACCTTTTTTAAAAATTGTATAAAAGAAAAACAAAAAGTACTTATAATAAATTTCACAAGAAATGTTATATGAGGAAAAATTGAAGTCTTTATTGAATTTCATAAGAGGAAAAAATTATTATTATTATTATTATCATTATTATTATTATTGCTTAAGCCCCTGCCCCAGATCCATAGGAATCCCAGCACGTGTCTGGGCATTCTGAGGAGAACTTGCTTTTCTCCTAATTATATACCTCTGGTTCCAAGTTCTTGCTTGGGCTGAGTAAGCTCAGGAAACAGATGTAGAGAAAAAAATTATTGAATGGAAAGACAAACTATGCTCCTTTATGAGATGGTTCAATATCATAAAGATGACATTATCTTTCAATTAATTTATAATATGATTCATTCTAATCAAATCTCAGACATATTTTTTGTAACATATTCTTTGTAACAAAGAATAAAATAATTCTCCAGTTCATTGAAAAGAATAAACACCTGTCACTAGACAAGAAAATATGGGACTACAAAGTGGCTTGAATTACCCATATTAAAATGTATTAGAAAGATACACTACTTGAAAGAATATGATAATAGCACAAGCAATGACAGACAGGTCATTAAAGTGAAACAGAAAGCCCTGAAACTCACCCACACACATAAGAATTTATGATAAAGGTAAAAACAGACAAAAAACAAATGATTTAAGTGATATTTAGACAATTGGTTAATCATTTGGGAGACAAGTAAAGTTAGGTAGTATCTACTTTACACCAGATAGCAAAATGAATTCTTTGTGCGCTAAAATTTTTATGTAAAGTAAATGAAGTAATTTAAAAAATAGAAAAACTACAGATGGATATTTTAAGTGATCTCAGGGCAAGAAAGACCTTTCTATATATTCTCTGGAAAACAGAAAACTTGAAAATAGAACAAGAAGCTTGAAAGCTAATTTCTCAGAGCTGGGGATGGGGGAGGGGCGGAGGGTTTCAAACAAGGATATAGACTAAGTGCTAAGTGTGGGCCTTCATATTAATGAACACTCCTGCACACACCAGCGAGCCGGAGAAGGCTGCCCCCTCTGTTAAGCAGGAACTTAAAAACTCCATCCAGCAGCTAAGGAAGGAAAAAGCATTGTAATCTCTGGTTAGATTTCTGGGAGGAAAAAAAAAATCTCCTGAAGAAAGGCGAAAACCCAAGTCTATGCCACATGCAGGCGTGGAGTACAAATTAGCACTATCTTTTTAGTGAAAGAAATCCCAAACCAATGATTTTATTTTAAAGAGCATAGGTGGATCTCATAAGAATTTTTTTTACATGCTCCCTGAATATGAGTTTCCCCAAATATTACAAATCATGGAGGAAATAATCATCCAGGAGCAAGAGTCACAAGCTCAAAAAGGTGGGCATTTGCCATCCCCCAAAACTTCAGATAATGGAAATTTTTTCAGCTGAAGAATGTAAACTAAATATTTTTAAATTCTCAAAATGTTTAAAGACGTTATAAAAAACCATATCAAAAAAGGACATTATGAAAATAGAATAGACAGATTTGAAAATAGAGCTTATAGAAATAAAAAAATATTGTTGTTGGAATAAAGCCTCAAAGCATAAATTAAGCAGAAGGTGAGTCCCAGATTTTTTTAAAAAAAGCATTTAAAGTTTGAAGAGAATTCTGAGGTAATTACCCAGAATGAAGCATGGAGACGTAAAGAAATGGAAAAGATAAAGGAATGGTTAAGAGATAGAGTAGACTGAATGAGAACATCCAACATACATTCAATAGGAGTTCATGGGAAGAGAATAGGGAGAATGTTGAGAGGCAATACTTTAAAAAAAATGGCTAAGAATTTTTTAGCCTGTATTAATTCATACCACAAAAATTCATAAAGCTCTACCATGTACCAGGGAGTGAGTGCAAACAGAAGAGAATAGATGTCCATGTACTGAGCCAGGGACAGTTCAAAGTTAAAGAGTTAAGGAGATGATAAGAAACCAGTAAATATACTGACAAGGAGCCATCACTGAAGTAGGAGGAAAGGCAGGACAGTGGCCTGTCCTGAAGCCTAGTGAAGGATGGCTTTCAATCAGGATTAAGAGTGCCAAATGCTGCTGGTGGGTCAAGTGAGATGGGGACTGGGAACTAACCGCTCTACTTAAGGACTGAAAATCATTAGCAACCTCCTGAATAGAATGTGCACAAGGAAAATGGCAGAAGTGTGAATAAAGTCAGTAAAGATAGACAAGTCTTTCAAGGGGCTTTGCTGGGAAGTGAGAGAGGAGAATGGGGTGTCATCTGGAGGGATAGTAAAGTCAACAGAGAGGTTATTTTTAAGATGGGATAAACAAAATCATATTTGTATGCTGACGGGAAGGCCCAGTAGGAAGATGAAGTGGCTATGGGAGGGGGAAGAGTTGGTAGAACAGTGTCTTTGGGTAGCCAAGAAGAGTTGACATCTAGTGTATAAGTAGAGATGTGGGCCTAAGCCAGTAGTATGGACAGTTCTTCCAAAGTAACAAAATGGAAGGTAGTGATATCTCATTGAGGTTTTGATTTGTATTTCCCTGATGATTACTGATGCTGAGCATCTTTTCACATTTGGATATTTTCTTTGAGAAAATGTCTATTTAGTTTCTCTGCCCATTTTTTAATTGGTAGTATAACTTCTACATATATTTTGGATATTAACCCCTTCCAAGTCCTCTCATAGCTGTTATAATGGCTATTAAGAAAAAAAAGAGATAAATATTGGCAAGTATGTGGAGAAAAGGGAACACTTGTACAGTATTAGTGGGATTCTAAGTTGGTATAGCCACTAAGGAAAACGATATGAAGGTTCCTCAAAAAATTAAAAATGGAGCTACCAAATGATGCAGCAATTCCATTTCTGGATATATGCCCAAAGGAAATGAAAACAGGATATCGTATCTGCACTTCCATGTTTCTTACAGCACTATTCACAGTAGCTAAGACATGGAAACAACCCAAGTACCCATTATTGGATGAATGGATAAAGAAGATGTGGTATAAATTTATACAATGGAATATTTTTCAGCCCCAAGAAAGAAGGAAATTCTGCCATTTTTAACACCATGGATGAACCTTGAGGACACTGTGCTAAGTGAGGTAAGTCAGGCAGAGAAAGACAAATACTGTATGATATCAATTTGTGAGATAATCCAAAATATATATTGGTCTGCCCCAGTTCCTGGCACAGAGTTCCTAAAACCTTTGTAAATTCCTTAGTGATAAGAACATTAGAAGCATCTCTTGTTCTTATATTAATCTTTGACCTCTGTTCCTGACATGGAACTCCTGAAACCCTTGTAATTTTCCAGGTGATAGTGCCTTTTGTTCTAATGAGGTAACTCCAGAGGTCAGCTCCTGGATGGCTCCTGGATGAAGTCTGGTCACCACAAAGTCCAAGCCATAATTAGAAGCTTGGAATTTTTGCCCTCACCCCCCCATTCTCTTGAGAGGGGAGAGCGGCTGGACATGGAGTTAAAAATCCATCATGCCAATATGATGAAGTCTCCATAAAATCCCAAAAGGATGGAGTTCAGAGAGCTTCCATGTTGGCAAATATGTGGGTGACGCCACCCTAACTCCAGAGACAGAAGCTTCTGCTCTCAGGACACTCCTCACCTTCTGTATCTCCTCATCTTGCAGTTCATCCTTTATCCTCTCCTTTGTAAGCTGGTGAACGTAAGTAAGTATTTCTCTGAGTTCTGTGAGCTGCTCTAGCAAATTAGTCAAATCTGAGGAGAGAGTCGTGGGAACCTCCAATTTATAGCGAAATTGGACAGAAGTTGAGAGTAACCTGGGGACCCATTACTTGGATTGGCATCTGAAGTGGGGGGGGCAGTCTTGTGGGACTCCGCACTTCACCTGGACGACCTGACACAATCTCCAAGTCGATAGTGTCAGAAGTGAGTTAAATTGTAGGACACCCGGCTGGTATCATGGAGAATTGCTTGGTGTGGGGAAAAACCTCCATAAATTTGGTGACTAGACTTGAAGTATTCTATGTAACAGTAAAAGAGAAAAACACACTAGGGAAGAACTGGGTTTTTTCCAACACAGGAAAGAGGAATACTGGGTTTTTTCTTTAGGCACTTCTATGTGGACTCTAAAAAAAGCCAAACTTGTAAAAACAGAGTAAAACAGTGGTTTCCAGGGGTTGGGGGTGAGGGGACAGGAGAGATGTTGTTTAAGGGTACAAACTCCTAATTAGTAGTTGAATAAGGCCTGGAGAGCTAATACTCAGCATAGAGGTTGCAGACAATACTGTACTATGGACAACAAACTCGCTAAGAGACTAGATTTTAATTATTCTTATCACAAAAAAGAAATGATAGTTAGATGGCATAAGAGAGGTGCCATAATGGCAATCATACTGCAATATATAAATGTATCAAATTAATATGTTGTACACCTTAAACTTACAAAATATTAAATGTCAAAAGTGTTTCAACTTAAAAGAAAGAGAAAAGATTGTGTGTATTGACAAGATGCAGGTAAGTGGATTAAGTGTGGTGGTGAAAATTTGGGGGGATGTTTTCCTCTAATTGCTCCTGTTTTTACAAAATAAAACAAGGACAGATGAAAATAAATCTAGTAAAGCAAAAAACAAAACAAAACAAAAAAACAAGAAAGAGGAAAGAAAAAATCTCAGAAACTATCTAAAAGAAAAGATGGATTTCTGGTTCAACATTCAACTCAACCTTAGAAGCCAGGTGGCAATGAGACATCCTCAAAGCGAGACACCCAGTTAAACTTTCCTAGTGCTTACGGGCCAACTACTGACATTTTTAGACAAAGACTGTCACCTGGGCTGCCATAGCCACTAACGAATGTACTTCAGTTTGGAAGGAAGTAAAACGGAGGCTCCTGGGTGTCTCCATCGATAAAGCATCTGCCTTCAGCTCAGGTCATGATCTCAGGGTCCTGGGATTGAGGAGTCCCACATTGGGCTCCCTGCTCAGCGGGGAGCCTGTTTCTCCCTCTCCCTTGGCCACTCCCCCACCCCCCATTCATGCTCTCTCTCTCTCTCACTCTCAAATAAATAAAATTTGAAAAAAAAAAGGAAAAAAGAAAAGAAGAAGGAAGACAAACCCAAAAGGAAGCAATGGTGAGCAAAGACACTTGGATAAGCATTAGTGGTAAGAAATTTAAGGGGGTTAAAAACAAGGCGGATGTAAAATATTGGACCTCAATACCCTGGAAGAGGGAGGAACAGTCAGGGTGTGAGTGGTCTATGAGTCTTAAGTGTTCTGAAGGAGACTACATATAATAATGATAAACTGAAGATTATCTTAAGTCAAATATGGATGTTACAAATGTAAGGACTGGTGCCAGAACAACTGAATTAACCTGCATGGAAAAGAGTGAGCTTGGACCCCTTTCTTAGACCCTGCACAAAAATTAACTCAACGTGAGTGATAGTTACCCATGTAAGAGCTAAAATGATAAAACTCTTAAAAGAAAACCCGGAAGTAAATCTTACTGAACTTGGGTTAGGCTGTCTTCTTAGACACAGTATAAAAAGCAAAAGTGGCAAAAAAAAAAAAAAAACACATAAATTAGACTTCACCCAAATTAAAAACTTTTGTGCCACCAATGATACCAACAAGAAGGTAAAAGACAATCACAGAATGGGAGAAAATATTTGGAAAATCATATATCTGCTATGGGACTTGTAGCCAAATGTATATATTTACAACTCTTACAACCCATAATAAAAGATAAATAAATAACCCAGTTTAACAATGGGTAAATGACCTAAAGAGATATTTCTCAAAAAAAAAAAAAAAAAAGGCTAGAAATGACCAAAAGGCACATAGAAGATGCTCAACATCCTTAACCATTAGGGAAATGCAAATTAAAACCACAATGAGATACCACCTCATACCCACTAGGATGGTTATATAAAAGGAAAAAAAAAAGATCACAAGTTTTAAGGAGGATGTGGAGAAATTGGAACCCTCATACTTTTCTGGTGTGAATGTAAAATGGTGCAATTGCTTTGGAAAGTAGTTTGGCAGTTCCTCTAAAAATGTTAAACATTTACTTACCACATGACCCAGCAATTTCATTCCTAGGTGTATACGCGGAGAAATTGAAAACATATGTCCACACAAAACCTGGTACATGAATGTTCATTATACCAGTGTTCATAATCATTAAAAAGTGGAAACAAGCTGAATGTTCACCAACAGATAAATAGGTAAATATGGCCTACGCATACAGTAGATTATTATTCAGCTATAAAAAGAATGAAGGACTTATACATGGTACAATATGAATGAACCATAAACGCATTATGTTAAGTGAGTTACAAAATGACCAGTTACAAAAGCCCACATATTATATGATTTCATTATATGAAATGTCCAGAATAGACAAACCCATAGAGACAGAAAATAGATTCCTAGTAGCCATGGGCAGAGGGGAGAGGAGAATGACTGATAAGGTGGCAGATAATGGGTATGGGATTTCCTTTTAGTGTAACAAAAAGGCTGTAAACATAGATTGTGATCCTGGTTGCACCAGTCTGTGAATATATTAAAAACCACTGAATTGCACACATTACATGGATGAACTGAATTATATTTCAATAAAGCTGTTTAACACTTTAAGGGTAACTCTGAAGAGAGTAGATGATCTGCATACTTTCTAAACCAGTAAAGGTAAAGTGTAAGGTAACTAACTAACTAAACCAGTAGAGGTAAAGTGTAAGGTAACTAACTAACTAAACCAGTAGAGGTAAAGTGTAAGGTAACTAACTAACTAAACCAGTAGAGGTAAAGTGTAAGGTAACTAACTAACTAACTAAACCAGTAGAGGTAAAGTGTAAAGATAAACTAACAAAAATTGTTCACTTCAAATGGGAAAGGAGGGGCAAGAAGTGAAGAAAAAGAGAAGCAGCACAGAGGGTATAAAAATTTTACAAGAAAACTACAGGAACTACACTCAGTATGATACCATTATTACATATTTTTAAAACACAAACATTATCAAATATTGTTGGAGGTATCTGTGACTAGTAAAAATGTGAAAATGTCCACTCGAAAAATATTGGGGGAGGCAAGGAGATGCATGCGGGATGGAAATTGGGGGATGGGTCTCTTCATTAAATGATCGGAAATGCTGGCAAATTGTGCATACCTGTACAAATTTGAAGAGGGGAGTTTGACAATATATGTAACAAAACTTTCTTTAAACGTTCACATTCTTTGAGGAAGTAATAAGTCTTCTAAGGCTTTAGGAAAATAATCACGTGTGTACACAAAGATTTGACTACACTGAACTAATTATAGTTCCATGTATACACACATTAAATATAGACATACATTTATGGGGAAATAGATGGTCTGTTAATTGGACATATTCAAAATATTAAAAAGCACTGTGCAGTTAATCTAAATAATTAACTGGAGACAGAGGTCTTAGGCCTCTGAGCATCCAATGAAAGCTATGTGTCCTGTGAGGACAGACGGGCATATGCACAAAACACACAGAAGAGTTTGCAGACAATTTCAGTGGGTCCCAGAGTATTTAAAATTTAGGTCTTTGATTAGGGAAGAAAAACCTGCCAACTGACTCGTAATTCTCCTTCAGAAGCCTCTTCCTCCTCCAGGCAGCTTTTGCTGTGCCCTGCCCTCTCCATCCTCGGCAGCCTGGACGAAGCACCCCTTCCTTCAGACCCTATACAACCCTGTACCCTGCATGCTGTATCATGCTGTACTGTGATCGCAGGTCTGTTTTCTCTCTTCCCCGCCAGCCTCTTTGAGAACAGGGCACACAACTCAGTTGGCTTCAAATCCTCAGCACCGCACAGGGCCTGGCTCAGGCATAAATAAATATTTGTTGACCAGATGACCAAATGAATGTTCCTGGAGGAGGGTCACATTGCTATAAATTGCGTCTGGATGACACCTCACAGAGAGAAACACATACTTCCCACATATTTATTAATCCACAGTCAGTGTCGCCAACCTCTCTAACAGGTTCTATGCACGCCCCAGCCAGAGCAGATTGTCTTTTGAAACATGCTGAATTTTAAATACAGCCTTATCTCCAAGAGTGAGATGTAATACACACTATGTATAAATTGCAAATGAGGCACAGCGGAAGCGAGGCTCCGACATTCCTCGCGGCTCGGCCTAATGCTCGGCTCTCAACCAGCCCCGGCAGTGGCTTGGACAGTCAAATTAGCAGCAGCTTGTTTTCATTCCAGAGGACAAGCTCTCCAATCTTTTCTGAAGTTATTTCCCTTTCCTTCCCTTCCCGTTATTCCCTATTTCCATCAAACGGAGCCCTTGCGTGCTTTTCCCCGCCAGCTCTTCAAGGGGCCGTTCCCCCCGGAGCTGGCGACACAGAACCTATTAATAAGCAAACAGAACTAACCGGCTCATTCTCCTCATAGTTAAATTCCTTTGCCACCGATTTCTCAAGCACTTCCCTTTAGGGTTTTCCTGCAGAGTCCCATTCATTTAGAGGAAATGTGGAAAATTGTTTAATGTTTCTTGTTGTAAGCAAATGGCCGTAAACGCCGATTACACGTGGAGAGTAAAATGCTTCTCCACTACTTGGTTCCCAAACCCATCTCGCGGCGCTGGCAAGACCTGCCTTCACTCCCACCCCAGCGACTCTCCGCACCGACATGTGGTTAATATCGGGGACCATGAAGTGGAAAGCTGGAGTTCCGTCAGCATACCCGGTCTTCATGGTGCACATCAGTTAAATCACTGCCTCGCTTTGTGCCTTGGTTTCTCCGACCGTAAAATGATGGCAAGTATCTTTGCTCTTTATGTATATTTGATTGAATCCAGTTCAAGGATAACACTGCCTTGCACCTGCCTTGGCCTGTCAGGTGGGGCGCGGGCTGCAGAATAAGCGCGGAAGAGGTCCTCTCACTTCAGGTCGATTCCAAAGAGGAGCTGGGAAATAACGGCAGTAGCGAACTCTGAGCTCCAAAGGAAACGAGGGGGGAAGAGAAATAGAAAGTGTTTGCATCTACAGCCCCCAGGGAGGGGGACGAAAGGAGAGAGCCTGATTACTCAGAGAAGAAAATCATGTTTATCCTATCCTGTTTTTTAAAAAATAAAAATACCAAAGAGACCTCATTTTTACACTTTTTTTATTATTATGACTATTATTATTATTATATGTTAGTCACCATACAGTACATCCCTAGTTTTTGATGTAAAGTTCCATGATTCATTACTTGCGTATAACACACTAACTCTTCTAAATATTTCAGAGAATAGGGGCTGTAGGAAGCCTCCATTCCTGTTAATGAGTCTCTTATTTAGAGTAAAAGAAAAATGGGGAAAGGAACTCCTTATTCTTCCAGTAAGGGGAGCAGGTGAGTCAGGTGACAAAGTATTTTTGTTTCTTAACGGACATAAAACAAAATGTCAGAGCCACCCAAGTCAGTCCCTTCCGGTCTGCAGATGGACATATTGAAGCCCACAAAGTCGAAATGACTTACCCAGGGTGACACAGTTGGCGGGGAGCAAGTCAAGAGTGACACCACAGGTCTCCTATTCTAGAGCTCCTTTAACAGTAGAAATTCTCCGCATGCAGCAACATAATCCAAACTTTAAAACAATCAGTTTATTATCACACTGGACTTCTTATTCCACTTCAGTCAAATACCGACTTCTTTCTGTACTACAAAGGCAATTTGCCCATTCCTGCTCATGTGATTCCCTCGGCAGACAGGGCTGCCCTGTATGGCCACACAGGTGGTACACTGCACAACTCTAAAAGAAAAAAACAAAACTTGTTCATCTTGTAATCGATGTGTCAGCCCCAGATGTTCTTCTCAGTATCCTCTTCTTATTCCCAGTATTTTCAAGTCACCCTTCCATGAAGCCTTCCGTGCTGGGTTTAGACGGCACTGGTTTCTCCTTCATCTGAGTTGCCAGGATTCTTATTCTTTGTACCACTTACAAGCTGCGAATCCTCGAGCAAGGCAGTGATTCTGAGTCTCTGCTTTCTAATATGTGAGAACACTGGAGCTATTGTCAGGATCAAATAAACCCATGTTGATGGAGGAACTCTGCAAAGCGCAGAGAGCTCTGTGATGCTTGTTGTCAGGCCAGCAAATTAAATACTATTTATGGTGTTTACTAATTACTTCTCAGGCTTAGTCTGGTTCTCCCCAATAAGAAATAGTTCCTTGACAACAGGCAGAGGTCACTTGTATTTCCACCTCCTTCATAGCATGTAATCAAAATAATGGGAACAACTCACTGCCAGCCCCTTTCTAAACACTGTGTGAGCTAATTCATGTCATCTCTATATACGAATGGTGAGGTGGGTTCTACTATTATCTAGGTTTCATAGATGAGAGAAGTAAACAGACAGGGGAAATAACCACACGAGAGTCAAAAAGCTAGTCTGTGATGGATTAAGGATGTGAACTCAAGACAACTGTCTGCTTTTCTAACCTCTAGACCGTTCCACCCCTCTCTCTTATATGAACAGGAGGGTCAGTGGAGAAACTCAGCACATATTTGATTCTTGGTTGTTTGTTTTTTGAGGTGTCCTTCCTTTAGACCGTGTGAGGCCTTAGAAAGAGCAACTCAAATCCCTTTGTTTACCATGTGCTGACATGACACAGCATTCAGCTCCAGCTGGCTCCCTCTCCTACTTTCCCAAACCTCTACTCGCTGGAGCCTCGGCTGGTTTGTGGTGAAAAAAGACAAAATTCTTTCTCCTTTTTTTTTCACTGTGGTAAAATATTCATAACATATAATTAACCATTTTAACCATTTTTTAGGGTTTGTTTTAGTGACATTAAGTATATTTACAATTTTGTATAACCACCACCACCATCAATCTTCAGAACTTTCTATCACCCCAAACAGAGTTCTCTACCCACTAAACAATAACCCCCTCATTCTTCCACCACCACCCCCCAGCCCCTGGAAACCTCTATTCTACTTTCTGTCTCTAAAAATTTGCCTATTTGGGTACCTCGTACAAGTGGAACCATACACTATTTATCCTGTTATGTCTTTCTTTCCTTCTTTTTTAATTTATTTGAGAGAGTCAGAGAGAGATCACGAGCAGGGCGGAAGGGTAGAGCGAGAAGCAGGCTCCCCCGAGCAGCGAGCCCGTTGCAGTACTCGATCCCAGGACTCTGGGATCATGACCTGAGCCTAAGGCAGATGCTTAACCGACTGAGCCACCCAGGTGCCCTATGTCTATCTCCACTTAGCACAATGTTTTCAAGTTGTATCCATTTTGTAGCCTGTACCAGCATCTCACTGCTTTTTAAGGCTGAAAAACATCCTACCATATACCACGTTTTGCTTATCCATTTATCTGTTGATGGGCATTCGAGTTACTTCTACTTTTTGGCTATTGTGAATAATGCTGCTACGAACGTTGGTGCACAGAAAGACAAAGACATTTTAATACCAGCCCATAGTCAGCAGAATTGAATGGATAAATCAACTTCTGAAAAATAATCCCATGATAATCCTCAAAGCCAAATGTGGCAGCAAATCAGGAGAGTAGAAAGAGCTTTCAAGTGAGAAATCAGGGCCCTCTCCTCATTAGCCCTGCAGTCTTTTGGATTGAGTTTCCTGACCAGTAAAATAAGGGAATGAGATTAAATGACTTCTGAGGTCCTTTCTAGTTCAAATGTTGCAGGATTCTATCTCTAACCTGTGTCCTTAGTGCCTGCAAGTGAACATATCCTGCTCACCCTCTTTCTTAGGATTTTAGCATTTGTAAATGTAAGCTAGTTTTCCTAGGTCTGTTTTTCTCAGATGCAAAATGACTTCCTAAACAGGCTACATTTTTCTTGATGTTCAAAAAATAGTCTGGAGGATACTAAAATATACCCTCTTCCCCACCTACGCTATGGCCATTGTTCCATGGTGACTCAGTTATCCAGGCCAAATTCATTGTCCTTTTCACAGGAAACCCCTATTTCTCTGAAAAACCAAGTCATCATGTCACTCACATTTCTGGGCCTGAGTTTTCCCATTCTACTCTTTTGCAAACTGAGAATGTTGGACCATTCATGCCCAAGTCTGTGAGGACTAGGGAAAAGAAGAGGTATTTGTGTGAAAGAAAAGGCATATGAATCTAGGGTGAGGATTCTGCATCGATCCCCAGGGCATTGGTTGAGAGTGGGGGAGAAGAGGGGCTGCACCCCATGCCCCTCGAACAACCCAATGACATACATCAACATCACAAAGAAGAAAAATATATTTGTAACTGTTGTTGAGTGTAAGGGAAATGAAACTATATCATTATGAAATAAAGGTAAATAAAAGTCATGGTTCTATTTCTTCCACAACAGCATAAAAATACACATTTTATCAAGAAAACAGAGCAAGACTAGGAGTACCATCTTGTGAATAAATCCAATCCTAACTTCTGAGGCCCTCCGCCATTTTTCTCACTCTCCCTTTCTTGCCTCACCTGCCATTTCCACCTACCTGAGCTCTTGACTGTCGGGGCACTGGTGACCATTTGGATCCCCTTCAGCTACTGTGTAATATACAAACGTTGTCACCCACAGTTCAGCTTTTGAGGCTTTATTCCATTGGGTAAAGTGACGTCAAGATGAAACTTCTAGAAAAATCTCATCTTTCAATAAATTCCAAGTGTCGAAAGTTTTCCTGTTCTTTTCTTTATCTAAATCTAGCCTGGCTTACTTGATCTCTTGTTGAATTGTTATCCTGGAGCAAATTTCTCAGTTGAGCCCATGTAGACTTATGTTTCACATTCGGCTTTGTAGCTTGAGAGTGTATGGTGTGCGTGCATGTGTGTGCGTGTGTGTGTGTGTGTGTGTGTATTCTCTCCCATGACTTGCTGATGCTGTTCTTGGCTCTTACTATACTAAGGGAAAAAAAAAAGACAGGAAGAAAATGCAATACAATTTTCATGCTGGCAAAAACAAAGTTATCTGTCCAGCACCTTCTTACCCTTTTCCTCCACCCACAACTACATTATTGTCACATACCTACTCATTTCTCGTCCTGACTGGCTCACTTTGCCCAAACCTCAGTCCCATCACTAATGCATATATATATATATGCGTATATATATATATATATATATAAAACATTCCCCTGAAATTACGACTGATAGTGTGTTTTAACAATAAGAATAGAGAAGTGATTAGTTTTCCTTTTCTGTTTATTTTTCATGAAACATCTATTAGCTTATATCTGGAATTCTTTTCAATCCCTGTGTCAATAATTACCTTTCCTAGACATACTTGAGAACAAACTTTAAAGCTTAAAAAAATACAAAATCTGGACCCACCTCAGACTTACTGATTTGGAATTTTAGGGATAGTTCCAGAACATCTGTATACTTTTCAGATTTCAGAAGAGGCTGCTCACTTACACGCAGGGTTGGGGACCAACAACAGAGCAAGGGAAGTGTACATTTAATCAAGAAAAAAAGACTTTTAAAGCATAGAATGATACGAATACCATCACCTAATTTCTCACCAAAAAGCACTGAGACATCCTTTCCTGGACATGGTACACTCATTCCCTCATTCACCAACCATTTACTCAATAGAACTTTGCTGAGTGCATACCACATGCTGTAAGAGACACAGAGTAAACAAGATATCAGGCAGCCTACCCCTAGTGAAGAAGAAAAGACACAGACAAAATTAACGAAATACCAGAGCTGTGCAGGCAAAGGGTTATAAAAATTCAGAAAAGTGAAATGTCCTTTCTGGCTAGAGACACCATAATGACTTCATGGAGAAAAATGTTCTTTGGGATATTTCAATAGGCAGAGATGGGAGGAGGCAATCAAAGGGAGAGAGAATAACTTGAGCAAAGGCCCAGGATGGGTTTGAGGNNNGTTCCCACAAGATGGTGAAGTGACAGATGGAGACAGAAAGACAGGCAGAGGTGGCCCATGAGTGTCTCCAAGGAGCTACTTTTCATCATGAAGCTCTCCAGCCCACAGCCACTTAGATGCAGGTCGAGCCCAGAAGTCTCCTTCTGGACAGAACTCCTTTTTAATAGAGCAGCTGTCCTCTTGGCATCAGTGAGCCCTGAAGTAGGATAGAGAAAAGAAGCATAGTGTCTATGGGAATTCTTAGACATTGGAAATCAGAAGATATATGTTGAAATCTCAGTTATACCACAAACTAACTGTGAGAACTTGGGTAATTTACTTAATTTGGCTTAGTTTCACTTTCATCATCAGTAAAACTGAAATAATAACATATATTTGACACGATTGTTAGGAGGACTAGAGCTAATATATGGGAATTTAAAGGTGCATAGAATGTGCTCAGTACAAAAAAAATGTGTTTTGTAATTGAAGTGCCTGAAAACTTTACAAATTACAATATCGAATGGTTTGATGCACGATGGGATATAGTCACTGGTACAAATGCATGATTTTTTTTTTTTAAAAAAGGCAAGATAATAGTCTAATGAGGAAGAAGCAAAGAGATGGAAGAATTTTCCCAATTAGTAAAGATATCTAAATGTTGCTTTTTCAAGGCCTTCCTAAGTGTAACCCAGATATCTAAATGTTCCACAGTCTTCATGGATTTTCCTTCATGTAATACCCAAGTAACAATAGAGCAGGCTCCCATTCCCTGGAAGGAGAATTCCTTTCTTCTTACAAGTTCTCCTCTCTACATAATTCCTGCAAAAATTTGAGAAATTTTCCCTGATGGTCACTGTAGTCTTGTTTTTTCTCCTGGCTTCTAACACTCCTTCTACAAGTTTAGCCTGATGAATGGGCACAGGCCCTTCCTTAAATCCTAGAAGGATAAATAAACTGGGTTGTAGAGTTAACAAAAACACCATAGAAGAATATTTGAACACAAAAATAAACTTTAAAACTGGTTGTTAGGGGCACCTGGGTGGCTCAGTCATTAAGCCTCTGCCTTCAGCTCAGGTCACGATCCCAGGGTCCTGGGATGGAGCCCCGCATCGGGCTCCCTGTTTGGCAGGAAGCCTGCTTCTTCCTCTCCCACTCCGCCTGCTTGTGTTCCCTCTCTCACTGTTTCTCTCTCTGTCAAATAAATAAAATCTTAAAAAAAAAAAAAACTGGTTGTTAAGTGTCACTGTTCCTAGTTATGGGCCTTGGTTTCCCAGGGTCTCCTCTACACATGTTTCCCCCATTATCTTCTAACCTGCTACCATGTTGGAAGGGCCAGGCTACCTTCCCCAAATGCTCTCCTTTCCAAAGTCCAAGTCCAACTTTTACTGGTCTAATGAAAAGATACAGATTTTCCCACCCCAAGCCCAAGAACTGCCTTCTTTCCTGTCCCAGGAGGATTGCCAAATCCAATGTTATCAAGTTTTTCCCCTATGTTTTTCTCTAAGAGTTTTATAGTTTGGAGTCTTTTATTTAGGTCTTTAATTCATTTTGAGCTGATTTTTTGTGTATGGTATCAGATCAAGATCCATCTTCATTCTTTTGTATATTGATATCCTGTTTTCCCAACACCAGTTCTTAAAAAGATTGTCCTTTCCCCAGTGAGTGGTCTGGCACCCTTTCAAAGATCATTTGACCGTATACACGAGGATTTATTTCTGGACTCTCTAATATATTCCATTGGTTTATGTCTGACTTTTTGCCAGTAGCACTCTTTTAATTACTGTAGTTTTGTAACATGTTTTGAAATCAGGAAGTGCAATTCCTCCAACTTTGTTCTTCAAAATTATTTTGACTATTTGAGGTCTTTTGAGATTACATATGAATTTTAGGATGATTTCTTTTCTATTTCCACATACCATTGGGATTTTGACAGGGATGGTGTTGAATCTCAGATCTCTTTGAATATTATTTACAATATAAACAATATATCTTAACAATATAAATATCTCAACAATATGAAGTGTTTCAATCCATAAACATGGATGTCTTTCTATTTATATCTTCTTTAAGCTATTTCAGCAATGTTTTTTAATGTTCAGTGTACAAATCTTTCCTCCTTGGTTAGGTTTATTCCTAAGTATTTAAATATTTTAGTGCTATTATGAGTGGGATTATTTTCTTAATTTCCATTTCAGATGATTTATTGTTATGTTTGGTTTTTTTTGTGTATGTGCAGAATACTTGGGGTTTTCTACATATAAGATCATATCATCTGCAAACAGAGATAATTTTTTCTTCCTTTCCAATTTGGATGCCTTTTATTTATTTTTCTTGCCTAATTGCTCTGGTTAGGACTTCCAATATTATGTGGAATAGAAGTAGAAAGAGTAGTCATACTCGCCTTATTCCTGATATTATAAGAAAAGCTTTTAGTCATTTCGTATGATGTTAGCCATGGGCTTTTCATATATAGTCTTAATTATGTTGAAGTAGTTTCCTGCTATTATGAGTTTGTTGGGTGTATTTATCATGAAAGGTGTTGAATCTTGTCAAATATTTTTTTCTTCATCAATTAAGATGATCATGTAGTTTTTGTCAATTATTGTGTTAATGTGGTGTATCATATTGATTGATTTTTGTACATTGAACCATCCTTGCATTGTAGAAATAAATTTCACTGGGCCCTGGTATATAATACTTTTAATGTGCTGTTGAATTCAGTTTGCTAGTATTTTGTTAGAAATTTTTCAACAATATTCGTTGGAGATACTGGTCCATAGCTCTCTTTTCTTGTAGTATGTTTGGCTTTGATATTAGGATAATGCTGGCCTCATAGAATGAGCTTAGATGTGTTCCTTCTTCAACTTTTTTGGAAGAGTTTGAGGAAGATTAGTGCTAATTTTTCTTTAAGTGTTTGGTGAAATTTTTCAATGTAACTGTATGGTTCTGGGCTTTTCTTTTTTGGAGGTTTTTGAAGACTGAGTCAATCTCCTTACTAGTTACTGATCTACACAGATTTTCTATTACTTCATGATATAGTCTTGGTAAGTTCTGTCTTTATGGGAAATATTTTAATGTTAAAAAATATTTTATTTTTTTATTTTAAATCCAGTGTAATTAGTATACAGTGTTATATTAGTTTCAGGCATACGATATAGTGATTCAGCAGTTCCACACATTACTCAGTGCTCATCAAGATAAGTGTACTCTCAATCTCTTTCACCTATTTTACCCATCCCCCTCACCCACCTCCCCTTTGCTAACCATTTGTTTGTTCACTACAGTTAGGAGTCTATTTTTTGGCTCATCTTTTGGTTTTTTTCCTTCTTTCTTTCATCCTGTTTCTTAAATTCCACATATGAGTGAAATCATATGGTATTTGCTTTCCTCTGACTAATTTTGCTTAGCATTATACTCTTTAGATCCATCCATGTTGTGATAAATGGCAAAATTTCATTCTATTTTATAGCTGAATAATATTCCATTGTGTATACATACCACATCTTTATCCTTTCATCTACCCTTCCATCACATAGGCTGCTTCCATAGTTTGGCTACTGTAAATAATGCTGCAATAAACACAGTGGTGCATATTTCCTTTCAAAGGAGTGTTTTTGTACTTTTTGGATAAATGCCCAGTAGTGCAATTAATGGATCATAGGGTAGTTCTATCTTCAATTTTTTGAGAAACTTCCATACTGTCTTCAAAAGTGGCTGCACCAGTTTGCATTCCCAGTAGTGCATAAGGATTACTTTTTCTCCATATCTTCACCAATACTTGTTTCTTGAGTTTTTTTTTTTTTTTTTGTCATTCTGGCAGGTGTCAGATGATATCTCATCATGGTTTAGATTTGCATTTCCCTGATGATGAGTGATGTTGAGCATCTTTTCATGTGTTTGATGGCCATCTGTAGGTCTTTGGAGAAATGTCTGTTCATGTCTTCTGTTCATTTTTAATTAGAATATTTGTTGTTTTGGTGTTGAGTTGTGTAAGTATATAATACCAACCCTTTATCAGATATGTTGTTTGCAAATATCTTCTCCTGTTCCATAAGTTGCCTTTTAGTTTGTTGGTTGTTTCCTTTGCTGTGCAGAACCTTTTTATTTTGATGTAACCCCAATAGCTTTTTGTAGTTTTTGTTTCCCTTGCCAAAAAGAGACATATCTAGAAAGATGTTGTTATGACCAATGTCAGAGAAATTAATTCCTGTGGTCTCTCCTAGGGTTTTTATGGTTTTAGGCCTCACATTTAGGTCCTTAATCGATTTTGAGTTTATTTTTGTGTATGATGTAAGAAGTGACCCAGTTTCATTCTTTTGCATGTAGCTATTCAGTTTTCCCCACACCATTTGTTGAAGAGGCTTTTTCCTATTGTGTATTCTTGTCTCCTTTGTCAAAGATTAATTGACCATATAATTGTGGGTTTCTTTCAGGTTTTCTATTCTGTTCTATTGGTCTATGTGTCTTTTTTTTTTCTTTGCCAGTACCATACTCTTTGGATTACTACAGCTTTGTAATATAACTTGAAGTCCAGAATTGTGATACCTCCAGTTTCATGTTTCTTTTTCAAGATTGTTTTGGCTCTTCAAGGGTCCTTTGTAGTTCCATACAAATGTTAGGATTATTTGTTCTAGTTCTGTGAAAAATGCTATTGGTATTTTAATAGGGATTGGATTAAATATGTAGATTGCTTTGGGTAGTATAGACATTTTAACAATGTTTCTTCTTCTAATCCATGAGCATGGAATGTCTTTCCATTTCTTTGTGTCATCTTTAATTTCTTTCATCAGTGTTTTATACTTTTCAGAATACAGGTTTTTCACTTGCATGCTTTAATTTATTCCTAGGAATTTTATTATTTTTGGTGCAGTTGTAAATAGGATTGTTTTCTTAATTTGTTTTTCTGCTGCTTCCTTATTAGTGTATAGAAATGCAATGGCGGTGCCTGGGTGGCTCAGTCAGTTGGGTGACTGACTCTTGGTTTTGGCTCAGGTCATGATCTCAAGGTTGTGAGATCAAGCCCCACATTGGGCTCTGCACTGGTCATGTAGCCTGCTTAAGATTCTCTCTCTCTCCCCCTCCCTCTGTCCTTCCCCCTTCTAAAAAAAAGAAAGGAAGGAAGGAAGAAATGCAACGAATTCCTGTACATTGATTTTGTATCCTGTGACTTCACTAAATTCATTTACCCATTCTAGTAGTTTTTTGGTGGAGTCTATTGGGTTTTCTAGATATAATATCATGTCATCCCCAAATAGTGAAAGTTTTACTTCTTCTTTACTTATTTGGAGGCATTTTATTTCTTTTTCTTGTCTGATTGCCGTCGCTAGGACTTCTAGTATTATGTAGAATAAAAGCAGTGAGAGTGGACATCCTTGTCTTGTTCCTGACCTTAGGGGAAAAGCTCTCAGTTTTTCCCCATTGAGTATAATGTTCACTATGGAGGATATATATATATATATATATATATATAACCTTATAATATTGTGGTATGCTCCCTCTAAACCTACTTTGTTGTGGGTTTTTATCATGAATGGATGTTATTATACTTTGTCAAATGCTTTTTCTGCATCTACTGAAATGATCATATGGCTTTTATCCTTTCTTTTATTGATGCAATGTATCACATTGATTGATTTGCAAATATTGAGCTACACTTGCATGCTGGGAATAAATCCCACTTCACACGGTGAATGATTTTTTTAATGCATTGTTGGATTTGGTTTGCAATATTTTGTTGAAGACTTTTTGCATCTATGTTTGTCAGAGATATTGGCCTGTAATTCTCTTTTTGTGTGGTATTTTTACCTGGTTTGGTATCAAGGTCATGTTGGCCTCATAGAATGAATTTGGAAGTTTTCCTATCTCTTTTATTTTTTGGAAAATGTTGAGAAAAATATGCATTAACTCTTCTTTAAATGTTTGGTAGAATTCACCTGTAAAGACATCTATTCTTTGACTTTTGTTGGGAGTTTTTTAGTTACTGATTCAATTTTATTGCTGGTAATCAGTCTGTTCAAATTTTCTATTTCTTCCTGCTTCAGTTACGGTGGGTTATAGGTTTCTAGGAATTTATCCATTTCTTCTAGGTTGTCCAGTTTGTTGGCATATACTTTTTCATAATATTCTCTTATCATTGTTTGTATTTCTGTGTTGTTGTAATTTCTCCTCTTTCATTTCATTTGTGATTTTGTTTATTTCGTCCTCTCTCTCCTTCTCTGTCTCTCTCTCTCTCTCTTCTGATGAGTTTGGCTAGAGGTTTATCAATTTTGTTGATCTTTTCAAAGAACCAGCTCCCAGTTTCATTGATCTGTTCTATTGTAGGTTTTTTTTTTCAGTTTCTATATCATTTATTTCTGCTCTAATCTTTTTATTTCCTTCCTTCTGCTGGTTTTAGGCTCTGTTTGTTCTTTTTCTAGCTCCTTTAAGTGTAAGGTTAGGTTGTTTGTTTGAGATTTTTCTTGCTTTTTTGAGGTAGGCCTGTATTGTTATAAACTTCCCTCTTAGAACTGCTTTTGCTGCATCCCAGAGGTTTTAGATTGTTCTGTTTTCATATTCCTTTCTCTCCTTGTACTTTATTTCTTCTTTTATTTCCTGGTTGACCCATGCATTGTTTAGTAGCATGTTATTTAACCTCTGTATGTTTGTGGTCTTTCCAGATTTTTTCTTATGATAGATAGCTAGTTACCTAGCTTTGTGGTCAGATAATATACATGGTATGACTTTGATATTTTTGAATTTGTTGAGACTTGTTTTGTGGACCAATATGTGACCTATTCTGGAGAATATTCCATATGCACTTGAAAAGAATGTGTATTCTGCTGTTTAGGATGGAATGTGCTGAATATATCTGTTAAACCCACCTGCATCATTCAAAGCCATTGTTACCTTGTTGATTTTCTGTTTGGATAATCTCGCCATTGATCTAAGTGAGGTGTTAAAGTCCCCTACTATTATTGGATTATTATTGATTAGTTCTTTTATGTTTGTTGTTAACTGTTTTATGTACTTGGGTGCTCCCATGTTGTGTCCATAAATATTTACAATTGTTATATCTTTTGTTTGATTTTCCCCTTTTTTATTATTATATAGTGTCCTTTCTTGTCTCTTGATACAGTCTTTGTTTTAAAGTCTATATATGTCTGATATAAGTATTGCTACCCCTGTTTTCTTTTGACATCCATTTGCACAATAAATGTTTCTTCATCCCCTCACTTTCTATCTGCATGTGTATTTAGGTCTGCATTGAGTCTCTTGTAGGCAGCATATAGAAGGGTCTTGGTTTTTTTATCCATCCCATCACCCTATGTCTTTTGATTGGGGTATTTAGTCCATTTACATTCAAAGTAATTATTAATAAATATGTATTTATTGCCATTTTATTACTTGTTTTGTGATTGTTTTTGTAGTTCTTCTCTGATCCTGTTCTTTTGATCTCTTTAGTGGTTTTCCAGCTTTCTTTAGTGATATATATGGATTCCTATCTCTTTATTTTTGCAAATCTATTACTGATTTTTGATTTGTGGTTACCATTAGGTTTGTGTATAACATCCTCTGCAGATAGCAGTCTATATTAAGTTAACTGTGTCTTAAGTTTGAACCCATTCTTTACTCCTCTCCCTCTGGCATTTGAGGTATGTGGTGTTGTAATTTACATCCTTTTATTTTGTGAATATCTTCACTGATTTTTACAGATATACTTACTTTTACTGCTTTTATGTTTCCTACTTTTCTTATTCTTACCTATGGTCTTTCCTTTCCACTCAAAGAATGCCCTTTAACATTTCTTGTAGGGCTGGTTTAGTGGTCATGAACTCCTTTAGTTTTTGTTTGTCTGGAAAACTCCTTATCTCTCCTTATATTATGAATGATAGTCTTTCTGGATAGAGTATACTTGGCTGCTAATTTTTTTTCCAGCACTTTGAATATATCATGTCACTCCCTTCTGGCCTGCAAAGTTTCTGCTAAAAAATCTGTTGACAGCCTTATTGGGGTTTCCCTTGTAGGTAGCTGTGTTCTTTTCTCTTGCTGTTTTTAAATTTTTCTCTTTATCATTACTTCTTGTCATTTAATTACTATGTGTCTTGGTGAGGAACTCCATTTTGATGGGGGATCTCTGTGCCTCCTGTATCTGCATATCTGTTTGTTTCCTTCCCCAGATTAAGAAAGTTTTCTGTTATTTCTTCAAATAAATTTTCTACCCTCTTTTCTCTCTCTTCTCTTTCTGGAATTCCTATAATGGAAATGTTATTACATTTGATGTAGTCACTGAGTTCCCTAAATCTAGTCTCATTTTACATAATTTTTTTCTCTCATCTTTTCAGCTTGGTTATTTTCCATTACTCTGTCTCCTCCCACATCACTAATTCTTTCGTCTGCTTCCTTGAACCTGCTATTTATTCCATCTAGTGTATTTTTTATTTCATTTATTGTGTTCTTCATCTCTGGTTCTTTTTTATCTCTTTGTTAAGGGTCTCACTAATGTCCTCCACTCTTTTCTCAAGTCCAGTGAGTATCTGTATGATCATTACTTTAAATTCTCTATTAGGCATATTACTTATATACATGGTTTTCTCTTGTTCTTTCACTTGGAACGTATTTCTCTGTCTCCTTATTTTGTTTAACTCACTGTGTCTGTTTCTGCATGTTAAGAAAGTCAGCTACCTCCCCTGCTCTTAAAAGTAATGGCCTCATGAGGAAGAGGTCTGTAGTGCCCTTCAGTGCAGTGTCCCCTGCTCACCAGAAATTTCAGAACCTGAAATTTCAGAAGAATCTCCAATGTGTGTTGCATGCACCTTACTGTTTTGTTCTGGCCATTTTTCCTTTCAGCCCTATCCAGCAGAGGCTGTCTTTGCTTGCTGTGAATAAAGTTTTGTACCTAGCCAGGGTGGGGCATGCGGTATTAACCAAGTGCAGATGGTCTCCCTGCAAAATGAGACCTTTTACTAATATTGCCAGGACTAGGCCAGCCTGAGTAAACAGTGCACATGGGCAGGGCACACAATTTTAACAAAGCAAGCCTCAGGCTTCCTCAGGGTCCACTGGTGCCACCAGGACTGATGTCCCAAAAAGCAGGTAGATCAGGACGCATGTTGGCAAGATCTGCACAGGTCTTATGGAGGAGGGGACATGAAGCACCAGGACTGAGGCAAGTGTGACCGGGAAGGGTGGAACCACCAAAGCAGGGAAGGGCAGGGCTTGGAGTAAGCAAGTTAGGTAGTGAGTATTAGTGCTGCACTGGTTCACATAGGTGGCCATGTGTTCATGCTGGGAGGTGGAGGAGGGAGATGGCACCTGCCAATTCTTTTGTTCCTGAAGAAGTCCCTCTGTGATCCCTGCCCTCCAGGACATGCTCTGAAATGAGTAAATTATTCTCCCTCCCATATGTTTCAGGTGTTTTTCAAACTGCCGTTTCTATTCTGTATCTCTGTGGGGTGTTTGCTGTCTCTTTAAGGGCAGGAACTCAGCTCCGTATCACCTTCTGATCTCTTCCAATCCACTAATTTTTTAAATTCTAGGCTTTAAGTCCCACTGTTTGTAAGAACTCATGAAATTTGGCCTCTCTTGCTTTTAAAGCCAAATGTTTTGGGGATTCATCTTCCCCATGCAAGCTCTGTTGTGATAATCTGTTTCTCTCCCCTCTCCACACCCATGACCCCCTCCCTAACAAAAGTCATGGTCCATTTTGATGCCACCATGTCTCCACCCTTCTACCTTCTCTAGTGTGGTCTCTTCTCTATCTTTAGTTGTAGACTTTGTTCTGTCAGTCGTTGGGTCATTTTCTGGTTATTTACACTATTGCGAGTATTATCTAGTTTTACCTGTGGGACTAGCTGAGCTTTAGGGTCTGCTTACTCCACCATCTTCCCAGCCTCTTTATGTTTCTAGGAATTTATCCATTCCTTTAGGTTATCCAGTTTGTTGACATATATTGTAGTATTCCCTTATAATCATTTTTATTTCTGTAGCACTGGTTGTGATATCCATCCTTTCATTTATAATTTTGGTTATTTGAATTTTCTCTATTTTTTTTCTTAAGTTAGCTAAAGTTTTGTTTATTTTGTTTATCTTTTTTTTAAAAAAACTCTGTTAGTTGATTATTTGTTTTTCTATTTTCTATTTTATTAATCACTGCTTTAATATTTATTATTTCCTTACTTCTGTTAGTTTTATGTTTAGTTAGTTCTTTTTCTAGAAATATAAAGTTAGATTGTAATTTGAGATCTTTCTCCTTTTTTAATGTTGGCATTTATAGCCATAAGTTTTCCTCTTAACACTGCTTTCATTGCATTCCATGAATGTTGATATTTTGTTTTCACATGAATTTGCCTCAAGGCAATTTATAATTTCCCATATGATTTCTTCTCTGAACCGTCGGCTGTTTAAGGGTCAATTTCCACATACTTGTGGATTTTTTTTTTCAGTTTCTTCCTGCTATCAATTTCTACTTCAGTCTGTTGTGATTGGAAAAGATATTTTGTGTAATTTAAATTTTTTTAAAATTTGTTAAGATTTGTTTTGTAGCCTAACATGCAGTATATCCTGGAGATTGTTCCATGTGCACTTGGGGAAAAAAATGTATTCTGCTATTGTTGGCTAAAGTGTACTAAATATGTCTGTTATGTCCATTTGGTCTAAAATTTTGTTCAAGTCCTCTATATTGATCTTTGGTCTGGTTGTTCTACCCATTAGTGATAGTGAGATATTTTACATTCTCTAAAGCAAACTTTTTTCCTTCAATTCTGCCAATGTTTCCTTCATATAGTTAGGAAAGTTGATGTTTGGTGCACATATGTTTATAATTGTTATATCTGGGTGAATTGCCCCTTTTATCATTATATAATGTTCTCTGTTTCTTGTAACAGTTTTTGGCTTAAAGTCTATTTAGTCTGATATTAGTACAGTCACTCCTGCTCTCTTTTGGTTACCATTTGCATGAAATATTTTTTCCCATCGTTTCACTTTCTTCCTATGTGTGTCCTTATACCTAAAGTGAATTTCTTGTAGAAAGCATATAGTTGGATCCATTTTTTTATATTGATTCAGCAATCTATATCTTTTTATTGAGGAGTTTCACCCATTTACATTTAAAGTAATTACTTATATGGAAGAACTTACTATTGTCATTTTGTTATTTTTTTTCTGTATGTCTTATAGATTTTTGTCCCTCCTTTCCTCTCTTACTACTTTCCTTTGTGTTTCATTAATTTTTTGTGGTCACATACTTTGAGTCTCCTCTCATTTCTTTTTGTGTATATTCTACAGATATTTTCTTTGTAGATACCATTTTAATTACATGAAACATATTAAAGTTGTAACATTCTATTTTAAACTGATTACAACTTAATTTCACTCACAAACAAAAACCCTATTCTTATATGTTCTTTTCCTTGCTTTATATTATTGAGATCACAAATTACATCTTTATATCTTGTTGGGAAGAGCAGTCTCATACTGCAGCCTTTCAACTCTTACTTAGCTTCATAAGAATAGGCCTTGGGCCTGGAACACTTTTTTACCAAGAGAGAAAGAATCTACAGTCTGTGCTGGACTTACCATGTTGTATGGTAGTATTGTTCTTTGTTTCAGGCACATGAATACTTCCTTGCTCTGCTTAATAGTGCACATCAATTGCCCTCAGGTACCCCCAACTTTCAGTATTTCAGACTCCATGGGGAAGGAAGAGAGGTCCTTTCAATGTGGCATGAGAGAGGAACACACACACACACACACACACACACACACACACACACAGTGTCTTGGTGTGGGCCTTTTGGATTTATCCTGGTTGGAAGCTTTAGGCTTCTCCCATAACACATATGCATATATTGGGCTGCTTGGTAGTAACCCATAAGTTCCTTAAGCTCCTTTCACTTTTCTTCATTTTTTTTTGTTTGTTTTTTTACTCTGACTCAATCACCTCAAATGACTTGTCTTCAACATCTTTCTTCTGCCTGATCCAGTTGGTTGTTGAACTCTTCAAACAAACTTTTTAGTTTGGTTGTTGTATTTTTTTAATGCCATAATTTGTTTGGTTCCTTTTTTTATAGTTTCCATATCTTTGTTGGTATTCCTGTTTTGTCCATGCATCATTTACTTGATTTCATTTGGTCATCTGTGTTCTCTTCAAGCTCATTAAGCTTCTTTATCACAGTTATTTTAAATTCTCTGTCAGGCAGCAAATAGATCTGTGTTTCTTTAGGGTCAGTTTCTGGAGTTTTATTTCATTTCTTTGATTTGGCCATGTTTATGTTTCCTTGTATCTTTGTGTGCCTTATGATTTTTTTCATTAAGATTTGGGCATTTGAAGAAACAACCACCTCTTCCAAACTTTTTGGACTGGCTTCATGCAGAAGACTGATTCACCAATTAGTCCAGCTAGAGATTCTAGAATCTCTCAAAACTCTTCCAGGGATGTATCTTCTCTGAGCTTGTGCATGTACTTTAAGTCCTCTCAAATTCCCTAAGCATCTTGTCCCTGCTTCTTGTCAGAAGCCTGTAATCTCTTGCTCTCCCTGCTGTCTACTAGGAGAATTACAGCTCTAATGTGCTTCTGTGATCATATCTTTCTTTTCTGCAGCTTCCAAACTTGGCCATTATTCCCATCAGCACTCTGAGTCAAGAGAGACAGATATCAGTCCCTCAAACAGTCCCCAGAGTAGCCAAAATGTTTGATGCACATGCTCCTCTTTTGTTTCTGTCATGAAGGACAATCCAGAGTGTGGTAGGTTTCCTTCCAGTTACACCACACTGGGTCAGATAGAGACAGGAGCACAAACAAGGGTACAAAACTCAGTGAATTTTCCTAACCCTTTCACTGGAAGGTCTGGGTGTTGAAACTTCTCAACTTTCCCCTAGAGTTCTCACAAAAGTATTCTGATCCATATATTGTGGTTAACTATGTGTCTCTGTGGGAGAATAAAGGCCTAATGCTTCCTATTCAGCCATCCTGCTGACACCTCTCTAAATGTGTGTTATTTTTTTTTTAGTAAGAATAAAATATATTTTCTGATAGAATCCTTTCACTGTTAAACCAATATTTCCACCTTTACATCCCTGTGGTACTAGGCTTTGTTCTTCCCACATTTATCACATTTTGTGTTTTGGTTATCTTTGATTCAACATATGTTGAATCTGTTCCCTAGGCTAAAGAGAATCCTGAATTGTTTACGTGTGTTTTAACTGGGGGGAAAAAAAGAAAGAATTGAAATTAACAAAGTGAAAGGCCTTCAAATAACAAAAGTCAAGGAAGATCCTGGATTAGGGAAAAGTAGGTATTCCAGGCACAGGAAGAGCATATACAAAATAATAATAGAGCTGGTGATCAAGAATGGGTAAATTGGATACCCCAAAGATACAGAGAAGGGCCATATGCACCGTAATGTTCATAGCAGCATTGTCCACAATAGCTAAATCGTGGAAGGAGCTGAGATGCCCTTCAACAGACAAATGGATTAAGAAGATGTGGTCCATATATACAATGGAATATTACTCAGCCATCAAAAAGAATGATTACACAACATTTGCAGCAACATGGACGGGACTGGAGGAGATTATGCTAAGTGAAATAAGTCAAGCAGAGAAAGACAATTAGCATATGGCTTCACTCATTTATGGAACATAACAAATAGGAAGATCGGTAAGAGAAGGAAGGGAAGAATGAAGGGGGGTCAACTGAAGGGGGAATGAACCATGAGAGACTGTGGACTCTGGGAAACAAACTGAGGGCTTCAGAGGGGAGGGGAGTGGGGGAATGGGATAAGCTGGTGGTGGGTATTAAGGAGGGCACATATTTCATGGTGCACTGGGTGTTATACGCAAATAATGAATCATGGAACATTACATCAAAAACTAAGGATATACTGTATGGTGACTAACATAACACAATAAAAGATTATTATTAAAAAAAAAAAAAGAATGGGTAAATTGGAGGGAGCTAGGGGGAGGTAACTGAAGACCCAGAGAAATTTGGCAGAGACTCATAAAGGAACGGGAAAAAGCCACCATCTTAATTTGCAACTAACTGAGGCCTATGGGTATTGGAATGCTCATAAATGTTCCCTACACCTTTTTATTTTAATCAACATAGATATACGAGGGCTGCAGCTCTAGAATGTCTTAAAAATCAAGTTTAGAGCATGCAAATGGTTTGCTTAAAAAATTCTCACATAGGAAATGTTGAGACACATTGACATATAAAAATAAACATATTGAACTTTCACAGATTTACATAAACAATTGCATGCTGACCATCAGTCCACTGAACGGGAGCCCTGTTTTAGTTCCTGTTTCCTAGTGTAGAGTACTGGGATTCATCCAAGAAATAGTGCCAGTGAGGACGAAGGTAAGGAGGAAACACCCAGTGTAATCCTTGCTGTCCGACCTCGGTTGAGGGTTTCTGTCCAAGTCAGGGAGACCAAGAGCGCCTGCGGAGCCATGTGATTCAGTGGGGTTAGGGAATGAGATGCATCTTTTTATTTATCAAAGAAGTAGATGTAGAAACAATAGTTACTAAACATCTGTGCTGTTCAAGACACACACCAACATGAGCACCTCCTGATTGTAACAATTCAAGTCCTCATTAACTTCCAATGAACAAACTTAACGGACAGGTCAGTTATTTGAACATTTCCCATAACAACCCAGAGTACTTTCCTAAGCCTCAAATAGCTGATTTTCAAATAGGAAGAAAGGAGTCTGGGGCGGGGGGGGCGGGCGGGGGGCAGCATTCGGTTGAAGTGGTAATTTGGTTTGTTTTAACAATGACACGTTTTAACATTGATGGCCAGCCCCAACTGAAGGCAAACGGATCATGACATTGCCCTTAAAAGGACCAGAGTTATTAGCCTAATGTATTGAAAAGGGTGAGGCACTAGACACGACAAATCACAACAATCACATGAATGCTGACAACACAGGCAAGGAACAAAAGAACAGAGCTGTAACATGAACCACATGGCTTAATAACTAATAACACTTCTAAGTGTCTTTATTGTTGTTATTGTTTTAAGACTGACTAACATTTGGCCTCTCTTATTATAACTGAAACGTTATCTATAGCTGCTATCTCCCCTGTATTTCAAACTGTTGTTTTTAAAGCAAGATATGAATACATCAGAGACTCTTTCATATCTTGTAGAGAGAAAGTTCAAATGCGAGAGTCTCCATAATAAAGCCTACCCCGATATAATAAATGGGGCTGTCAGATTGATTCTCACTTGAGACACCAACTGTAGCTAATATTACTCGATATGCAGATGTTTTCTGTCTCTTTCTCTTGGACAAAAAAAGAGCATTTAAATGGAATAATGATAAATTGGTATTAATATGAAGAGGCTCTGCTACAGTGTGGCAAAGGGCTGCACAGGTCAAGAGTTGGAGGCACGTGTGAGTGATGGGGCTCTCACCTCTGTGCTGAAGGGTCTCAGGAATTTATTAGCTGAACTATTCACTCTGTCTTGAGACCACACAACATTATTTTTTAAAAAGAAAATAAAACCCTTAACTATCCTAAGTTTCTGTTGGGTAGAGATGAGGTCCCCCGCAGTGCCTGGAACACCATGCGGCCTTGCACACAGTAGGTGTTCAAAAACGAAGGGCTTCATGAAGAATAAAAGTACTAACACAATTCTGGCAGAGGGGTGAAAAACAGAAAAGCAAATCCTGATAATTCTTTATCCGAATGTCAGAACTCATGCTTGTTCTCAACAGATTCCACTGTCCCTGGACTGGCTGCCTGTCTGCCTCCTGGAATTTCATCCCACGGCACCAGCCAGCGGTCACCTTCACATTTGTTTCCACTTAAGCCTCCCCCACCTCTCGCGCCTTCTTCCCTACAAGCATGCAGGTACGCAACACCAAGGGAGAATACAAAAAACGTCTCTTAGCTTCTTTTCAAAAAAGGAAGAAAAGAAAAGAAAAATGAAGGAAAGAAGCAAAGGGCAAAAGGGTCTAATGGGGCATCTCCCCAAATGATGAGGCATTTCTTCCTAGAGAACACTTGGGGAACTCTTAGTAGGTGTCTCCTGGTGGCAATCAAGTGCTCTCTGAAGTCCGTAGGACCTAGAGTCTGTAAACCTGGAACACAGCCTTTTATTAAACTCTGAGTTTACTTTGGACAAATCAGTTAACTCCATGGGGACAGAGTGATTGCCTTCACCTGAAAACATAGCGCTATACGATCCAGTCTACAAGCGACTAAATTGAGCAGAGGTTAGCCATTCATTCTCTCACATATCTTTCACTAATGGAAGTCAGAAGCCAGAACACAGCTACAGAAAGTGAACCAAATATTTATCCATCAGGACTAAGTGGCTATACACCCAACTCTTGATTTTTCATGTTAATGGTCTGGACAATTTGTAACAGTAGCTAGTCTTCAAATTATACTCAGTATACTACAAAATTCATGTCCAAACAACTTATCTTTTTTTTCCTCAAGGTTTCTCTCCTTAATTAAATTCAGGTAGGCTAATATTAAAGATCGTCAAATCTAAACAGCCATCAAATGCTCAAATGAAGAAGAGCAAGAGAGCTTTCTTGTGACAAAGAAGCTATGCCTGGATAATGAATTTCCAGAGAGATTTCTTGCGGCTGGAGGAAAATTATCTGCAACTGATTTGCCAGATTTGCAGGTTAGATTACTGCCAATCTCAGCAATAGGGCCACTCTGATGTGCTCCTGGACTCCAAAGTTCCAGAATCAAGTTCATCAAGTTCCCTTCTAACTCAGTGCTCTACCAAGGCCTTTCCCTCATCCACTGGTCAACCAAGGGGAGGAAGGGGAGCTATGTCCACGCAAACTAAAATCAAGACACAGGGTGAAACCACTGATTATATTTCCCACCTCAGTGCTTCTCCTCAAGTCCACTGCCTCCATCCCAGGCCACATACCCTCTGCTGTACATCCATAGGCCGACCTTACTTTGCCTACCCTCTCTTGAGTCTATGATGTCCCAGCTGCAAATGCAGGGATTGCTCTCTTTTCTTCTCTTTCCAAGACTTCCCTCCTCACTTCCTCTTCCAATGAATCTTGGGTTGATTTTCCCTACTCTGGCAGCTGGCTGCTTTATATAAAATAAAAGGCATGTGTCATCCTGAACAAAGGCAGGGGGTGAGGGGGGAGCAGTCCCTGAGTTTCTTTCTAACACAGCATGTCATAGCTATATGACCTTGGATGAGTCACTCGAGCTTTCCGGTCTTCACTTTCTCATATTTAAGATGAGTGGTAATAATACCCGCCCCATCGGATTATTGTGAGGATTAAATGGCATGGTTCAATGAAGGCAATGAGGACAGAACTTGTCACAGAATAAGTGCTAAACAGATATTGGCTATTGTTAATTTTCCTTGAATTTTTGTGGAGTTCTAAGAAAATAATACATGTGAATAATTCGTGAGTTCTATACAAATATCAGTCCTCTTTGAAGCTTAATGTAAGATTGGTCCACAGGTTCCTAAAAATGCAGGAAGACCCTTATTGCCCCTGTGTGACTTGCTTTTCACAAATGGATACCAAGAGAACTTTGAGAAGAGGCTTTCTCTGAAGCTGAAAACAGAAGACATAGGTCCTTGCCATCAGATGGCATTAACCAAGAGCGCCACGGGCCCACCATCTTTGTGACTCCTTACCTGAACAAGGTGACTGCTATTCCCATTTCATAGATAAAAGTCAAGACAATGAATATAGGCCTAAGGTAACCTGGTCAAAAGCAAAATAATGACATAGGCCAAGCAAGTCTTCATCATTCCCTTATTTTTCCCTCCGGATGTTAAAAAACATCTTCTTCCAGGTTTCCATTCCCTTCCAGGTCTCACTGTCACTTCACTGGACAGAGAATACCGGATAAAGAATTTAGACTTTAAATAAGCCAATTTATACCAAAAGTGCGTGGCTAACTACATTGCCTTTCTCCAAAAGTACTGATAGCCTAATAAAGGCCCACAGACAGAGCAGGACAAGGCTGAACCAAACAACGTATGACACTCAGAAGCTTTCTTTGTTTTAGGGGCAGACAGTACTTTCAGGGTAACCAACTATCTGAGTTTGTATGGACCGAGGAGATTCCAGGCACACAGGATTTTCAGTGCTAAAACTGAGATGAGTTGATCTGGGCCACATTCTGCCCACTAAGGATACCAGCCATGCCTGGGTGACCAGCAGAGGTAATGACCTGCTTCTTTGTGCTTTGGCCTGCGTACCTGCTGCTGCATCTGTCAGAAACACCTCCACACCCTCCTTCCCACACCACCTTTACTTACTAATTCCTCCCCATTCTTCAAAATACAGTTCAGTGGCAACTTCCTTGGGGCAACCTTTCCAGCCCACTTCACCCCAGGCTAAAGATTTTCCTTATTATATGTTTTCAGGTCACCCTGTAAGTACAGGAAACGTTTTCTCCCTAACAGCTAAACTGCATGACAGCTTAGAGAAATACGTTTATTTGTTTGTGATTATTTCAGATATGGCTTCCCCACCGGACTGTAAGCTCTATAAGAACAGGAACCGGGAGAATAAGCCCTTGGTTGATTATGGAGCCAGGCAGCTGAAGGAATCAACTCTGTCTGCCAAAACCAAAGTAACAGAAGTTCTGTCTGGGCTTCTTTATGGGTAAGAGTTCCTAAGGTCAGACACTTAAAATTTTCAGATCAAACCTACACAGCCGGAGCTGCCCAAGTGCCTCTCAGCTCGGCTGTGCTCCTGCATGGCTCTCCAGGGCACACAGAGGTTCTGAGCTGAACTGACAATTTCAGCTCTGCAAGCCCAGGACTCCTCCCATCCCAGTCAACACTGCCCCCAACAACTGCTCTGGGTTAAGTACCCGGGGCTCTCCTTAGGAGTTCATTGCATTGTACTTGCGGAAAACCACAAACAAGCAAATTAATTGATAAATTAACAGAGGGTAGGTGGGTGAAAAAGAAAATTTTCCTCTCTGCACCCTAGCTTAAATTTGCCTCTCCTTTAGCACATACCCCATGAGGCAAGAGTTTCCTCCCTAGGATTCTATTCCAAGAAAGGCAACCAGATTTATGCACTAGGAGCAGGGAGAGCGAGAACTTTACGTTGTTAGGGACTCTATCTCCAGATGCAGGCATCTAACCGCAATTAACTAAATTATTTACACAGCATGATAACAACCTTGTATGAAACTCTTCAGTATCTAAGCCTAAGAAAAATGAGAACAAAAGGTATTTTCAAATTGTTTTCGGTAGACAGGTTGGCATGCATGTTTTCTTGCACTTTTTCAAAATTTCCTATAATGTGCATGATAAATTCTATTAAAAAATAAATGAATTATTGGTTCTATTTAGTTGCTTATAGTATTATTTTATGTTATAGTCTGTGTTAGTTTATAAAAAGTTTTTAATCATTGTGCATTTCTTAATCATTTTATTTTATTTCATCATGATAAGTGTACTCTTTAATCCCATCCCCTATTTCCCCATCCCTCCCCCAAAACATTGTGCATTTTTATCCCTATAGTCAAATTTTTTGACCAACGTATTTCATAAAATCCTTCTTAACATTCATAGGCGTTGTAGAGAATGCCTCAGATTTGATTCCTAATATTGGTCATTTGTGTTTCTTCTCTTTCTTTTCTTAAACAGTTTTGCTATCGGCTTATTAACTCTATTACTATTAAAAAATTGCCCTCTTAAAAATAAATTTTAAAACAAAAGATAATAAATACAGAAATTGTAGACATCTTGGTGATGCTTAGTTTAAGGCTACGGCAGTAGATGGGTGTCCAGGACAGCCACCCAGGTGCAAAAGGTTAATGCTAATTAGAGTCTCCAATAGGCACAGCCTCCAACAGGCACAGCCCATCACTGTTGCTACCGCAACGCCAGCGTCCTGGTATCCTGATAGCAGACGTAGCTTAGCTCATCCCCCACCCCCGGGACAAGACTTTGCCCACCACATCCCTTCTTCCCTTCCCCATAACCACTCAAAGAAAAGAAAAATATAGCCCTCAAAAAACTGTCCATTTCACAATTATTGAGGGCACGAGTCTTATTTACACCGGACTTGGCAAAGATGAAAAATTGGTCATATGGACGAGAGTGAAAAATACAGGAGAAAATGTTCTTCAAGGGAAGGTCCACACTCCTGCAACTCATTTGTCAAAGGACACATGGTGACTGACTTCAGGAAATACAGGAACTGGTTGAAAATGTCCAGCTCTTGCTAGGAAAGGTCATTTTCAAACCCACGAGCTAGGAGGAACAGATGTGTGTCAACAAGAGATTGAATTGTATTCTAGAGCCATTCATTATTATTGCTTATTCTAAGGGTAACCCTAATCCTCCTTATAGCTCTCAATTTTTGTTTCCAAATATCCTAGGGAATGAAATGAACTAATTGTTTCCTTCTTAATTGCCAGATTAAGGAATCAAAGGTTTTTCTTGCTTTTTTTTTTCTTTTTAATAAAAATGCATGAGGACACAGAAAGCTTTGAAGATCTAACTTAGAGCCACTTAGATTTCAGGATTCAGAGCGCTTATTTATTTAACATTTATTGAACACCTATTGTGTGGAAGGCACTGTGGAAGGATCAGAAGATAATTAAGACACAATCCCCACCCTCAAGGAATTTTTCCATCCAGTAAGCGACAGTCAGCCGGGAGTAGAGGAAAGAGTGTGCTTGGGTGAGCTTGCAGAGAGCCCATCTCCAAATCAGCCTTCCCATTCCACACAGTGATAACGCCTGTTTGGTCTGTTCCCACTCCAGGCCTTGGCTTTGTCACCTGTGAAATAGTTGAGAATCCATGCCCTGCCTCTTTCCATGAGACTTCATTGAGGGACAAATGAGAAGCTGGGGTGGAAAAGGATGCTGAAAACACTTTACAGACCTATACAGTATAAGATGGTACCATTCTCCCTGTGAAATTCTCGATTCCTATAACTCTTAAAAATGTTGTAAAATGTATTTTTACCTACAAATGTCATCTTCCTCTTAGGAGGCTTTTGAATGCAAGACAGTTTTGCCCCGTGAAGAAGAGAATAAATGACATCTTCCCTGTGACAATTTTCCCTCCTGAGTGGGTGTTGCTGTGCCCATCACCTTTTCTTTTATGAAAATGCCTTTTATTTTAAGAGTAAAGGAATTTACAAATCATGTACTTTGGTCCCTGGAGAAACTTCAACAAGGTGGTTTGAGGAAGAAATTTCTGTGTCATTTTCTTCTAAATGTCTCTTTCTGAAAACGAAAAGGACTCAGTTCAAGGACATAACAGTGAAGTATTGACTGTTTACACAATGCAAAAATGGTTTGAAAATGGAGAAAAGTAGACTTATTAATTCAGTGGTTTATTGAAATTCCCCAAGCATTCTATTTCACCTTACCTAAAGCTACATGTTCAACTTTTTTCTTTGGGAATTTTGTTGTTTTTAATAAAAATGTAAGATTGGCTACATCAAGACAACTAAATTTCAACTTTTGTTTTTGTCTGTTCTAGTTTCTTTGTTTATTCGTTGTTTGACAACTGACTTGAGCTGACCAAGAAGAGATACGGCAATGGGAAAGGAAAACAGAGTGCTGGTCTTTTTAAGGTTTTATACTTTAGTAGGGTATTCTGAGCCCCAGGCTTCAATCTCCCATGTCTCCCCTGGTGGCCCCCCCACACGGTAGCACACAAACCACCCTGCCACCATCGCTACCACCCCACCATTGGTCATCAACTAGGACATGGTTTTCCTCTACTTCTGTGTGTTGGCTTATTCTACCCTCTCTGTTTGCAATACCATTCCCTACAACATTCACCTATCAAGATCCTATTGCAAGTCAAAGACAGGCACAAATATTGCCTCCCCTATCTAATCTTCCCAGATTACTCCAAGTTGACCCCAATGTTCCTTAATCCGTGTTCTTTGTAATTCTCCATCATTATTTCTTTGTAATTCTCCTATCGGTTACTGCATTCTGACTAGTTTTAACCATTTCTTTATTTGTGTAGCAGAGTGCCCTATTGAAGATACAACCTATGTTTTGCTTTTCACTCCTTTAGCAAGAGGACAGCTGGGGCTTATTCTTGCCCATTCTTTAGAGGGTGGCTCATCCTGAGATAGAGAAGACATTTTCCATAAGTGACAGGAAAGCAGTCATTCGAGGTCTAGAAACATCTTAGAGGCAAGGAGTTTATTAAAGGGAAACAGGCAGTGAATGGAGGGACTGTTAAGAACCCATGGTGTTTCTGGAGTTGAAAGGAAAAGTGACCATCTTCTGGCATGGGTTCCCAGGATTGGAAAAAGGAAGTGTGTGTGAGCCCAGCAGTGCGCTGACTCCTGGACTTCCCGGCAGAGCTCCTCTGAGGTGGAGAACGGACTGTGTGAATAACCCCAAGGACTGGGTACTAAGGTCTGTCATCTAGGAACCTAGTGAGAAGAAAAGGCCACAAGACATATCTCTTAAGAATTGGAATCAGCTAGGATTTACCCTCCGGAAAAAAGCCACTCTGGCCTATGTCAGCATTCAACAGTGGCACCCTGTGGCAGCGAGGAGCTATGGCAGGGGCAGGGACAGTGGCAGCCAAGGGACAGACCCAGGATCCCCAGCTGTTTGCATTTGGTGTCAGAAGGGCCTCCTTGGAGGAGTTATAAAAGGTTCAGGTACAAGGGATGGAGACTGGAGAGGATGATGTTGGACTTCTGATCAAGTCAGTGGTATTGGGGGAAAGGGGCAACAGACAGTATGAATTTAATTAGAGAAGTTAACAGATTACGGAAGTCTTAAATCTACGAAATTGCAAGCTCCTTGAGGATAGACACCATTTCACCTCAGTGTCTTGGAAGCAGCAAGGCACTGAGTTGGGTTCATTCGACATAAATATTTTTACTTGGCATATATTTGAGGACTATATACAAGAGACCATGAAGCCCAGAGAGATAAAACACCTGACTTTACCATTTTTAGCATGGCCTCTCCCCAAAAGTTACTCACTTGCATGAAAATAATTGTTTTGCTTCTTCTTGGATGGACGCCAAAAGAAAAAGTGTTTAATCAAAATATTAGCCAGTTGGTCAACACATATATTTTCTATGATCCTCTAGGATTTAACCTTTGTTGAATTCCGTGATATTTATTCAGGACATAATTTTCTTCTTCTTAAGACCTTCCTTGCTAAGTCATCCCTGACCTAGTAAAGACACCACAGCAGACCCCAGTTAAACTGCCTCAGGTCACTGCCAAGACGAGTCCCAGATTCTTGGCACCTGCCATTCCTCACTTATCCTGCATCAAACTCAATAGCACTCTTTTCATTTTTAAAGCTACATTGATCATTTCAGCTCATGAATATGCATTTCCACATCCTTTCAGAGTTTCTTTTCACCTACGATGGCATCGTTTTAGGTCATAATCCCCTGCCTTACTCTGCACTGCATACACTTACTCCTTCTTAACTAATGGCTTCAATCATGCAAAACTATTTTCAAGTAGATGAGAGAAGTGGGGCTTGAAATATAGAATATATCGTCATCTCCTCTTGCATGATAAATAGCTGTTATGGTCATTTATAGTTCCCATGTTCCAAAATCTAAAACTGCTTTACAGATGTTCTTTAGCCAAGCTTCCCAACATCTGTGCAGGGAAGGCAGGGTGCAGAGTTACCAGCTCCATTTTGCAGATGAGAATAGTTATGAGAGGCCCAAGGGGCAGCAACTTGACATTTTTAGGACGTTGTGATTATACTTTATTAGCTTTACCCATAACATACTGGAACAGCCAGCAAACAGCATGTGTCAATATCCAGCAAAAAGGTCATTCTATAAAGTCATAAAGAGCTAGAAACAGAACACAAGATTGGAGGACTTTCCATCTCAAGTTGCATTTGCTATTTTCCTAAGTTGAGATATGCATAAAATCACAAACGCATACACATAACCTCAGAAAGAAGATCAATCGCATAACCACACACATGACACAATGCAACAGACTAATTAGCTTTACTTTCAAAAAGCAAAGCAGCCTACTCTGCCTTTCTGGTCTCCTTCGTGACAACTGACCTCAATCCAGAGGGCCGCCCAAAAGACATGACCTCCCAGTAGGAACTATTTGTCTTCTGGGCTCCGGAAGTCTCTAGTGAAGATAAAGTAGGACTGTACTCTCGCTGCATGGCATTGGAGCCTATCCAAATAGGAATCAGGGAAAGAAAAAAAAAAAGGTATTATAACATTACGCTGGGATTTCCATATCAACACTTCAGAGATAGCTAGATGTTCTCTTAATTTTTTTCCTAAATGAGGTCTATTACCTCGAAGTATTTCCCGAGGTGCCAATATCTATTGTCGTTGTGAGCACTGAGTACTTAAAAGGCCAGGGTTTGGGTTGCGCTGTGCAGCTGGTTGGAAAACTGCATTAACCTGTGTCCCCAGGTGAAAACAGCAAAGCTCCCTGGAAGCATTTGGGAAAATGCCCCATTTCTAATTATTTCATCTTTCCTTCCTTGGTGGGAATACTCAGTGCTTCTACTACACACCAACTTAAGAAGCATTTCCAGTGAGGCATGGCTACCTCTGCTCATCCCACAAAATAAAACTATCCAGGCTGTGGACAGCTCTGCAGAGCAGGCCAGACACTTGTATCCACGGGTTAGAGACAGAGTCCTAACTGCAGCCTCGAGAAATGCCCAAGTTCTTTATTACTCTAATTCTAGATGTCATATCGTTGGTCTTCAGTAGGGCGATACGTTCAAGTTCTGGGTCTATGACATCATCCTCTATCAGTTTGGGTTTGGAATTAAAGAAGCAATTTCTTTTCTCCTTGATATGTTGCCAGCAATTAGGGTATGTGCTACCAAGTGAGTGGGGATTCCTGTTGTTACCTCACAATCTGAACAGACTTTCTTTAAGCATGTGTCACCTGCTATGAAAATATTAACATACACATCCAGTCAAGAGTGCTGCTTTCTATATATTAGTAAAGCTTCTTCAGTGTAGCCACACTAAGAAATATGATCTTTTTTTAAAAAAATTTCTTTTTCTTTCTTTCTTTCTTTCTTTCTTTCTTTCTTTCTTTCTTTCTTTCACAGAGAGAGAGACAGCCAGCGAGAGAGGGAACACAAGCAGGGGGAGTGGGAGAGGAAGAAGCAGGCTCCCAGCAGAGGAGCCCGATGTGGGACTCGATCCCAGAACGTAGGGATCATGCCCTGAGCCGAAAGCAGACGCTTAACGACTGAGCCACCCAGGCACTCCAGAAATATGATCTTTTAAAAGGACTTAAATGCGGGGCACCTGGGTGGCTCAGTCAGTTAATTTCTGCCTTCGGCTCAGGTCATGATCCTGGGGTTCTGGGATCAAGCCCGATGTTGGGCTCCCTGCTCAGTGGGGAGTCTGCTTCTCCCTCTGCCCCCTCTGTGCTCATTCTCTCTCTCGCGCTCTCTTGCTCTCTCTCAATTAAAAAAATAAATAAAATTCTATAAAAAAAGGAAGGACTTAAATTCATAAAGTGATAACCACCTAGGGATAATTTTGCTCCTTTTCCACTATTCCTCAAAATTCTTGGTGATTTGATTTAACCTTATCTTTAGTTTCCATTAAAATGCTTATTTCCTATCTCACCATAACATGTTCTCTTCTAATGAAATCATTTCTAAGAAAGAAATATATTGAGCCTATTTGGCATTAAAGCCCTATTTGGTGTATGATGCCTACTGTTCAAGCTGTTCTCTGCCTCACCCATGTTCACTCCTTACCCAGCTTGGCTGTGGGGTAAAAGTCTGGTTTGTTTGAGAGTCAGGACGGGCTTTGCCATTCCTACCAGGGTACCTGTCACCACGTGCAAGGAAAAAAGCATAAAGTCATTACTTTGCCTACTATTGACATTATAAAAGTCTTCCTTCTTTTTTTTATAATCAAAAGGAGCTATTTTTCTGCTGTCAGATATAACAGATTTTCTAAGAGAAGCCAACAGTAGTTTCATCACTGTACCCTGAAGCGAACATTTCAGAAAAGTTTCCTCTGGTTCTTTGTCAGTTGCAAAACAAACACCAGAGGTCAACTGCTTCTTTCTCTGGCCACTTTAGCATGCAGATGCTCTTGGCCAGCATTTACCCACAAGGCTTAGGACAAGGGGGAAACTTCTCCTTAAGTGGATCCTGTAAGCGGCAGCCTTTGACATCCCATGGGGGAGCTTTAAGAAGGTTTCTATGAAAAGAAAAATCTCAAATAAATAATCTTTTTTTAAAGATTTTATTTATTTATTTATTTGACAGAGAGAGAAAGACAGCCAGCGAGAGAGGGAACACAAGCTGGGGGAGTGGGAGAGGAAGAAGCAGGCTCCCAGCGGAGAAGGGAGCCTGATCCAGGGCTCGATCCCAGAACCCTGGGATCACACCCTGAGCCGAAGGCAGATGCTTAACGACTGAGCCACCCAGGCGCCCCTCAAATAAATAGTCTAACTTAACAACTAAAGGAACTAGAAAAAGAAGAACAAAAAAATCCCAACTTTAGTAGAAGGAAGAAAACAATAAGGATCAAGCAGAAATAAATGAAATTGAGACTATAAGGACAATAGAAAGGATCAATGAAACAACGAACTGATTTTTTGAAAAGATAAATCAAATTGACAAACCTTTATTTAAACTCACTAAGAAAAAAAGGAAAGAAGTTTCAAATAAATAAAATTAGAAATGAAAGAGAAGAAGTTACAGCTGATACCACAGAAACACAAAGGGTACTAAGAGACTACTGTCAATAACTATATGTCAACAAATTGGACAACCTAAAAGAAATGGATAAATTCCTAGAAACATACAATATTCCAAGACTGAGGAAAAAGTAGAAAATCTGAATAGACAATTGCTAGTAAGAACATCAAATCAGTGATTAAAAATCTCCCAACAGGGCGCCTGGGTGGCTCAGTTGGTTAAGTGTCTGCCTTCAGCTCAGGTCATTATCCCATGGTCCTGGGATCAAGCCCCACATCAGGCTCCCTGCTCAGTGGGGACCCTGCTTCTCCCTCTCCTGCTCTCCCTGCTTGTGTTCTCTCTCTCTGTCAAGCAAATAAATTAAAATCTTAAAAAAAAAAAATAAATGGAATCATACCATATTTTTTTTTTTTTAAAAATCTCCCAACAAACAAAGGCCCAGAACCAGACAACTTCACTGGTGAATTCTTTCAAACATTCAAAGTAGATTTAATGCCTATTCTCTCAAACACTTAGAAAAAATTGGAAGAGGAGAGAATGCTCCCAAACACTTTTATGAGGCTAGCATTACTCTGACACCAAAATCAGACAAGGACAACATAAAAATAGAAAATTACAGACCACTATCCTTGATTAACATAGATGTAAAAATCTTCAATGAAATATTAGCAAACCAAATTAACAATATATTAAAAGGTTCATAGACCATGATCAAGCAGGATTTATTCCAGGGACACAGGGATGGTTCAATATCTACAAATCAATCAACATGATACACTACATTTACAAAATAAAAAATAAAAATCATACGATCACCCCAAAATAGATGCAGAAAAAGCACTCAACAAAATTTGACATCTATTTATGATGAAAATTCTCAAAAAAGTGGGTATAAAGCAAACTTACCTCAACATAATAAAGGCCATATATGACAAAACCACAGCTAACATCATACTCAATGGGGAAAAGTTTTCAGCTTTCTCTCTAAGATCAGGAAAAAGAGAAAAATGTCCACTTTTATTCAACATAGTATTGGAAACCTTAGCCATAGCAATTAGGCAAGAAAAATAAATAAATGGCATACAAATCAAAAGGAAGAAATAAAACAGTAACTATTTGCAGATGACATGATACTTTATATAGAAAAACACTAGAAATTCCACCAAAAAAACACAAAAAAACAAAAAGAAACCTGTCAGAACTAATAAATACTCAGTAAAATCACAGGATACAAAATCAATATATAGACATCTGTAGCATTTCTATACACCAATAACAAACTATCAGAAAGAGGAATTGAGAAAACAATCTCAATTACAATTGCATCAAAAAGAATAAAATACCTACGAATAAATTTAACCAAGGAGGTGAAAGACCTATTCACTGAAAACTATTAGACACTGATGAAAGAAATTGAGAAAGATACAAATAAATGAAAAGATATTCTGTCTTCATGGACTGGAAGAATTAATATTGTTAAAATGTCCACACTACCCAAAGCAATCCATAGATACATGCAATCCCTATCAAAAGTCCAATGGCATATTTCACAGAAATAGAACAAAAAATTCTAAAATTTGTACGGAACCACAAAAGATACTGAATAGTCAAAGAAATCTTGAAAAAGAACAAAGCTAGAAGTACCATGCTTTATGATTTCAAAGCATACTACAAAGCTATAGTAATCAAAACAGTTTGGTACTGGCACAAAAACAGACACACAGATCAATAAAATAGAATTGAGATCCCAGAAATAAACCCACACATATATGGACAGTTAATGTACAACAAAGGAGCCAGGAACATACAATGAGGAAATGACAGTCATTTCAATAAATGGTGTTGGGAAAACTGGTCAGCTATATGCAAAAGAATTAAACTAAATCACTATCTTAAACCATACACAAAAATTAATTCAATAAAGGGGCCCCTGGGTGGCTCAGTCAGTTAAGTGGCCAACTCCTGATTTAGGCTCAGGTCATGATCTTAGGGTCATGGGGTTGAGCCCCATGTTGAGCTCCATGCTCAGTGGGAATCTGCCTGAGATTCTCTCTCCCTCTCCTTCTGCTCCCCTCTCCCCACTCTCTCTTTCTCTCATATAAATAAATAAATCTTGAAAAAATTAACTCAATATGAATTGAAGACTTAACTGTAAGACCTGAAACCATAAAATTCCTAGAAGTAAACATAGGTGGTAAGCTCCTTGACATTAGTCTTAGCAGTGTTTTTGTGGATTCAACTCCATAGGCAAGGGAAAGAAAAGCAAAAATAAACAAATGGGACTACATCAAACTAATAAGCTTCAGTAATAAGCTTCCATATTAATAAGCTTTCGTGCATCATCTAAATGTCCATCAACAGGTAAATGGATAAAGAACATGTGCCATATATATAGACACACACAGTGGAATAATACTCAGCTATAAAAAAGAATGAAATATTGTTATTTGTGACAATATAGATGGACCTTGAGGATATTATGTTAAGTGAAATAAGTCAGAAGGAGAATGACAAATACTTCAATATTTCACCATATGTGAAATCTAAAAACAAAACAAAATAGATGAACAAGTGAAACAAAAACAAACTCCTAGATACTGAGAACAGATCAGTGGTTACCAGAGGGTAAGGTAGTTGGGGGATGGAAAAAAAGGGTGAAGGGGGTCAATTGTAGTGTGATGGTTGGTACCTATAGACTTGTATACTTTGTAGTGTATTCAGATGCTGAATTATAATGCTGTACCCCTGAAACATAATAATTATTTTTTAAAAAGCTTCAGTGCGGCTGGGGGGAGGGATAAAAGGTTTCTATGTGACTTTAAAAAATAAAAAGTAGCTTGATAAACCTATCCTTCTGCCAGGGAGAAAAAACTTTTGCTCTTTAGCTGCCAGACGGAAGCTCTATTTCCAGCATATAATGGGAAACTAGGAACACTATGCTGGGTCAGCCAGTGATCCCCCTGTTCCCATCACTCCCATAAATCTCACTCATTCCCCTCTAATGCACTGCCCACGGACCACAGAGGGACAGAAATGAAATGCTCTTGGTCATAAGGAAAAATCTGGCCATGTGAGAACTCAGATTTTCATATGATATAAATAGCAGAGACATAAAATTATTTTGCCAAAACTTCCTTAATGTGAAGGTATTTAAGACCTTGGCAAAAACCATGGTGAGGAAGTGTTTTGCTTAGTGTTTTTGCTGTGTTGTCTCATATTCTATTATAAAGCAAAGGTTGATTAGAGTCCTTCGCAAAAGAGATTAAAATGGAATAAACCTGGGACTTCATAGGGTCCTGTGATAAAAATGTTACTGATACCCTCTGAAAAACTGTTAAAAACATCAGAGCAAAATATATTTCCCTTTGATTAAAGAAGATAATGCATCCAGCTCTCTTTTCTGCTTCGCCCTTCAGTTGCCAGGCTGGGTAGAAATCTGGGGACAATATGGGGGGCCGTGCAGAGCTAGACCTTGGCTTCAGAAGTCTGTTGTAGATCTGATTTTGTCTGAAAGTGAAAAACTGTCCCACAGAACAAAATCAAAGTCTCTCCATAGTATTCAGGCATTTATCCAGCGGGCCAATGGTGCTCTGCCCTTCAGGTGTGGCCTAGATCCCAGCCCTGACCAGAAATGACATGAGGGGGGAGGGAGGCACAGTGAGATGGGGAGCACCTGGGTCTACTCTGAAGACTCAAAGATTTACAAAAATAAATCCACTGTTCACCCTAGATCATGGAAGCACTCACATTCAAACCATTTACACAATTTCTCTACTTCTCTGCAAAGAGCAGTAATTTAAGCATAGAAGTTTGCAGAGTAAGAGCCAACAGACTCCTTGCATCTCCTTTTGGATACTTCTCTTTATCTAAGAGAATGCAAAACATTCTGACCACAGCTTCCTCTGAACCTCTCCTGTTCCAATTCTTTTTCACCCTCCTTTTTTGTTTCTTCCATTCCCCACTAAGATTTGAGCCTCAAAGAGCAGGAGAGAACTCTTGATAAGGTTTGGAGAGAAAACCGTTCCAATTTCTGGTCCTGGCCATGAAGCCTGAAGAATTTTTGAGGCATGAAGTAATTAACCTCTCACCACCTCTGAGTGTTAAGAGACACGTGCTACTGTTATCTCCCATTTTATAGCGGGCACAACAGAGGCAAACCAAAGTTTAAAGACTTGCCCAAAATACCAGAGTCAATAAACAAGCAAGAAACACGCACTCCCTTCTGCACTCACTACTCACTTCCAATAGACTCATTTATTGTCAAATGCTTGCTTGCTTTGTTTAGTTTTAATCCCCATGCCATTAACATGGGAGCCTGGAACATGTTGACTTCTTAACAGCTCACAGAACCACAATCATTTAGCATGGAAAGTAAACAGCATCTTATCCTCATAAGGGAAGATGGGAGGTCAGTGGTGAGGGAAATCCCAGTCCCAAACCGGCCAGCACAAGGCAGGCCAGATGCAATGGTTCTCACTGATCAGCCCACAGGACTCAGTCGGGCCTGAGATGTTCTGACTGATCTCTACATCATCTCCATCATTTTGGTCATCTGGTACCAATGAGGCAGGATTGCTCAGATCCCAGCGCTTGAAGTGTCTCATTTTTGCCATTAAGCAAACTCCTCTATGCCTCTTCTCAAATAGTCTTAAATATGCCTGTCTTATAGTCCAAATTCTGGCTCAAACTTGTGTTTAATTAGGGGAAAAAAATTATACAACCAAGAAAAGATGGGATTTGGAGTCAGGCAGAAGTGTCTTCAAATTCTGACTCCACCACGTGCTGTAGCTGTACAACCAGAGGGCAAGTCAGAGTCCCTTGAAGACACTTTCCCACCTGCAATGTGGGAATGAGAATGCCTAGCACAGAGAATTGCTCTTTGGAATAAGGTCTGGAACGTGTATGTATAGTGCCTTCCACATGCCTGGCACAGTAATGAGGACTCCAACTTCTTTTCTCTTTTCCATAGTTAGTTGAATAATCAAGAGCACAAACTTGGTTAATTTTATCCAATGTCCCTGCTACTTTACCTCATAGCTGAAAAACAGTAATTGACAAAAATAAAATTACAGAGAGGAAGGAAGGAAGGAAGGAAGGAAGGAAGGAAGGAAGGAAGGAAGGAAGGAAGGGAGGAAGGGAGGAAGGGAGGGGAGGAGGGGAGGGAGGGAGGAGAGGTGGGAGGGAGGAAGGGAGGAAAGGGAGGAGGAAAGGAAGAAGGGAGGGAGAAACAGAGGAAGGAAGGAAGAGCTGGAGGAAAGAAGGATCGGGAAGGGAAGGAGAAAAGGAGGGAAGAGAAAGTGAGTGAGAGAGAGAGAAGAGGAGGAAAAGAAGGAAGGGAGGAAGAAAGGCAGACAGACAGCTGCCAACCAGTGCAGCCTCTCACAGCACAGCAAGCTAGAAACAGGTATGGAATCAGAAATCAGCTGGAAACCTTGTTTCCTAATATGATACTTGGTGACCCTGGGCAAGTTACTAAACCTCTCTTTGGCTTTCTTGTCTTTTAAGTACATTTATAGTAATAATGCTTACCTCATACGATTATTTTGAAGACTAATTGTAATAATGGATAAGAAGGTGCCTAGCATGGTGTCTGGCACTTCACACACACACACACACACACACACACACACACACACACTGACTGGATCAATTCTAAGATTACTCACGTAAGCTAGGAAGATAATTTCCTGGCCCAAAATAATCAGAAGAGCAGGGTTAGCTCAGAGCGTGTAGCGTGGAATGTCCTAGAGGGACGCAAAAGCTTTACTGTATAGTTGCAATATTAAGTTGTTCTTATTAAAATAAGCTCACCAGACTGCATGGGGACAGAATCCAATCCAATCCATCTATAGCAGGGTAAGAAGCACACAGTCTGCTCGTCAGCGAGAAACAATAAATAATTCAGCAAGATAGAGATGCCAGTATCTTACGATATTTCTTCTTCTGGTGATGAATCCTACTCATATTTCCCGAAACCATAAGTGGAATATAATTTCACAAACCGAGGGGGGAAATAAAGCATGCCAGAAATGCAAGGATGTTATGACAATTCTTTCCCTGACAATACCAGTCTTCCGTGATCTTTCCCTTGATTTGAATTCCTTTAGCATCAGGTTTACAATCCGCAGGACACCATGACTGAATGGATTCTGGAACATCCTGGAATGGTTCTCTTTTTGCCTTGAAATCATTCTCCCAACAATAATAAGAGTTAACCTTTATTAAGTACTTACTCTGCCAGGCATTGTTTTATCACTTATTATTTAAAAGTCTGCTTTGGGGCGCTCGGGTGGCTCAATCAGTCAAGCATCCAAATCTTGGTTTCAGCTCAGGTCGTGATCTCAGGGTTGTGAGACTGAGCCCCATGTCAGGCTCCGTGCTCAGTGGGGAGTCTGCTTGGGATTCTCTCCCTCACCGTCTCTCCCTCCCCCTGCTCTCTCTCTGTTTCTAAAATAGGTGAATAAACAAAAATCTTTTAAAAATAAATAAAATAAAAGCCTGCTTTTATTTACAAGCCCTCTACCACTTGCTAATCATCATTTCCCTCCGTTTTATGGAGATATAATTGACATACACCACTGTAGAAGTTTAAGGTACACAGTATGATTGTTTGCCTTAGTATTTTGTGAAATGATTGCCACAATGAGGTTAGTTAACATACATCATCTCATAAAAATACAAAAAAAAAAAAAGAAAAAAGGAAAATAAGAAAAAGAAAAACATGTCTTTCCTTGTGATGGGAACTCTTATGCTCTACCATCTTAAGAACTTTCAAATATACCACACAGCAGTGTTAGCCACAGTATCATGTTGTACATTACAACCCCAGTACTTATTTATAACTGGAAGTACCTACTGACCACCTTCCTCCAATTCACCCTCCCCCATCCCTCTTACCTCTGGTAACTACAAATCTCATCTCTTTTTCTATGAGCTCAGTTTTTTTGGAGGTTTTTTTGTTTTTGGGTTTGTTTGTTTTTTCAGATTCACCATTTAAGTGAGATCATACAGTATTTGCCTTTATCTCTCTGACTTATTTCACTTAGCGTCATGCCCTCATGGTCCACCCACGTTGTCACAAATGGCAGGATTTCCTTCCTTTTTATGGCGAAATGTATATATACACCACAACTCCTTATCCATTCATCCATCGATGGACACTTAGGTTGTTCCCATGTCTTGGTTATTGTAAATAATGCTGCACTGAACATGGGGGGGTGCAGATATCTCTTCCACATGGTGTTTTTGTTTCCTTCGGCTACATTCCCAGAAGCGGAATTGCTGGACCCTAGGGTAGTTCTGGTTATAATTTTGTGAGGAACCTCCATACTTTTTGCCAGAGTGGCTGCACCAGTTTGTATTCCCACCAACAGTGCATGAGGGTTCCCTTTTCTCTACATCTTGTCCAACACTTGTTACCTCTTGTCTTCTTGATAATAGCCACTCTAACAGGCGTGAGGTGATTTTCTCATTGTGGTTTTAGCTAATCACCTTTTTTAACAAAAAAAAAGAGCAGGAACCTTACAGCATTCAGCATGCAAGTGATTCTAGCTAGAACTTAATAACATTGTTTGTTTTCATTTTTTATTGGCCAATGATATTGGTTATCTACTTATAGGACTGCTATAAAGTTTTTAAATAATGTACTTAGCTGAAAAAATAAAAACAATTAGTTAACCTAATTGCACACAATATGTATACAGCTACTGCATAAGTTGTGAATGTAGCCAATTAATGAAAGAAGATTGGGAAACACAGCTACCAGCCTATAAAGACAGACGGGAGTTAAGACAGGTTACCCAAGGAGATATAGAGAGTGGGGTAGGAGGTCATCAGGAAAACCAGAGCGCAAGCTTTCAGGGTTGATGAAGGAAACAAACGCCCTAGCCTCCCCGCAGTTGAAATCTGGGCTCCTGGATCTGAGCTCCTGGTCCAGTGACTACTGGACAGACAACCACAGAAGGCGAGCGTTACCTGCACCCCCGCCGTGGAGACAAGCAGCTCCAGGTGCCCGAGGAGCAGGTGCCCAGGGGAGATGGCAAGGAAGTGGGGGAAAGAGGGACTGTCTAGATAAGTATAAAAACCCTGAGGCTCAGTTTCAAACAAACACTGTATGAAGGTAATAAACACATAGAGGAAAAGCCCTGGGGCACCATGGAAAGACCACTGAACTGGGAGCCAAGAGACCTCGTTTCAGTTGCAGCTATGCTGTCTCGATGTGTGGCCCAAAACAAACCCTCTCTCTGCACATCAGTACCCTCACCTGGAAACCACTCCTCTCAGTTACTTCACTTTTCGCCTCCACATCCTTTCATAAGTATATCGCCAACATTTCCAATTTGATATGAGGCGACACAACTTAAGAGACAATATATTTGCTTCAAGAATACTCTCTTCCTTAACCAACCTACCCCCCACCGCCGTAATGCGCGCACGCGCACACACACACACACACACACACAACTGCATTCAGAGTTGTACTCATTTGACTGTGAATATAATCACCGGCAAATGTGGGTCATAAATACTCCGTGCTAACGGGGTCAGGTTCCCTGGTGGACACTGAGGAATGTGCCTGGTGGGTGGTGGAGGGGAGCCATTTTTCCAGGGAATACAGGAGAATTAACCATGGATCTCTGTCTCCGTGGCCTTTCAAAGAGTCCTAGCAGTCTCCTTCTGCCCAACCTGAGCAGCCCGCTTTCCTTCCAGCAGACTTTGTCCAGCCTTTTGGCAAAAGCACTTTGACTTTTAATATTGGGAACCGCATACGGCACATAAAATCACAACTGTTCTCTCCTGGGAATTAAGGAAGCAGGAAGGCAAGCATGAATTTTGTCCTGGTAAGTCGAGGTTCAGAAATTGCTGTCATGAGACTCACCCAGAAAAAGTCTCCCTCCGTTCATTGCCCCCTGGAGGGCTATTGCACGGTCATAAGTGTTGGAATGGCAAAGGGAAAAGAAAGCAGCATACCGGTCCAGTCCTACCGCCATTAGTATTTACTGAGCACTTACTATCCATTGTGCATCGTGGGATAGAATGTGGTGCCTGGTCTCCAGATGCTTGTCCTCAGGCTAAAGGGTAAAGGCTAATACACACAGACAATGAAAGAAAGCAAACTGTGTGTAACTGAGCACAAAATTAGGTGACTTCCATTTAAGACAACCTTCACCTTCACTGCCTCAGCCTATTAATTGCCGAAAACCCAGGCGGAGACAGCTTTCAAAACACAAATCGAATCACGTCCCTTCCTTGTGTAAAGCATCACCCAGCTCCCCCTCCAGAGAAAGTCCACATTCCTCACTTGGTTTTAAAGGCCTCTCAGGGGCACCTGGGTGGCTTAGTCCTTAAGCGTCTGCCTTTGGCTCAGGGTATGATCCCAGGGTCCTGGGATCGAGCCCCGCATCAGGCTCCCTGCTCTGCTGCGAACGTGCTTCTTCCTCTCCCACTCCCCCTGCTTATGTTCCCTCTCTCGCTGGCTGTCTCTCTCTCTCTCTGTGTCAAATAAATAAATAAATAAAATCATTTTTTAAAAAAAGGGCGCTCAGGATTGAGCTTCTGCTCACCTCTGGGCCTTGTTTCTCACCACCCTCCTCCCTCCTTGCCCTTCACGTGTGGCCCAGAAGTTTGCACTCTTCCCAAATTCGCTCCGCGCTCCTGAGCTCCTTTCCCAGCATGCCGCGCGCTGCTCATGCTGTTCCCTCTGCCAGGAGCATTTACGCACACCCAGTGCCTGGCTATTTGCCCATCTTTCAAGTCTCGGCTTAAACATCATTACCCATCGGGGCCGCTTTCCTTGCTCCACGGCCTCCCACGTCACAGGGTTTAACATACCATATTGGACCTAATTTTCTGACTGGCTGTTGCCTCCATTCTACTTCCAGATCCCACAGGCCAGGAACCACGATTATGTTCATCAGCACAATATTCCCTCCCTCCAGCACAATGCACTTTTTAAGTGCTCGCTCAGTATGTGTGAGTGAATGCATGTGGGCTGTAGATAGAGAAAAGGAAGATTAATAAGGACCAGAAGGTAAAGAAAGGAGGATTGCATGGAGGAAGTGCTATTTGGCTTGGACCTTTAGGGTGAGTAAGCATTTTGATAAAGGGAGAGAGGAGACTAACCTATGGTCAATAGACTAGGCAAAATGTTTCAAAGTATATCCAACACATGGAGCGTAAATTAATGAATAAATAGGTTAATGATTTAAAAATGAATGAATGAATGACTTTCCTGATGAAGGGAATAGCAACATAAATTAAAGGTATTATTCTAAAATTCTAACTAGCCCCTTTTATCAACACCCCATGCATATGGTGATAGAGCACGTGAATGGGGATGGAAGGGTTATTGCAAGGTCACAAATAACCAGCATTCTCCATGTCTTGTGTCATTTCGGACACCCTCCAACTCTACCTTCACCTGGATGTTTTGTTATTATTTTTAGGAGTCCAGGAATCTAGAAAAAAGCCTTCTAGTTGCTTTTGGACTTCAATGAGTTTTTCCCACCGTTCTTGCCTTAAAACAAAAAGAAATGCAGTCTTTCTACTGAAAGTACATCCAGAACAGAGTAGACTGACAGTGATTTCAAAGCCAATCTCAAAAACATTTTTCAGATGTGATAGGTTCTGAGATTTACCCTCTTCTCAAATGCTGTGGATTATCCTGGAGTTTTTTATTTGGTTTGCAATTCTCCTGACTAGAAGTCCTGATTAATAGGGGACATGGAGCCCTGTTTAGAAAAATTCAATACATTATGCTCTAGTCTAATATATCCTAAGCAACTCTTTTGCAAACCCACATTGTAGCGTTCACGTTTACTCTCTCCTCTGGGGGTTTGAGGGGCCAGGAAAGGGAGAAGTGAAGAGAAAGAAACCAGCTACTTGGCAGCTTCTCAACAATAGCTCTGGCTCCCCAGACCCTCCAAGAAAAAAAAAAAACGTCTTTTACATAGTTGCTCTAACCAAGAAAATATGCATAGCTTCCTGACAGATTGGATAATGTGGAGATTTGAGAAAATTGTGGCATTCCCCTTATTTTCATTTCACCCCCAAATGCTTTGGGTGCAAATATAACTTCCACCCACACATAGTAGTTTCATTTTCTTAAACTGAGGAGTGGGAATGGGGCGGGGGAGTACAGGGGCAGTAGGTGAGCAGAGGCGCTTGTTTAGACAGAGGCCATCAAAATGGCGCCCAATCCCATTTGGGGCTGCCCCTTTTGGTCAGTGTTGGGCTGGAGTCCAATGCCTTTCAACAGCAGGACCAGCTGACCCCGCTTCATTGAGATTAGATACTTATGGACAACACAAGGAAACCTTCCAGCTTGTACGTTGGAGAATCTGAAGGAACCTGAATCCCAGTTTACAGTTGCCAAGAAACTCTATATGATGCAGGTGCAAATCATTTTTCCCCTCTTTTAAATTCAGACTCATTAAAATATGCATTTTGCAAGGGGATTAAATTCAAACATCTGGGAAAGGGGAAAAATCTACAACTCTGAAATATTTTTTAACTCAGTTTCAGATTCTGATTGTTTCATTTCTTTTAGGTTGAGGGTAAGAGGCTGCTTGCTGCTGGGATGACAGAAAGGGGCAAGGAGAGAGTTAGAAAATTGCTTCGAAGGGCCCCAGACTTCATCAGCAGCCATAATTGTGGGAAAGTAACGTGAAGATGCCAAACAACAGGAAATTACCAGAAGAATCTGTCAGCACAATCAGCTGCTATTTTCATTGTTCTTTGGCAAATTTATACACAGTCGGGAACACCTGGGCTGGCCTGAAGCCCAGGTTTGACTAATTGCCAGGGGAGAGGAGTCGTCATTTGTCTTCGGAGGGATTTCCTCCATTCGCTCCTCAAAACATGTGGTTTCACTTTTCCCCTCTCTCCGCAGGAAATGGCAGGACAGTGAGACGCAAAATAAATGAGTTCACTTCCAAGAGGTTGCCTCCTAAGAGGCCACTCCAAAAATAACTGTCTTGTGAGAGGTTGTTAATAACCAAGATTCTATATACTGTCCTCAGAAAACAACATTTCAAAGGCACAATGATTTCCACCGCCAGCCCCTTTCCAATGTCACTCCTCTCACTCCTGTGCAAAGCCCCTCTCCTTGGAGTATAACCTTATCCGAATCCTCTTCCCTGACAAGTGAAAGGTGAAGCTGGAACAGCAAGAGATGTCAGAGCCTGGTCTCCCTTGCTCTTCCTTGCTGCCCATCACTGACGTCCCCCTGAAACCCAACATTTCAACTTCCCCGTGGCGACCAAGGGCGTTCCTCGAAGGCACAGACTGAGCCCTGCTCATCTCCGTTGCCCTGCGCCTGGCGTGGAGTTGGTGCCAGATAGGTACTCGTTGAATGAACAGCACAGAGGGGTTTGCATGAATCACCTGCTTTGCGGCATGCTGCCCAGGAGTGGGTGTAGATACGTTTAAATTTCTTGAACTTCAAGAGATCACCTTTTTACGAGAACCACCTGCCAGAGTGACAGCCTTCTCCCCTAACCTCTCCCCATATTTTTATAGGTTAACATAGCATTACACACACACACACACACACACACACACACGCACGCCCCTCTACCTCATACCTTCATTATTTAAGCATAGCTCTGGCCAAGATATCCTACTTGGGTAGCAAAGTCATGTTTTATGTTCCTTCTTGAAGCCAATAGAGCTTTCTAACTTAATTGCCTAGTATTTTAAATGTGCTGATTGGGAAATGTCACAGTGACAGTATGTTTCATATTGAAATGTACATCCGCCTTTGGTATATTTTCACCTGCGTTGTGTTCACCCTTTCTGGTGATTTAGGGTTTCTGGCATCACATCAGCAAAGAATCAACTGCTTTTCCTTTCTTTCCTTCTTTCTTTTTTAAAGCATTTAGAGCATGCGGCAGATCATTACTACCCTAGGTGAAGCCAGCAACATTTGGGTTTGATTTGGTTTCAGTCACAGACCCCTTTCTCAAAGTTGAACTGCACTGTAATTCTAAACTGACCCACCTTCCCCCTAGCAAAGGTGAAAAAATGTTATGGAGCGTTTTACAACCCACAGCCCATCATTTATGCCGAAACACTGGGAGAGTTCAGACTTGGCTTATTTTCGCTAACTCAGAGATGTTTTGACATGTTTATTTGTTTAATTTGTTTATTTTGACTAGCTCTGATTATAATTGGCAGGAGTGTGTAGAATTAACATTAGACAGTGTCTTAGACTTGTCTGTTACAATAATGCAAAAAGGATGTGAAGAGAAATCTACCCACTACATAACAATAGCAAGCAGGCAGAAAAACTACAAGAGATTTCTTTCACAAAAAGAAATGCAACCTCATTTTTAAATTTTATTTAAAAATTTACACAACAAATGTACAGATTTATGCTCAAATACCAAAATTTCTTTTAGTCAGTAAATCCACGTCTCTACTGATGGTACAACAGTTACTTAAAAGTGAAATTTTGAAAATTTAACCTTTGGAATTGTTGAGATTTTTCTTTATTGTTCTATGTATGAGCTCTTTAAAAATAAAGGCATGATAACAATGTAATGACATTGCAGTAACGTTGGAATGATCACATAGTTTCAAATGCGGAAAATGTCCTTTCTGAATTCTCTGTCTAAAAACCCCGGAACATCTCAACAGTGGCCTGTTTCCCCGGCCTCATCCCCTGCCCTGGAGTTGAAGACTATCTTGCTCCTAGGCACGTCTGAGAGGGCATTTGGCCACAGCTCCCTGAAAGGGAAAATAAGAAATCAGTTCATCTACATAGTCTACTGCCAATTATGCACAGAGCACAAACATGCTTTGCTCACATTTATTACCCCGTAAATATTTCCCCATGCACAGTATGGTATACTGCTGTGTGTGATCTTGACTCGGAACACCATATGCGCTCTGAGACGGGGGCCAAGTTCAGGTTGCCGTATCTACGCCAAGCAGCCCAGAGGTCTCTGCTATGGAATATTTGCTCTAAGAAGCCTGGAGTCTCCAGACAACTGATCTCTCAGCTTCCATTTCCCTTCAGCTTAAATCAGACTACTTTGGGGCAAGAAAAACCACCCTAAGAGCACAAGAGTGGCCAGTTACACTGTGCTTCCCCCAAGGATTTACCTGTTGGGTTGTGTTTGAGGCACGAGCTCACATTTTTGAAGGGAACTGAGGAGATAGATTTCTCTTAGGGGGTACGGGAGTGTTTCTTATAGGAGACTGAAAATATATTGTTCCCCCCATTCCAAATTCAATGACAAATACAGAAATTGTGCAGCTCCAGAGTACAGGGTATGAGATCTGGCATTAAAAGCCGGTTTTAAAAATACAATATGGATATAAACGTCAGACTTGCTTAAAGACTAGATCTTAATTATTGCCACTACTAAAAAAGAAATGATAATTATGTGATGCGGTAGAAGTGTTAACTAATGCTACAATGGCAATAACATTGCAATATAGAAATGTATCAAATCAACATGTTCTGTGCCATCAACTTACACAATGTTCTATGTCAAATATATTTCAATAGAAGGACATACCATACGAAGAAAGAAAGAACAATACAAAGTTCTACCTTTCCCAAACTGCATGCTGAGTCTTCCCAAGAGAAGAGCAAAAGGGAAATATACAAAGGATGGAAATCCCAGATGGGCAACTTGCGGTGCCCCCGGGCTCCCACAGACAGTCCCCACATCCTATGTACCCTTTCTATGGCAAACCCGTGGTGAATTCAGGAGTTACTCAGCCAAGCCTCTGGAAGAACCAGACCAAGGGAAGAGAGAAAAGGGGTCGAGGGAGAGGTAAACGTCAAACACGCAGCGGTTCTCCAGGGTACATCCAGAGATCAGAACAGGGCCATTCCCACTGCTCACGTTTGATGTATCAGCAGGTCTGACAGCGAAGAGCCGCAGTCTGGACAGAGAACTCTGAGAGCCTGAACCATCAAAGACTGATTCAACCAGTGGCTCCAGACTTCAGAGGGACATGTAACAAGCACTGAAATGAGAAGGGTTTACTATGCGACATTCACTGAACTACTTGACTCGAAGAACTAAAATGCTCACCCCAAAGTACCGGGGTAACTAGGACTTGGCCACACGTAACATTCTGCACTGTCTCTGCGAACCTTAGGAGAGCTAGCCAGGACGGAAAGGTAAAGAATGCAGCCTCACACCCAGAAGCAGAGGCAGGATTTAGACTTTTCCCTTTAGTGGAGAAAAAAGAATTAAACTGCACAGGTTTGCAACAGGGAACAGCAAAAAAGCAGCAACAGGGAAGTCACTTTCCACTTTTTTTAAAGCTTACTGTCACCATACTTGTGACCAGTGTTAACGGAGGGGTGACAGGAGTGTCAGAAGTTCTGTCGGGTGATTTACACTCTGCCCCCGTTTTGCTGGGTTACTTTACACCAAGCACTTGCCTTATCTGTTCTTTATTTTCTCTGGGAGTTCAGTTGTTCAAATTACTTTGAGCTTCGTGGAAGAGAAATGTGTCATAGAGACAAAGTGTTATGATTATTACTTATCTCCAAAGGGAGAGCTTAAATTTGTTAATATGAAATGGGTTGACTTTCTTTTTGGTTAAACTAAGTAATGAAGCATGGGCCATAAGTGTTTTTAAGCTCCTTAGATATAGAGGTTATATAAATATAAAGCAATATTATTGAAATGAAACTTCTTCAGGGCGTTTGCCAAGGGACCCGGAGTTAGGAATATCTTACAGGAGAAGATTAAATGAGGGTTAGTCTAATGAAGTCTTGTTGCTTGAGGTTCCATTAGGGCCAGTTCTAAATCCCTCTGGATATCTGGGTGATTTAGAACAAGGAGAGCAACCAAAAAGTGGCTAGCTCGAAGACGCGTTTTGAAACCATTTTGCCGCCTGCCGATATAGATGTATGGCTTCAGAGATTTCCCAATCTCATTACACTGAAAATTATCAAGACATACTCAAAGAATTCTTCAAGATAATCACACCTGATGTGGGTTCTCCTTTAAAAAGTATTCCCCCTTCTAATCATCAGGTAAAAACCTCTGGCTTGGAACAATGAGATTCCTTTGCTTAAGCAGAAATTCTTTTTGTTTACTCTCTCATCATTTTAAGATGCATGAAAGCCACGTCTAAGATAAACAAGACAACTGTCACAGCGGGAGGAAAGCAGTCAATACCGGGCCAGGACCACGTATATTAGGGGCTTACTCCAGAAGGGAGAAGATAGAATCAGTCTACAGTTTTCCCAATGCTGACCTCTTGACAATTCTTCCGATGTCACATTTTCTGCTGTCACTTAGAGTTAAGTATAGAAAGTTAATAACTACGAAGCTAAAAAGTAAAATAAATAAGACATACTTCCTAAAGCATCTTATGAACATAAATATATTATCTTGTAAAATATGTAAAAATGAAAAGGTCAAGCTAAAAAGTAAAACACTAGATTGGGACCCAGGAGACCTGACATCTGCCCTACTCTTTTTAGCATCTTCCCGGAGACTGCACATCAGCCACTCAATTGTTTCTGGGCCAAAATACTTGTACCTAGTGAACGATGACTGCTAAGGGTGCCCTCCCTACCTCACAGCCTCTGTATGAAGCAGGGCAGGTAGTGAGTATGACTAAGCTTCAGAACATGTTAAGTCTTGAACAAATCTATAGTATTCTTTTTCCTGAGGGTTGAGGCAAACAAAAATAATTCAGTGATCAAGTCAGGAATATCAAATGGTCTGAGAAACACAGTTTCTATCATCCCTGACCTCGGTGTTACTCATCATGAAATGAAGAAACGTTGGCCGCCAAAACATTCAGAAAATCTAAAATGCTCCAAACACAATAAATGGGTATCATTGGCCTTTAACTAGAAAAAACGATTTCTTATTTGATCCAAAAGCAGACCGAATTCTGTCATCTCTCAAGAGTTCCCTCTCTTGTCTTTCAATATGCTCATCGCCAAGAACACACTTTCGTTTTGTTATATGAGGTTATATAAATACAAAGTAGTGTTATTTGATCCAATATGAGATTATATTCAATTTGATTCAACAGTTGTCCCCAGGGAAGTCCATGCCTTGAACAATCTGGGCCTCTCCACCAAAGAGTCTCCTGAATATTCGCACCCCGGCATTCTCCTGTCCCCCTCTCTCTTGCTCACCCACCCCTCCTCAGCCAGCTGCCCACCTGCTGGCCCGGACCCTTCCCTCAGCTCCAGGCTGCAGGGACCATCAGTGGCTGATACCATATGCAGTGGGTTTCAAGATCCAAGGGAACTCGCACTACCTAGGTCAGTCCCCAGCTAAGCAGACACTGCTTTCGGTCATTCTCTGGGCTCCCGCTCCGAGCCCCAGGCCAAGGGACTCTCGATCTGCTCACCCATCAGCCATTTGGATTCCCCCACCAGACTGGCCACCTTGACTTCCCAGTGGTCAGAATCTGGCTCTTGGCGTGCCCCACACACACCCCGGACAGAGAGCCAGGTAAGTGGCCCCTGACCCCAAAGCAGAAGGCTCTAGGGGTTCCAGCTAGGGTTGTCTTCAAAGCATCATCAGGCAAGCTGCATCGTGAGAACGTTCCATCATTCTTCCAGACTTTCTCCTTCTTCTTTCTTGTCTTCTCTTTCTTCTTTCTCTTTACCCTTCTCTCCTCTCCTAAACGATAGGCAAGCCAGTAGCACCTCCACGTACCCATCGCACGCAGAACCAAAGGGCTTTCTGTTTCAGACTTGCCATGTGGCTACGAAACGAAGCCCCTGTTTTTTCTCTGTCTCCATCTTGCTGCAGCTCCCTCTCAGCAATTTTTCTGTTTTTAGAACAACATCATGAATTAAATCCCAGGACAGCATCAACACCCACAGGCCTTGGTATACCCTTTTTAACTCGAGCTTTCTCTTCCATGAGCAGGAAGGCATTTGAGCCTCCCGGCTCTTCTCCCACACCTCCCACAAAACCCCGTGTTGCCCCCTCAGTAATCAGACTAAGCCAGGAGGGAACGACGTTCCCAAGGCAGGAGCCCCTCAGCCTAGAGTCTGACAGGGCCAGGTCAAACTGTTGTCTGCGGGTAGGTGGCAAACAGTTTCATACCCAGCGAGGCTGGCTACTTGGTTCTTCTCAATTGGAAACAAACCACAAAAAAAAAAAAAAAAAAGATTTTCAAAGAACAACAAAACCTCTTGTATAAAAGAGAAAGAGGAAAATGTTGCTTGGCAGTTTCTCCCGGAGGCGAAAACATGAGTGACAGTATATACCAAGTATAGTAATGAAGAGAACAGATGTGGCTCCAGTTGTAGGATCAGGGCAGAGGGTGGGAAGGGAGGGTCTAAATGGCCAAGAATCAGACATTTCTTAAGCAAAATTCCTGGTATTCTTCCATTCGATAAACAGAGGGGATTTTCAACTTCAGCAAGGTAAGAGGTGAAGTTATCTCAGAAGAGGAACAAAGGCATACACGGCTCTCTGTTGCCACCCAGTGGATAAGAACTGTGTGATGGGGGAGACTCTTGACCGAAATGATTCAGTCCATAAAATTCAGTCTGCATGAAATCATGCTGTCTCCTCCAAAGAATTACTAAAGCTTCCAGAATGTCCTTGCTCCTTCCCCCAGTTCTCCCCCCTCCCTCATTAGCTTTTGTTTGCTTTGAGATAAAGGGATCTCGACTGGCCTGTCCTTGTTGATTGAAAAACTCAATACTCAAAAAAGAACAACTTTTGCGGCACTTGAACAAAATCTGCCGTTCCCTTAATTGGCTTAAAAGACAAGCGAGTGGGGTGTGGAGGGGGAATAAATGAGAACCAGGGAGAGAGTGAGAGACTCTGGCTTCATCTGAGTGCCAAATGGTAACTAAGCCCTTTTTATGGACTCATTTGGTCTCAGCGCTACAAAGGCTTCTCTAATTGAGGGAGGAAGCAGACAAAAAGGCAGTTTAAGTGACATTCGATTCTTCCTGAGGAATGCTAAGGTTTGTGGTTGATCTGGAGAGTAGATAGGAGGGATTCTCAAGTCACTCTTTAAATCCGTGGGTTTGTTAACCCAGAATGGAGTGTTTAGTTCACATTGTCCTGGAGTTTTTCCTTCCAGCACATTCCCGGTGTTTCCTTGGGTGGGCCTCCCATTCTGGATGCAGCTGGTAGAAGCCCAGCAGCCAGGGTCTTGTCTATAGAAGCCACAGCCAGCTGCCCATGGTGTCTGTGTCAGACGGGTCCCCTGGTCAGTTGCCCATGACCCAGGGGGCTGTGAGGTGCCTTAGGATATATTGCAGGTAGTTCCAAACTGTGTACTCCTGAACCCTAAGTTGCACTGGGGTCCCACAAAAGTTTGATTCAACTGTCTTTATTTTTTTAAGCCTTTTATTTATTCATTTGAGAGAGAGAGCACAAGCAGGGGATAGAGGGAGAGGGAGAAGCAGACTCTCCACTGAGCAGGGAGCCCGACGCAGGGCTCCATCCCAGGACCCTGGGATTATTCATGACCTGAGCCGAAGGCAGATGCTTAACCGACTGAGCCACCCAGGCGCCTCAGTTTTAAGTAACTCTAAAAATTATTTTTACCTTTAAAAAAATTAAAATGCATTCTCAAATGTCTTCTATGTCAAGTTTTAACACATCAGGACAGCAACAAGTTAACTTGTGTGTCTGGACTTTGTAAAAACCTAGGCCTATGCATGTCTCCTTGTGCAATATTGCACACGTATGTCCTTGTAGTTTGCATTGGCTGTGCCAGGCTCCAACAGTGCAGGCTGCCCTGAGTCCGCTCAGAGGATGTGTTCTCCCAGTACATCGTTAGTTGTATAGTAACAAGTAAAGAGATGACAAGGCTCGTGATAACATCACATTAAAAATAGTTTTAGCAATTTTTATGCTTTCTGGATGCTTCTTATTTAAGTTCTCTCTCTGTGATAAATGATATTAACAGATGTTAAATATTGGTAGTCATTCAATTTAATTTTTGTTTTAAATCCAACTATTCCTCTTTTGGGCTTTGTATCAATTTATCTGAAGAGTATCTAGAGATTGCAATATGAGCTAATTTACAACTGTTACCATTTGCAAATACTTATCTGTATGAATTAGAATTTTCCCAATACTGTTTTAAGCGAACAAAACAAATACTGTACTAATAAAGCCCGGATAATGTTTATCAGCAGATCTCATTAACAAATACAATAGACTTCTATTGTCTGAAAAAGTGTATACAAAAGAGCGTAAGCTTTGGAGTCTGTTATGGGCTGAATTACATCCCCCCTCCCTATGAATTATGATTCATACATTGAAGTTCTAACACCCACTGACTTAGGATATAACCATATTTGGAGACAAAGCTTTTAAAGAAGTCATTAAGTTAAAATGAGGCCATAAGGGTGGGTCCTAATCCAATCTCACTTGGATGCTTATAAGAAGAGGGGATTTGGACAAAAAGAAACCAGGGATGGGTACATACAGAAGAGAGACAGTGTGTCACAACACAGGGAGAAGCCAGCCGTCGGTAAGCCAAGGAGAGAGGCCACAGAAGAAACCCAACATGCCAACACCTGGATCGTAGACTGCTAACCTCCAGAACTATGGGAAAAGAAAAGTCTGTTGAAGCCCGCCAATCCGAGGCATTTTATTATGGAAGCCTGAGCTGACTAACACAGAGCTGAAAACAATTAAGTCTGAAATTCCCATTCTCCCACATACCACCTGTGTGGTCTTCTTCTTTTTTTCTTTTTAGTAGCTTATTGAAATGTAATTTACATATCATAGAATGCAGTTGGCTTAAGTGTACAATCCAGTGATTTTTAGTGTATTTACAGAGTTGTGCAACCATCACCACCATATCTTTGTAATCTTGAGAAAGATGCTTAACCTCTCTGGCCTTAATTTCCTCATCTGTAAAATGGGGTAATACCTTCTACAGGGGTTTGTATGAGAATTTAATGACATAACATAAAGCATGTGGCTCATGTGTTTGTTTCCTTCCTTCTCTCATTCTTGGTGTCCTTCCACCCTAACCCAATCAAGTCTCAAATCCTTGATACTTATGGCTCCAAATTTCCTGTCAAAGCTCTAGTCCTTGCAAAACTTGGCATTGTAATACTCCTACTTACCACCTTCCACCCCAAGGGTATAATAGTTAGCTGTGGGTCCCCAAAAACAGTCTTCTGCTGTGTGGTAGGCAGCCACTAAGATGGCCGCCAATGATCTCTGATTCCTGGTATGTTCCTGCATAATTCCCTTCCCTTGAGTTTTAGATGGTCCTAGTGACCCACTCCTAACGAACAAAAGACAGCAGAAATGATGGGATGTCACTTCTGAGATTAGGTGACAAAAAGCCTGTGGCTTTCCTCTTGGTTATCTTCTCTGGCTCTCTCACTTACCCACTCACTTGGAGGGGAGCCAGCTACCATGTTGTGAGCTGTCCTATGGAGACCCCATGTGGCAAGAAACTTCTGCTTCTAACCAACTGCCAATAGGGACCTAAGCCCTGGGTGCATGAGCGTGGGTGACCCTTGCCCAGGCATGCTTTGAAATGATCAGAGCCATGATCCATGGCTTCTTTGCAACCTTTTGAGAGACCCCGGGCCAGAAATCCCTGGCTAAGCTGCATCAGGATTCCTGACTCACAGAAACTGAGATAATAAATGTTTGGTGTTTTAAGCTGCTTAAAGGGGCAGTTTAAGGGGTAATTTGTTACATAGCAATCAAGAACCAATATACCCACCTTCCAGTACTGTAGAAGGAAAAGGGTCAAAAGCAGGCTGACCATTTTGGATCGGTCCCTACTCTGCTCAGTGCCCAGCAAACTGTCAGTGGTCAAATAAGGAACAAGCAAGGTCAGCCCACACTTGGTCTATAAGAATTTGCTTACAAATTTCAGTCGTTTATGGCTGCTACCTTTTCATGTCTCCCCACGTCTCCTGGCAGGGGCTTACTACCTTCCAACAGTGTGGTTCAATTTGGGTCACCCTATGACCTTAGCTCTCTAATGGGCTCAAAAAAAAGTCACGATTTTATTGAATCTCCAGCTTTTTCTCATTATTAGGGCAGCAATGTTCTCTGTGGCTATTTACATCTTAGGTAGAAGGGAAACCCAGACTGGGTTTGAATTTTGATCTCTGCCTTCTTTTCCTTCTGAGCAGATACTGTGACACAGGTCCCAGAAAGTCCCCATGACCAAGAAGACAAAGAGGCCTGGATTTACTGAGTCCAAGGTCCATAACCAACTGGCTCTACGTATTCCATTTACCTCTAGAAGCAGATGTGCCCACTGACCTAGAGGCAAGAAAAAAGATTTGCCCTAGTAATGGGATTTAAAGACCATCGAAGCTGACCTTCATCTTCTCTTTGAAATTCCCACCACTAAAGTCAGTAATGAGTTCAATGACCAGTCTGTCGAAAGCAGGCCGACACAGAAAGAAACAATAAATCCGGATGAAGGAGTTTTGGGTTTTTTGTCCAGTTATCCACCTATTGGCCAATTTGGCTTAGACAATTCACTTCAATTAACTGTGAATTATTTTCCTTATCTATTAAAGATGGACCTAAATGATAGTCCTGATGACAATATAAAAATTAAATTCCAAATTTATCCAAAAAAGACTTCATTTCTCCTCTGACTTGATTACTCTGGGCTCCTTCACAAGATTCCACCGTTTTTTTGGGCTCTAAGCAGATGAGACTGACCAGTTAAGTCTTAGGGAAGGTTAAGAACTGCAGTAACTATTTTTCTTAGATTGGCACAGTTTATTTATTTATTTATTTATTTTTTACACAATTTCCCTGTTTCCCCCAGCCTTCAACACGATACACACAAGCTAGAGGAATGGACACATGACCTAGACCCAGTCAATCTTAGTACTTTAATCCCTCAGCAAACAATGTTTGGTCTAAGAAATGGACATAGGAGAGCCCTTCTCTTGGATTACCTTAAAGATTCTGGCTGTGTTTGCTAACCCAGGAGAATGTGCATTTGGGGATGCTGGCTACAACACAGAGGGAATCTTTCTCAGAAAGAAGCCAAGAGGAGAAGAAGAGAAAGAAAGAAAGTGAAAGGTGTCTGGTTAGAGTTGTGTCCCAGTCCCAACTTCTTAGACTTCAATCTCTGCAGCTCTTTTTTAAATTCTGTGAACAAACCTGGTAGCTTCCCAGGTATGTGAGATGATAAATAAAGATGGTTTCAGTTGAGTTTCCGTTACTTACAACTCATACACGCCTGATAAATACAGAGATTGGAAGGGTGTGGGGGTAATTAAAGCTCAGGATGAAAGGCTTCTGACTGAAGTGATGGAACACTTCAAGACAGAGGATCTAGGGGACCCAGGCAAAACATCCAATTGGATTCCTTTCCAAACGAATATGGCTACAAATTGCCAACTCCTCCTTGGGAGGTGGAGAAAGAATGTAGGCTTGTTTTATGCAAGATCCCAAACTCAGGCAGCACGGTGACCTGGGTATGGTTTCTTTCAAACTGCATTTGTCTGTGAAAACCAATTGGTACAGCAACCTATAATCATTGAAGTAACTAGCAGCAGAATAACCTGTGATGTCTCTAATTTGGGCAGCCTCTGCTCTTCAAGTGCAATGTGGCTCTGGAGACAATATCATTGATTAGATTGTCACGTTACAAAATCCCAACCACAAGTGTATTCAGAGTGGTGGCATTGTGTTAGAGGGAAAAACGTGGGGGTTGAAAAAGCATTCAAAGTGGACTCGACATCATACTCTCTCACCCAATCCCCACTATGTGCAAGGGTGAAGGGTGTCACCTCAGTTTTAGAGCCATGAGATGCTAACAGCTCCTATGGGGATAGAGCCAATAGCCTTGGCCTTGGTCTCATTAGTACCAAGTGCTAGCCAGCTGAATTAATCATAGAAATGAACACTTGTCTATGTAAGACACATTGTCCCAGGGCACTCAAGCTCTGGGCTTAAAGGGAAGTTACATTAATAGTTGCAATCCATATCTTGCTGAGTTTTTCCACCCTACTTGCTCTAACAGAATATCCAACTTCCTAACAAGTTCCCCCAAATTCTGTCTTGGGACCTCTGCAGGGATTTTACAATACACCATACTAAGCCCTGACGGCTTCAGAATGGAGTTCACCTCCATATTTTTTTCCATCCTCTTTCTCTGCCCCTTTAATGTCACCAAAAGGATTGCCATTGTGTCCTTTGAATGTCAGCAATGTAGCAACACCATCCTCCACGGATATAAAGAAAAACCTTACTCTAATTCTGAACATCCACCTACAGGAACCATTAGCCTACCCTGTGAGCACACGCTCGCGCACACACACACACACACACACACACACACACACACACACACACCCTTTAGTGAAAAGGTCTATCAAATGATCCTACATTAGTGCTGTGTTATACGCCAAATCTTAAAGTGATCCTTTATGCAGAGCACTCTTTTCCATTCCCCTGTGTAGTTCTTTTATTTCCCATGCACCCAGATGTAAATCCATGGTGCTAACAGGGAACCAGGCTCCAGAACAATCCAATGCTATCCTCCAACCCCGTGCCACCCACCGTGTGAGCACACACTTCACCTGCCAAACACTTCTCTCCCTCCTGTCATCCAAAGCATCCCAGGGGTTCCAGAATTGATCCATAGGTCATAAGCTTTGGGCTTTGCTTTGATGTTTTGGTTGCATGTACATAATTTCTATTTTTGCATAGCATGATAGATAATACAGCAACTGCTCTGGAGTCCAGGGATGCTTGTAAAGGAAGACCCATTGCTTCAGCTCACCTTAAAGAAAGGATCACAGTTCAGCATGCCTCCCAGTATAGTGGAGAAGATGAATACGATAGAAATCATCTTAAAATGACTGGCTGGAGGTGGCTCAGTCAGTGAAGCATCTGCCTTCAGCTCAGGTCATGATCCCAGTGTCCTGGGATCAAGCCCTGAGGAGGACTCCCTGCTCAGTGGGGAGTGTGCTTCTCCCTCTCCCTCTGCTCATGCTCTTTCTCTCATAAATAAAATCTTTTTTAAAAATGACAGGCTGGAATTTATTTTTTTGTCTATTCCTTCCCTGATATCTTACGGAGATATGTTTGAACCATTAAAATAGAAAGTCTAGCTACAAAGCAAAAGAAACAGAGAGTGGGTTGGGACTCATTCAATCCACTAACTAGGGAAGTGAATCTTTGACAGAGAGTGCTAGAAGTTCTTGGACTATATGGTAACTTTTTAGATTCAAATTCAAATCTTGAGTACCAAGGCCTCCTTATCTTTCTAATCCTATGTTAGGAACTTTCTTATACATTATCCCATTTAATCTCCAGGATGAAACTGTGCCACCTATGATATCTGAAACAAAATATATTGCTTTATCTTTTATTCTCCAAGTAATACATGTTTACTCTAAAACAAAAAACTGATAAAAGGAGACATTTTTTAATTATCTGTTATTCCTATGGCTACAGAAAAGTATTTTAATAGTTTGATATATATGATATATATTATTCTACCATCTTTTCCAATGCATATATAACATATAACTTTATAACACTGCACTTTTAAAGCTACTTGTTTTCTGAACAAGAGGATAGTGAATGTTTTTCCATGACATGACATATATTTTTTTTCTACATGATAAAGTTACTCGAAGTTCCATCATACACCATACATCAGGATACATTTAACTGATTCTCCATTGTCAGGGACTTAAGCTGTGTCCAATTTTGGTTATTATATAGAAGCTTTGATCAACGTTCTAAAAGCAAAATCTTCGCACATATCCATGATTATTCCTTTCAGACTGATTCCTACAAGTAGAATTTCTGGGTCACAGCACAGTAAAATCATAAGGCTTTTCTTCTGTGTATTGCCAAATATCCCTTGAGAAAAGTTATAGCAATTTACATGGCCACAAGTGATATAAAAACAAGCACTAATTTCCCTGCAACACTGCCAGCATTTTTATTTTTATCTTTGCCAATTTTTTGGAAGAAAAATTAACTTTCAGCTGTTTAAAATGTGCAATTCTTGACATTTGCCAGAGAGGTTAAATATATTTTTCATGGGTTCACTGGCCATTTATTTACATTTCTTCTTATGTAAAGTGATGTTCATTTCTTTTGCCTGCTTTGTACTAACTTGTTCCTCTTTTTCTTGTTGATTTCTAAATGCTTTATTATTAAATCTTCCACTTGCATCATAAATATCTTGTGATTAACTCTTTCATTTGCACCAAAAATATTGTCTCCCTGTTTGCTTTTTAATATTACTCAGTATAAGTTTTCATGATAAATTTTTGTGGAGTCAAATTATTCTGTATTTTTCTTTATGATTTTTGTACTTTCCAGCATACTTAGAAAGGCTTTCCAAGATTATAAAAAATTTACTTCATTATTTTTTAGAACTGTAAAGTTGCTTTTTTTTTTTTTTTTCACATTTAAATCTTTATTTTGGGTGTGGTCTGAAGCACAAACCTACCTTTATTAAATGGCCAGTCATTCTCAGGTAATTCACTCTCTTCCCACTGACCTGAAAGACAGTGTTATCACATAAAAAATTCTGTTATATTTGGAGTCTCTTTCTATTCCATTTCATTGCTTTCACACATAGTGTCTCTCATCATTCTTCTGTTCTGCCTTTTCCATTTATCCTGCTCCACCACTGGGAAACGGATTCCTTTTCTACACGAAACGAAGACAAATCAACTGTTTTTAGATCTCCTTGAAAAGCAAAAGAGTGAAAATAATGATTAACCATGGATATTTTTAAATCGAAGAGTGTCATTTCAAAGGAAATCATTCCTAAAGAAATGGGCTTTAATCCCTGTGTTTTTGTTACTAGTAGCCATTAGCAACTGAAAGGGGGGAGTGTCCCGCTAAAACACTTGTCTCTCTGTTAACCCTTGAGTTACAAGGATATGCAGCTGAAGCAGGGGAGTCGGCCAGATTAGCAATGCCACATCTATGAAACAGAGCGCAGTGACCTCTCCATATGGCCATTTTCATCTGCAGCTGCTCCTTTAACACAGCAGAGTAAGAATCCACTTATGATATTGGGTAGCGTAAGTAGGCCTTTGACCCTGCACCAAAGACCTCTATCACTCACTGTTTTGAATCTGTTTCTGGTCAACTCAGTTGGCCCAAATGCAGCTCTAATGAGACTGAGGTCATGGGTTCAATACCAGTGTGGTCTAATTACCAATAAGTCAACTGTTTCAGGGTCTCTGCTTATATTTCTAAACCAAGCCAGCCATTTTGCCTATGCCCAACTTTGGTCACTCAGGGGACGAGGTGAGAGAGCACAGATAAATCAGAACAAATCTCCCACCGTACTGGGACTTGCACTCAGTGCCCTGCTGTTGGCAGGTCAGTAGCAGGGTTTGGGATACGTGCAAGGAGAGCACATTTTTATATTGGAACGACAGCCATCAGTAATTGGCATATACTCCACCCCACCCTGCGGAGAGGTTGCCAAACTCCCATCTCAAAGGACTTATTATTCGAATTTAGAGGATAGAAATTGGGGATGGTGGGGATCGGGTCCTTTAACAGGAATGTTTCAGTAATCACCAGTACCTAGGGGGAAGTCAAAAAATGAAATGGAGATGCAACCCTTCTTTTTAATTTCATTATGAAGTAAATAAAACATGTTAAAGAACTTGGAAAACAAGCAAAGGAAGAAAAACATCCATTCTCACCCACACAACACATGCACAATTAGAAATTGCAGACATCACTTTTTCATTATCATTTCAATGCATTGCACAAATAACATTTTACAGGAGGAATAAACATTTTTCAAGAAAATGGAAATCACCTACCATCTCTAACAAAGCTATTATTTTACATTTTCCCCAGAGATTTCCAGTCCTCACCCACAGAAGCACTGGGCTTTGAGTAACTCCTCATAAATGCAGAAGTCCTCCAAGGCGCCGACCCACCAACCCGACAAAAGTCCCATAATTGAAATCCCCCAGGAAATCGAAGATCCCCCAGTATTCCCGAGACCGCTTACACTTCACCTACAAAAGAAGTTTCTAATCACAAGTGTTCAGCACGATGTCATTTGGAAAACATCAAGAGGGGAGAAAAACAGTGCTCCTGCCTAATGCGAACGCAGCACAATTGGCGCTCCCCTTAGAACGTACTGTAATTTCTCATGGAAACACTTTGTGAAAAGCCAGTCATATATCGTAGCCCCTAAGTATGAAACCACGGGTCCCTCCAACCACACAAAACAGCTGTGCCCTCGGAGGAAAGGTCATCGGCTGCAGTCGTGTTTCTTTTTACTTTTAAAGAACTGTCAGACCATGTTTTATGCGGTCCTTATGACAGGGTGCTGTTTATTGTATGACCAAGCTGCCATAACTTCAGGACGAGGAAACTGCCTTTATTTGGGGAGTATATATCTTTCTGACTTGCAGGAAAGATGAAAATTAAGAACGGCCCCTTTTCGGAGTGGGTCTAAGTATTCTTTGACAGTCTCCTACAATATTTCAAACATCTTCGTCAGACCCATAAAACCTGATGCTGGCCTCACTTAGCCCAGCTGAAGCTGTGTGGGAGTTAGGACATTTATCGCCAAGTGTGGTGTGAATGCTGCCACTTGGCAGATGTTTTTGACCAAGGATTTTAAACCAGCTTGCTTGGTGCCCCCTAGGACAATGCAGTGTAGATAAAGAAACCACAGGACGTTAGGAGGTCGTAGTGATAGCCGATGTTTATATCACATGCCAGGTTCTGTGCTAAGCGTTCTACACGCATTATCTCAATTCCTAATCCTGTGATACAGATAAGAAAGCCAAGACAGAAAGAAATCCACCAACATGCCCCCAGGTCACACTGCTGCAAAGGAGAGGGTGGTAGGATTCAAACCCAGGGCTCCTCACTCTGAGCCACACATGTAATTAACATATGTTGGTCACGTGATGTTTTCCAGGCACTGTGGCCCCACATGATAATGACTGTCTCCACCGTCTTCCCAGGTTACTCTTACTATCAAAGTCGTATCAGAGAACATAAGTTCCCTCCACGGGGTAGCATAACGATGTGACAGCTTGCATTTGAAATCAGTTCTGTATGACCTCCAACTCCCTCCTCCGATGCCAAAGTTCTTGACCTGGAGAGTTTTCTAGAGAGGAGAAGTAAGGGGAATGTGAACCATTTTCAAAAATCTGCTCCAGGACTTGATTGTCAAAGGATCAATTGCCGGGGGGGTAGTGGATGTGACAAAGTTGCCTGAGAGCTCTGTTTAAAATCCTGGCCAAATTCTGCTTCAGTGTGTTTTCATATTCTAGTGTAGGTGAACTTTAAGGAACACCAAGTTGCTTCAGAAATCAGTTTGGATCTGGACTAAACTTATGAGGGACCAGTGGTTACTAAATAAATGCGACCTGGTCATGTAAGTGAGTCAAGCAGTGCTTCTCCTGGGGTCACGCAGCTCACTGTGGCATAGTGCAGTCTAGCGAGTCTCCCGCCAGCTAGAAGTCTCTGTTGGGATGGGGAAACCATGAAGTTCAGATCGAGTAAGTGAAGCGACTATGGAACCTTTTTCTGCTTCAAATAAAGTCACAAGGGAGGCTGACAGCTGACAGACACATTCACCTTTTCTCCCTCCCCTCAGGTTGCCCCCACCCCACCCTATTCTCCTCCCTTGCCCAAGCTCCCACTCTTCTCCTTCCTCCCTCAGCCACCCCAGGATGGTGGGAAATCACTGGATAGGTGGGCTGGCTTCTAGCCCTTGCTCTGACACTCACTAGCTTTGTAACTCTAGACAAGTCTCTTAACCTATGTCTTTCGACCTCATTGCTTCATTTTTTTCCAGCAGATTTGTATTAAATGCCAAATGAAATGCTCATATTTCATGGGCTACATGAGGAGTTAGGCCAATTGGACTCTGGATTCCTTTTTAGGTTTAAGATGCTGTGCCTCTCTCTCTCTCTGCTGTGATTCTTCTTTCTTCTCTTTCTCATCTTCTTCCTTCCTTCTCTATACTTCCTTCCTCTGTAACCTCATTCCAGTCTGCCTCTGACACTCTCTATGGCATGGAAGCAGAGAGACTTTGGCTTTTCAGGGACTAAAGAAACCTCTCTTCATTCATTTGTTCATTCAGGCAAACTTTCTGAGTGTCAGCAGGTGCCAGCATTTCGTTAGGCATGGTAAACGACAATGCCCACCAATGGGATCTGGGGAATATTTGCTCACACTGATATGCAACCCATGGTTCCTTGGGGAACCCAAGGAGCTGATGCTCATTATAATCACTTGCCTCTAAAGGAATGACCAAACCAAGCACACGGACTACCTTAAAAGTGACAGCCTCAAGAGCCCACCGCAATAAAGCCTTCCCATAGATGGGATTCCAATGGCCTGTAAGGACCATTGGCAAGTGCCAGCTCTGTGTGTGCCTAACGCACCCAGTTTTCCTGCTTGAGAATTCCAAAGGGCTCGAGAATAGCTACAGCAGTGCTGTCCAACAGAACTCTAGGATCATGGGAATGTTCTGTATCTGTGCTGTTCAATACCACAGAAAGCTAGTGGCTCCCATGTGGGACAGCACAGATACAGAATATTAGAAGCTCATATGAAAGGACATAAGACTCCTAGACAGCATAGAGCAAATATGTACAATGGACATCAGGTGACATTGTATTTTGAAGATGGAGAAGTTACGGGTAGTCAAAACTTGAATTGTGGGATTTTTAAGAGGAAAAATGCCAGAATAAGGAGGGAGGGATTTTAGTCTTAGACAGTTTCAGGGGACCCTGGCACACAGCTCTCAGAAACTTCACTGGATGGATGAATGGTTGCTACTAGTTCTGGTTAGGCTTGTTTGGTTATGATAAAGAACAGACACCCACCCACATCAGCTTGAGAAAATGATGGCAGTCATTGTAGAAAAGCTGTACTTCTTCTATACATGGGGTAGGATCTTTCAGACCCCCCAAATCAGCTAAAGACAGCTGGGTCCCACAGGGATTGGGTGGCTCTGGAAGACATTTGCACAATTTTTTCAATAACATGATGTCAGATACCTATAAGAACTGTATAAGCACTTTTCTGGGTTTTAGCACTGATAAATGTCAATGATAAAATGATAAAAATGACATTTAAAGAGTGTATCGAAGGCAAGAAGAATAAGGAAGTCTTCATGTTTGGGGCAGAGGTTCGTGTTAATTGATCATGGATAGAAATAGAACTACTTGGCTCCTGTTCACTTTTTTCCTCCTATTTCATCTTAAGGAGATCAATCTTCATGTAAGAAAAGAGAATGCACGGGGCGCCTGGGTGGCTCAGTCGTTAAGCGTCTGCCTTCAGCTCAGGGCATGATCCCAGCGTTCTGGGATTGAGCTCCACATCAGGCTCCTCCGCTGGAAGCCTGTTTCTTCCTTTCCCACTCCCCCTGCTTGTTCCCTCTCTCGCTGGCTGTCTCTCTCTCTGTCAAATAAATAAATAAATCTTAAAAAAAAAAAAAAGAAAAAGAAAAGAGAATGCACACATTGTAAGATAAGCCAAAGCTGGTTATTATAACACACCTCATTGCCCTCAGTGAGTTCAAATCTCTGGGTCTACACATATTATGCCACCAGAATCTTATAGAAATAATGAGAGCTGAAATGCTACAGATACTTTCTGAACAACTATGGAGAATGAGAGAAGTGTCAGTAGGCTGGAGAGGACTCAACATTTTCCCAGTTTTCAAAAAAGGGTAGGAAAAAGGCTCCATAAACTGAAAACCAATAGGCTTGACGACAATCTCTAAAACAATTTTGAAGTGGGTTTTAAGGGAGATGGTTTGTGGACACGCCTTGAAAGGAAAACAGTGTCACCAAGAGTCAGAATGCGTTCACTGAGAATAGATCACACCGTCTACCCTCCTTCTGCTTTTGGCACAGATAATTGCAAAAACACATACTAAATTGCACTGCAGCAAAGCATCTGACGGGGTCTCTCATTAGATCCCTTGAACAAGATTTAGAAATTTGAGCTAAATGCTGGTACCATTGGATAGACTAGTAAGCACTTGGATGGCTGTCCTCACACAGTTGTGATTAATAGACGGCTGTCAACCTGAAGGGAGGCTTTTAGATCCTGCCATAGAACTATTTGTCCTTGGCACGCTCTACGAAACATTTGCATGACTTAGACAAGGACAGTGGTGGTATGTTTATTAAATCAGCAGATGACAGGAAACTAGGAGGGATAGATAACAGATTTCAGGCCTCAAATTTTCTCAGTCTGAGAAAATGGGCCAACTTTAATAAATTTTCAGTGTGAGGATCTGCCCTAGTGCATGTTGACAAACACCCCCTGTAGCTCCTTGAAAGACCAGATAGGATAAAGGAAAACTGTGCCTGAGTGATTGAAAACTCAGCTTCCACCATTTTCCATGATCAGACCACCAAAAACAATTTGCTTTCCAGTCTCTCAGCTGTTTTGTTTTGTGGTCAGAATAATGTCACAACACTTTTAATGTCATCCCCTGGCTCTTGTAAGGACTCACCTTCAGAATGACGCCTCAGTCCCTTGTCTTCATGCCCTGCTCACCAACAAAAAGTGTCCGAGTCACAGCCACCACTTAGAGTTCCTAGTACTTTCCTCCCCTTCCTGGTGAGGAACTCAAAAGGCCAATTCTTGTAATCTGCCTTGCACTGAGACTGAAGAGGGCTTCTGTCCTCGGTACATACCGGGCTGTCTATGTGAAGTTGCACTACCCTCTGTCCAGCAGGCTCTGTTTGCTCTCTGATGTCATCTAAAAGCCAACCCTTCTTTGTTTCTTAACACTTTGGGACTATGGCCCCTGTGACATATGATAGGTAATTATAGCTGGTTGCATTTTAAAAACCAGTGATGAGCACAGAGGCAGCAGCAGCTTGTGTTTAATTGATGATGAACCCAAAGCCAATGTGATCTTAAGACGTGCTCTCAGAAGTGACGACTCTATCATAAAGGAAGTGATCCTCTTGCTCTTCTTTGTGCTGAGTAGACCGTGCTGGGTACTACACAGAGAAACACTATCAAATTGAAACCTCCTTGGAGAAGAATGGCTAGCAGAGTTAAGAGGCCTGACACCAAGTGAATAAAACAAACATTGAAAACTTGGGGTATTCAGTTCTGAAAAGACCAACAGAGTTACCCACAGATTTTAGGTCTTGCATGTAAAGGACTGGAGTTATTCTCCCAGAAAAGCAAGCATCAATAGGTGAAAAGTCCAGAAAATCAGATTTCTTACAACAATCTCTGACAATCAGAACTGTCCAAGGCTGGCCCAGCCTACCTTAGGGTGTTCTGAATTCCCTGTTGCTAGAAGTGCTCAAAAAGAGACAGTGTGTTATCTATACTGTTATAGTTGAAATGCATGGGCTAGCATCTAGTTAATTAGAAAACCTTCAAGGCCCCTTACACCCGAGGTCTATGATTTTATAATTATATGTCTGATTTAACTTGGGCTATTTTTTCCTAATTCTCCTGGTCTACTATTCCAAGAATATAGTCTAGAGAAGATATATGGCCTCTCTTTTTAAGTGTGTAAGGCCAGGCAGAAGAACCTTGGAACATTGGGGAAGACCAAGATTAATCCTTCTTTAAAGATACAGCTGGTAAATATCTGCTGGGGTCTACAAAATTCTGCTCATCATTTGTAACAGTCCTTCCCCCACCCTAGCTCCCTTGGGTCCTTTGAAATATGACTTCAATTCTGTTCTGTTATCAGGCTCTGGACAACAGGTCAGTTTTCCTCCCAAGCCCTCCTCTTCACAGATAGGAAGTACTCCAGGACACTGTGGCCAAGCGTGGTGGAGGGGGCCTCGCTTACTCAGCCACTGAAACAACACAACCACCTGATTGGCTCCTTTTGATCCCAGCATGAGAAGGGGAACAGAGAAAGGAGGGAGTCATTACACAAAGAGGCTGACTAGGCTCATCCATCTTCCCACATCAGCCCATGGCCATTCCGCTCCTGGGCTTCTTTCCATCCCTGGGCCTGTCTCTCCATTAAAGAGCCTCGAAGTGACCCCATCTCTCTCCCATGCCTCTGCGCCACTCTTCTCAAATAAGCATTCTGTCTATATTACTATCAATCTCTGTCCAAAACCACACATCTTTTGCCTTTCACACATCTTTCAGACTATTGTCTCCTGTTACCATCCCTATTTCCTGAAAACGTACAACATCAATGCTTTACCTTACTTCCTTTAACATATGAGGAAATAAGCCATGATAAAGAATATTGAATAATTGGGGCACCTGGGTGGCTCAGTCTTTAAGTGTCTGCCTTTGGCTCAGAGTGTGATCCCAGTGTTCTGGGATCGAGCCCCGCGTCAGGCTCCTCCGCTATGAGCCTGCTTCTTCCTCTCCCACTCCCCCTGCTTGTGTTCCCTCTCTCACTGGTTGTCTCTCTCTCTGTCAAATAAATAAATAAAATCTTTTTTAAAAAAAGAATATTGAATAATTGACTAGGGTCAGAGCATGCTCTAGAGAGAACCTAAAATCTGTGGATGGAAGGTGAAACCAGATTACGATAAAAGATCTTTTCAAATCTAAGGACACAGAAAACGAAATAAAGAGTTAAAGGAGAAGGAAAGAAGGAAGGAGGGAGGGAGGGAGGGAAGAAAGCAAAAAAAAAAACCCCAGAAAGTAGAACGGTGGTTGCGAGGGACTTGGGGGAAGGAGCCCATGGAAAGTCATTGTTAAAGGGGACAGAGTTTCAGATTTAGAAGGTGAAATGAGTTATACAGATGGATGGTGGCGACAATGGCACAACGATGTGAATGTGGTTTCTACCACCGAACTGTATAATTAACAAACAGTTAAGATAGTAAATTTTATGTTAGGTGTATTTTACCACAATTTAAAAAATGGGAGGGGCGCCTGGGTGGCACAACGGTTCGGCGTCTGCCTTCGGCTCAGGGCATGATCCCAGTGTTATGGGATCGAGCCCCACATCAGGCTCCTCTGCTATGAGCCTGCTTCTTCCTCTCCCACTCCCCCTGCTTGTGTTCCCTCTCTCGCTGGCTGTCTCTATCTCTGTAGAATAAATAAATAAAAATCTTTAAAAAAAAATGGGAAAGAAAATATTTTTTTCAAACCTAGATTTTGACTCTATGATTTTCAATTAGAACTTCTAAGAATCAGCGCATAGTTAATATGCCTGCCACAGGAATCTGAGACATGATGTGAAAGTAGGTGAGGAAGGAAGGAAGGAAGACATGCATCTC
>NW_024423453.1:67576265-67764002 GCF_017311325.1 Ursus maritimus
AAGTCATAATTCTTATAGACAAGAGAATCTCCTCACTCCAGTAATTACCAACACTCGACAGCCACAGGTCCCAGCCTTGGTTTTCTAGATTCTCAGCCAGCGATAGGTTCAGAATGGCACATCTGAAGAGAGTAGGCCGCAGCAGGGAAACGATGTTAGGCTAAGACACAGAGACTAGAAAAGATATTGGATAATGATTAAAAGCATATACAAAACTAATAAAAGTCAGCAGACTGAGGCCATTTAGTGCTAGAGCAAATAGCTCTTCACAGCTCAACAGGCCCTGAGGGTCTGGCACAATGACTGATGCACATAATCAAGTCATCAAAGCATCATTGAAAAAGTTAAATAATGTTCCACGTTCTTAGCTGATGAAAGAAGAAAGTATCAAATACTTTTTAGAAATATTCTCATAAGATGCTTTAAGTTTCTGTCTAGGTTGGCATTTAAAATGGAATACACTCAGTTGTCTGGAAGACTTGCTGCTGCAGAACCCCTCATTTTCCAATGATGCCTGATAAACAAGCATACCAGAGAATTCCAGAAAGTTCAGTAAGCTGCAGAGGGTTTTTTCCCCTCCTTGTGTTGCCTCACTCTTGCATGTGTGCTCCCAGTTAAGGAAACCCACATGGGCCCCGAGGAACCAGATATCAATGCAAACAATAAGCCACCCATCCTCTAGGCTTAAGAAAGTCCACCACCTCTGAGGCCTGGTAGGTAAACACTGCTCAATGAAAGTACTCTCAACTGAATGGTAACAACCTGATCCAACTACATACTCTCATTTGGAAAGAATAAATGCTATAAAGAGAAGGTGAGCTAACTGAGTTCAGTTCCCTATTCCAAAGCTGTTATACATAGCGGGTATGCCACTCAGAATGCTTAACAAGACCACCGGCCATTTTTAAGGAGACTTAAGCACCCATAGTCCTCGAGTGATGGCATATGTTTCTTGAGCATGTGGTAGCCTTAATTGTACCAGAAATGGGCACCTGATCCAAGGTCAGCCATCTATAGACTGATCCCAACCAGTGAGGTGGTCTGGCATAAAACAATCTACCCACAAGGTAATGAGCAACCTCTCACTTCCATCAGAATTTGAAAAGGAAAATATGGAGAGGCTCAGCCAGTGTGCTTGGGATACATACAAAGTAAGATATACTTTCTGTCCTCATGGAGCTCACAGAGGGGTGGATTTGCAGGCAAGTACATGCTATTACCCTAATTGCCATGAAATTGTGAGACAAATACGAATGGGTGCAACCATTATAGAAAATAGTGTGGAGGTTACTCAAAAAGTTAAAAATAGAAATACCACAATTCTACTTCTGGGTATTCATCTAAAGACAAACTGAGGGCTTCAGAGGGGAGGGGGGGTGAGGGAATGGGATAGGCTGGTGATGGGTTTTAAGGAGGGCACGTATTGCATGGTGCACTGGGTGTTATACACAACTAATGAATCATGGAACTTTACATCAGAAACTAGGGATGTACTGTATGGTGACTAACATAATATAATAAAAAATTATTATTAAAAAAATAAAGAACTGAAACTAAACAGAAAAAAAAAGAAAGAAAAAAGAAAATGACAACACTGAGTCAAAAAGATCTGCACCCCCATGTTTATTGCAGCATTATTCACAACGGCCAAGACATGGCAGCCACCTAAGTGTCCACCAGGGGAGGTATAGATAAAGAAAATGTGCTATGTAGCTACAACGGAATATCACTCAGCTATAAAAAAGAAAGAAATCTTGCCATTTGCAACAACAAGGATGGAGCTTGAGGGTGTTATGCTAAGTGAGATAAGTCAGACAGAGAAAGACAAAATACTGTATGATCTCTCTCACATATAGAATCTAAACAAACAAGCAAACAAACTGAACTCATGCAGAGAACAGATTGGCGGTGGCCAGAGACAGGGCATGGGGAGGAGGAGTGGGCGAAGTGGGTGAAGGGGGTCAAAAGGTACAAACCTCTGGTTATAAGATAAATAATTTATGGCATGCAAATGTACAGCATAATGACTGTGGTTAACAACACTCTGCTGCATGTTTGGAAGTTACTAAGAAAGTACATCTTAAAAGTTTCCACGATAGGGGCACCTGGGTGGCACAGCGGTTAAGCGTCTGCCTTCGGCTCAGGGCGTGATCCCGGCGTTATGGGATCAAGCCCCATGTCAGGCTCCTCCGCTATGAGCCTGCTTCTTCCTCTCCCACTCCCCGTGCTTGTGTTCCCTCTTTCGCTGGCTGTCTCTATCTCTGTCAAATAAATAAATAAAATCTTTAAAAAAAAATTAAAACTAAAAAAAAAAGTTTCCACGATAAGAAAAAGAAATTGTAACAATGTGTGGAGATGGATGTGAACTAGACTTACTGTGGTGACGTCACAATATTTACAAATATTGGATCATTATGTTGTATACCTGAAACTAACATAATATTAAATGTTAACTGTATCTCAATAAAAAAAAATAACACCTCTCTCCTGCTAGAAACCTTCCCACAACTCCCTAAGGCAACTAGAAAAATCACCCACACTTCTTGTCCCAATCTACGCGTGATTGGATCCCACATGTCTGTCCCCACACTTCCACGAGTTATTTAGGTCTCAGTTACAGGGCTGTCCAGAATCATACAGGAGTCTGAGGCCAGAGGGGAAATATGCTCCCTTCTCTATGTTTTCATGTATTTTTTGAATGGTTAATATTTTCCAGAACATTAAAGTAGTTGAAAAATTATCAAAAACTTAAAAAGTATATTAAAACTCACATTATTTTAAGTTTAAACATTTTATTTACGCCTAAACCAGAATTTATTGGCTTCAACAGAAGCAAACTCTCCAAGAATATGTTCAAAATTTTTTCTTAGAGGATCTCATTCTCGATTGAGAGAATTGCCATAGTTGACCAAGTGATGATCTTAAACAATTTTTAATCAGCTTCACCTTACTGATGCTCTTTTATTCAAAGTTTTGATATATTTTTTTAAAGATTTTATTTATTTATGTGACAGAGAGCCAACCAGCGAGAGAGGGAACACAGCAGGGGAGTGGGAGAGGAAGAAGCAGGCTCATAGTTGAGGAGCCCGATGTGGGGCTCGATCCCATAACGCCAGGATCACGCCCTGAGCCGAAGGCAGATGCTTAACGACTGAGCCACCCAGGAGCCCCCAAAGTTTTGATATTTAGTTCCTCATGTCTTTGGCATTAATTTTGCTTTTTAAAAATATTTCATTACAATAGTATTTATTTTGATTACTGAGATTTTGGTGCCCCCCTAAATTCTGTGCCCAATTCTGTGCTTACCAGCCCCACATGGTCACAGGCCTGTTCAGCTTAAAGGCCAGGTCCTCAAAGAGGCCTTCTCTGGCTCTCTATTCAAAGTAGCCTTCCCACCCTGCACCTGCCCAGTTATCTTCTCTACTGTTACCCTGATTAATTTTAAAAGTAATTCTATTATTCTAAATCGCCTTACTTAGCTTTTAAATTTTTTCTTTTTTTTTTTTTAAAGATTTTATTCATTTACTTGAGAGAGAAAGAGAGGGATAGTGAGAGAGATTGCGAGCAGGGAGGAGAGGGAGAAGTAGACTCTCCGCAGAACAGGAAGCCAGGACACGGGACTCGATCCCAGGACCCTGAGATCATGACCTGAGCAGAAGGTAGACACTTAACCGACTGAGCCACCCACGCACCCCACTTTTAAATTTTTTAATTAATTAAGTTTAATTAATTAAGTTATGTCTTCCACCCTCCAGGTAGAGAATCCATGCACTGTGTCCATCTTCTTCACTGTTCTAGCAACAGCACCTGTAACAGCAGCTGGCACATGTCTGTTAAATTATGCATTTGGGAATAATTGGGTTAGAGATAGTCGTTGAAGCCTGTGTGCTTCAAAGAATGTATGATATGAAAAGAAAAGCTAGTCTAAGACAAAACTTTAGGAGACAACAACATTTGGGGGGAGTGGGAAAGAGGAATCTAAGAAGGTAATTTTGGTGAGGATGTAGAGTAACAGAACTCTCGTTCACTGCTGGCGGGAGTGCAAAAGGCAATAGCCACTTTGGAAGACAGTTTGGAGGTTTCTTACAAAACTAAACATACTCTTATCAGCATGTTCTTACTTTGAGCCAGCAGCAATCATGCTCTTTGGTATATATCCAAAGCAGTTGAAAATTTATGCCCACATAGGAACTTATACACAGATAAGTAGCAGCTTTACTCATGATTACTAACACTTGTAAGCAAACAAGATGTCCTTCAGTAGGTAAATGGATAAACTGTGGTACATCCAGACAATGGAATAGTACTCAGTGCTAAAAAAATAATAAAAATAATAATAAAAAATAAAAGAAGAAGAAGAAAAGAGCTATCAAGCCATGGAAAACCATGGAGGAAACTTAATACTAAGAAGAAGCCAGTCTAAAAGGGCTACATACATACCGTGTGGTTCCGACTATACAACGGGAAATTACAGAGCCAGAAAAAGAAGAGTGGTTGCCAGGAGTTGGGGGAGGGGGAGACGACTGCGCAGAGTGCAGAAGATGTTTAGGGCAATAAAACTATTCTCTATGATACTACAATGGTGGATACATGCATTATGCATTCGTCCAAACCCATAGAAGGCACAATACCAGAGTGAACTCAAATATAAATTATCTGGACTCTGGATGATAATGTGTCTAGTAGGTTCATGGATTGATTGTAACAAATCTGCCACGTTGATGAGGGACACGATAATGGCGGGGTGCTAGGCATGTGTGGGGGCAGGGTATAAACAGGAACTCTCTGTTCCTTCCTCTTAATTTTGCTGTGAATGCAAAACTGCTCCAAAAAGAATAAAGATTATTAAAAAGGAGGGAAAAAAGGCAACTGCGAAAGTACAGAGAAGCAGAGAGGGAATCAGAAGAGTAGCTCTTGTAAAAAGCAGAGGATGAGATTATTTCAAGGAGGGAGTGGCAGTCATTGCCTAATGCTGCCAAGAGTTCATCTAAGATAAGGACTAAAGGGGGTCTCTTGAATTTAGAAAGAAGTCATCCTCTAGTTTCGCTGGAGCAAAGTCATTGAAGGATTGTGGGTGAAAGCCAGATGGAGGGATGAGGAATGAATGGGTAGAATGACGGTGTAGAATTTACAATAATGACAACTCTAAGTGTTTGGCAGTGAAGGACCCATGAATAGAGGAACGGGCCAAGGGTTTTTAGATTGGGAGAGACATGAATATGTTTAAATATTGATAGGGAAAAGCCAAGAAAAAGAGAGAGGTAAAGAATAATAATGTCAGAAAGGGGATAACTTAATCTTCCATCTTCCTGAGTAGGTAGGAGCAGGTAGAAACCAGGACACTGGTGGAGGGATTTACCTTAAGCAGGAGGGGAAATACCTATTCTATTGCAAAAGGTAGAGAGGAAAGAAGACCACGAATAGACATGATCAAAGAAAATTGACGGTGCTTTCTCTGATGCTTTCTATTTTTTCCTATGAAATTGGAAGTGAGATCTACTGAGGAGAAACTATGAAGCGATGGGGTAGGAGGTTTTTATTTATTCACTTAACAAATATTTATTGGGTGCCTACTACGCCCAGGAACTGTCTTAAGTATTTGGAATACATTAATGAAAAAAACAAAGATGTCTGTCATTGTGGAGTTTATATTCCAGCATGTGAAGATAGGTAATAAACAACGAACATAATAAATGAGTTGTGTAATGTGTTAGGTTATAAATACTGTGAGAAAGTAGAGGGAGAAGAAGATGGAGAATGCCTCCAAACAGGGAGGCAGAGAGCAGCTTACAATGTGCAACAGAGAGGTAAAGGTGGGCTTCACTGGGAATAGGAAGTGTAAGGAAATGTTTGAATATGATGAAGGAATTAGATGGCTATCTGGAGGAAGAGTGTTTGAAGAGGAAGAAATAGTGCAGAAGTTCTAAGGTGGGGCATGTTGGACCCTGTATAAGTTTCCCATTGCTGCTGTAACAAATTACCATGAACTTCGTGGTTTAAAACAACATAAAATTGGGGTGCGTGGGTGGCTTAGTTGGTTAAGTGTCCAATTCTTGGTTTCGGTTCAGTCATGATCTCGTGGGTTCTGGGACTGACCCCCACATGGGGTTCCGTGCTCAGTGGGGAGTCTGCTTGAGATTCTCTCCGTCTCCATCTCCGTCTCCCTCTCCCTCTGGTCCCACGCATGTGTGCCATGCTCTCTCTAAAATAAATAAATAAATCTTAAAAAAAAGAAAAACCATGAAATTTATTCTCTTAAATTCTGGAAGCAGATGTCTAAGATCAGTTTCACTGGGTTAAAGTCAAGGTGTCAGCAGGGCTAGTTCCTTCTGGAGGCTTCAGGGGACATCTCTTTCCTTGCCTCTTCTAGCTTCTGCAGTCTGTCTTTGCTCATGACCCCTTTCTCACATCACTCCAACCTCTTGCTTCTATCCTCATATCTTCTACCTCCTCTTCTATAGTCAAATCCCCCTCTGCCTCCTCTTCTAAGAACACCTGTAATTACATTTAGTGCCCACCAAGATAGTCCAGGATAATCTCCCTATCTCAAGATCGTCAATCACAACTCCAAAGTCTCTTTGCCAGGTAAGATAATATTCACAGATTGAGGGATTAGAACCTGCATATATTTGGGGGCCATTCTTCAGCCTACTAAACCCACACTCTGGCTCCCAGAGATTCGCATCCATCGAATATGCAAAATACATGTACTCCAGGCATGCCTGTGTCGCCCAGTTGGTTAAGTGTCTGGCTCTTGATTTTGGCTCAGGTCATGATTTCAGGGTCCTGAGATGGAGCCCTGCCCAGCATGGAACCTGCTTAAGATTCTCTCCCTCTGACCCTCCCCCACCACACACATGCATGTGCATGCACTCTCTCTAAAAAAAAGAAACACCATACATGTACCCCCATCACAACATACCTAAAAGTCTCAATCCTATACAGCATCAATTCAAAGTCCAAAATTTCATCTAGATGTCATCAACTCAAAAAATCTCAAATATTGTCTAAGTCAGGTACAGACAGAACTTTGGATATGATCATTTCTGATGCAAATTTCCTCTCCATCTATGGACTTGTAAAACTAGAAAACAAGTTATCTGTTCCTAAAATTCAGTGGTGGGACCATCACAGGCTGCCAGATACAGACATTCCCATTCAAAAAGGGAGAAAATGGATGGAAAAAACCATAACTGGTCCTAGACAATTTTGTAATCCAGCAGGAGAAATGCTATTAGTTTTCAAGTCCTATAAATAATATCCTGTGGTCCAAGACGCTAAGCTTTGGACCCAAGGTTTTGCTTTCTGAGCCATCCTTCCTTTTTCATGAAGGGTAGCATGTGTTTGCAGCTGAATAGTTTTATCAGTCTGCTTCCTGTCTGTAGAATTTGGGGAGTTCTACAGCCCGCTTTCATTTTGCCTCTCGGGTCAAGCTGGTGGTGTTTCTGCTGGTGTGACATTCTCAGAAACCTTGCTGATGTCCAGTGTATGTCATGGGGATCCATTCGACTCCATTAGACTCCATTAGACCCTTCCATAGGCTTTTCCTGGTAATCTCTTCTCTTTTCCTGGCTTCTGTGGAGACGGCTGAGTCACACACCTAATCTCTTCATCTGTATGTATCACTCTTGTGATCCCAGGCACTAACTAAAGTTTGCCCAGTCACACCCTTGGCTTTCTCTCCAGAGCACAGCTTTCCTAATAGTAAATCTCCTAAGTTCAGCATCTTTTGCCATCTAGATAAGCTGAGAATTTCCCAAATCAACAAGTCCTGTTCATTTTTCTTAACAGTCCTTGCTTCACAGAAGGCTGTGCCTTGAACGTCTTGCTTGGGAATCGCTGCTAAATATCTGCATTCATTGTTTAACAGTTCTGCTTTCCACAAAACTGTACGACACAACTCTGATAGGCTTTTGGCTGCTTTATACCAAAGATTCTTCTTTCTCCAGTTTCCAAAAATGTGTTCCTCATTTCCTTCAGAGTCCACACTGGTAGCACCTTTAATGTCCAAATTTCTACCAACAATTTGTTTATGGTAATTTGTGTATTCTCCAAGACAATATGGACTTTCTTTACCAGGGAATGGGTCCCCACTTCTTTCTGAACCTTCACAGGCAGAGTTTTTAACATCCATGTTTTTACTAACAGTCTGCTGAAGGCAATCTATCTAGGCTTTTTCTAACATGCCATTCAAAATTTTTCTGGCTTTTGCCCACTGCCCAATTCCAAAGCCACTTCCACATTTTTAGGAGTTTGTTAGAGTAGCACCTCACTTTCAGGACATGAAAATCCATGCATGCCAAGTTTCAAGAGAAATACAACCAGTAGAATCAGATATATATTAAAAGATTTATTGCAAGGACTTGGCTTATTTGATGTTGAAGCAAGATGTTGAAGTCACTACTTGGAAATGATATTGTGAGCCCCACAAGGGTGAAGGTCAATGGAAAGAAAAGTCCAGCAGACAGTCAGGAAGTTGGGTAGGCGAGTGCTAAATCTGTAGGGCAGGCCATCAGGATGGTGGGCTGGAACTTTCAGGTATGAGTTTAAGTTGCAATCCATAAGAAAGCCTCAGTTCTGCTCTTAAGGCCTTTCACTCATTGAATCAGGTCCACCCATAGTTTCTAAGAGAATCTCCCTTACTTAAAGTCAGGTTATTATGAGCTTGAATCTACCTCTACAAAATACCTTCACAGCAACACCTAGATTAGCGTTTGATTAACTGGGAATGATAGCTTAGTCAAGTTGACACATAAACTGACCATCATAGTCATGGTCAAGATTCAGCAAGGAGGCCATTGTGGCTGGACAGGTGTAGGCAAGAGAGCAGTAGGAGGTGAGAGCCTGAAATGCAAGGTGTCGTAGGTCACTGAGAAGAATGAAAAAGTTGTGAATAATTAATTCAGAGAATCAGAGGGCTGAAAAACCCAACTGTAGAGTGCACCAGCCTCCATGATAATGCTATTTTCTTTAGCAGTACAGCAGTCCCAGTTTAGGCAAGATGAAGTCAGACACTCGAATGATCCAGGGTTTTTTAGGGTGGACATAACAGAAAAAGGAAATGGGGCAAGGAATTTAATTGGCAGGAGAAATGTGGAAACAGTGGACCATGAAGACTAAGCTGGGTGGGAAATAAAGTGAACAATAATGGATAGGGGAAGACCTGGACTTCAAGAGACTCAAGGAAGACAATAATAACAAGGCCATATGATCAAGGAACACATAGAATAGGAGAAACTACATGAGAGAGGTGTGAAATTAAGAGCTCCGGTCAATAGTGGAATGTCTGCACTTTCTAAGATGGAATAGCTATGGGTCACGATAGGGTACATGATGTGTTTATGGAAAGGATGGCTGATAAGGAGTAGAGTAAAGCTTTCAGAGATGAGCTGGACTTACAGTGGAAGTTAGGAGGACAAGCCCCAAACCAGTGTCTTCACTGAATGAAAGGTAAATTCCAGAGGACAGTTAGTGATACAACCAGAGGCACAGGCTGGAAGAAAGCAGCGCTTTTCTTTCCCCTGGAGGCATGTGTGGAGTCAGAAAATGAGAATTATCTATTTGAGATAGCTACCAGAGAAGCAGTATCCTTAGGAAAGAGGCTGATTTCAGTTAAGGAATGGAAATAGAGGTAATCTTTAGTGACAAAGTTGAGGATGCAGAGAATTTGCTTCCTACAGGACCAAGGAAGGCTTGGAAAGAAGAGTGGTGGGAAGGTGGGTTGGGGAGTCAGAGAGAAAGCTATAAAGAGGAGAGGAAGTTACCTGGATGGTAACCAAGAATAACAGAGAGGGTAGACATGATGGATTTACTGATGGTGAGTTTCTTACAAGAGTAAGTCATAGCAGTCTCATGGTGGATGGGGGGAGGGACACTCAGACCTTGAGTCATTCAGGGTCTGGATAGATGTGCAAGGGAGGCCTCTTCTGCTGGATGTGTAGATTCTGGCTTCCCTGGAAGAAGACAGCAGTAGTCAAGAGTGATGACATGGGTTCTCTGTATACAGCATTATACTGTCTTGCAGTGGAATTTAAGGAGATATAGAACCCTATATATACAGGTGACTACTTGGAAATGATATTGTGAGTTCCTGAAGGGTGAAGGTCAATGGAAAGAAAAGTCCAGCAGACAGTTAAAACATGGGACAAACAGTCAGAGTTTTAGATATACATATACAATTTTGTATTTATTTTGAGTGCTATCAGTATTAGCATATAAATGAAAATTGAAGCTATGGTTATAGAGAAGGAAAAGTGCCATCTGAAGATATCATTAGCGGGGCACCTGGGCGGTTTAGTCGGTTAAGTGTCTGAGTCTTGATTTCAGCTCAGGTCATGATCTCAGGGTCATGAGATGGAGTTCCGCATGGGGTTCCACACTGAGCGTGGAGCCTGCTTGGGTTTCTCTCTCGTCCTCTCCCTTTGCCCCTCCCTTCTGCCCCATCTCTCTCCCTCAAAAAAAATCATTAGTAATATCATTAGCAATAACAATAATAATAATGATTTGCCAAACATATTGAGCACTTCCTCCATAGAGTACCTGGCAAGCCTCTCTACACAGGACATGTATCCACTCAATATCTAAACAACCCTATGTGTAGGCATTAATATTTTTCCTGTTCTACAGAAGACATCAAAAAATTAAAATGATGGTCTGGGATTGAAATCCAGAGCCCACACTCTTAATCCCAATGTTAGTCTACCAAAAAAAGAGAAGTGAAGACATAATCCTGGAGAATATCATTATTAAGAACATACTGCAGAGAAAATATAGAAACTGTACATTGCTGAGATACAGGTAATGGGTCCTAAGTATGGTCTTGAAAGTTGATTTTAAGATAAGTTGCTGACGGGGGCACCCAGGTGGCGCAGTCAGTTGAGCATCCGGTTCTTGATTTTGGCTCAGGGTCATGATCTCAGGGTCATGAGGTCAAGCCCTGTGTTGGGCTCTGTGCTTAGTGGGGAGTCTACTTGAGATTCTCTTTCCCCCTCTCCCTTTGCCCCTCCCTCTGCTCTCTCTCTCTCTAAGATAAATAAATAAGTCGTTTTTCAAAAAAAGATCAGTTGCTGACAGCATCTTGCTTTCTTACCTTTGACTTTTTTCTTAAAAGTAGAATATGGGATAAAAATGAGTTCAATTTAGTTGGGTTTCAATTAATGAAAGTTTTGTGGTATCTGCTTAGTGGTTTAATAAAAGCAACTTTAGCACTGGGAACATTTCCTCTAGTCCTCCTGCATTCCCACAAGAAATTTTTATTTAAAAAATAATAATCACCATAATAATAATCATAATTTTTCTTATCTTCTAAAGTGGACTCCTCAGACCTCACTGGCTGAAGCAGTTACTGAGGAAGGATCAGGGGTTAATTTTAGTTCTCCTGGGTTGTGAACACTGACTTGGGACTAAAGGAAAACCTTCATCCAATTTTTTTCCAAATTAAATCAAGAGCATTGATAATTAGTTTCTATCAAAGACATCTAGTGGGAAATGAAAGAACTGAGAAAGCCATAAGCTGCCTTTACTTCTTCATTAATATTTGCTCCCAAATGCAGGTCAAATAAACTACACTCACAGTTTTAAATGAGTTGCTTTAAAGCTGATGAATTATTTTTCTCCTTGGATTTATACCACCCGTTGTGGCTAATTATTCCCACTACATTCCCCTCTCTGACTTGAGGTTTTAGTCGAACAAAGAAAACAAAGCTAGGCTCCATAGACACTGAACTCTATTTTGCTTTAAAAATTTCTTTCACCACATATGCAATCCGACTTTGAATACGGAGAGGTTTGTTCTCACAATCAAACTCCTCCTGGCTCTACTGGATAGTGGATGAGGTTAGCTGATTTTATGGCTTTCTGAATCCTCAGAACAGAAACAGTTTAGGAGACAAGCCTGTAGGTGTTGCAAGTGCAACTCCGTTATGACTACATACCAATTTCCCCTTGTTGCAGTTTTCTTTCCCTACACCAGGCCTCAGCTTGCTCATCTGCAAGACAAGGACAAGAACACTGTGGTAGAGACAGCTAGCTGGCCACCCAAATTTGTGCCTCCCCTCCTAGTGCAGAGTTGTTGCTGGGAAGTAATCATTCAGCCAGAAATTAGATTTCCCCACCCCTCTTGTATCCAAGTGGAGCCATATGACTAGTTTTCACCAAAAGAAATTCAGTGAAGTTGTATGGGCTTGGGTTTCTAAACAGTGAGCGAGCACTCCTGCTCGTTAAAATAGAGTAGCACGGGCTAGAAAAGAAGAAAAAAAGAAAGAAAAGAAGAAAAAAAGGAAAAAAAAGATCAAACTCTTTTTAAGCAATAGCATCCCAGAACAAAGCCCAAGGCTATTTGTTAAAATGCAGAAATATCCATCACCAAATAACATAAAATTCATGATGTCTAGCATCTAACAAAAATTGCCAAGCATACAAAGAAGAATACAACCCATTATGAAAAGAAAAAAATCAATTGAAACTGACCCAGAAATGACACAGATGGTAGCATTAGGAGAAAAGGACAATTAAAAAAGACAAAGTTTTATAACTGTATTCCATATATTCAAGATGCTAGAGGAAAGATAGAATAAGCTAAATAGAGACATAGAAGGTATTTTATTTTTTCTAAAGATTTATTCTATTTATTTCAGAGCTAGAGAGTACAGTGGAAGAGAGGGAGAGAGAAACACAAGCAGACTCCATGCTGAGTGCAGACCCCGATGCAGTGTTTGATCTCATGACCCTGAGATCAGACCTGAGTGGAAACCAAGAATCAGAAACTCAACCGATTGTGCCAACCAAGGGCCCTGAGGCATAGAAGGTATTTTAAAAGAACCAAAGTAAGAAAGTTATTAGAACAAATACAAGAAAATTACTAGAACTAATAAGTGAATTTGGCAAGGTTTCAGGATGAAAAATTAATATACAAAAATCATATATATATAGTAACAAGGAACAATTGGAAAATGAAATAAAACAATACCACTTATAATAATAACAAAAAAATATGATAAACAGATAAATTTAACAAAAGATATGGAAGACTTGCACATTCAAAGCAACTCTCAGAACATACCCTACGATGAACTCAGTCAACAGAAAGCACCTTGCCTGGACAAACTCAATGGGCTTCCCATTGCCCCCTAATCTAATTAGGTCTTTGCTTCCCCCAGTCCCCCCTCTCTCCTACCTCTTGTCCACCAGCCTGAAACCTTTCCATGGTCCCACCTCCTTTTGAGTCCTATCACTGGCACTAGAAGGGCCTCTAGCACCCCTCCTTTAATGAAAACTCATGTCTTTGATGCCCCATCTCCTTTGCACCCCAACACCACTCCTGTTTTCCTTCTCCACTCCTGGATCTGTCCCCTTGCTGGCTGATTGACCACAGGGATTTTCACTTTCAGGGAAAACTCAGCCCCCTGAACTCAAGGTGGCTCATGCTAAATCTCTCCCCTCTGGTGGAGCCCAGTAACCCACCATCAGCAGGCTGTGCAGGGCCGGATTATTTAATTTGGAAGAACATTCCCGTGGGCCTTTCACATGTAGAGTTTTAAGCACTCGGTTTGGTCTCATCTCAGGGTCTCTCTATCAGCCTTGTCTGGGGCTTGCTCCTGATCTTCTGGCTGAGGAATGCTTTTATCAGAAGCCAACAATCATTTTTAGTGAGAGGGCTATCGAAATCTGTATGGGGGGAGAAATTTTTTCCTAAAAATGAAAGTAATCTGTGGAGATATGACTTACCCACAAACACAACCTTCTACATTATTCTGCAGAATGGTTTATTCTTCTTAGAGACTCCAATTTCTTTGAAAACTGTCCTTTCCAAGAACAAAAAGATCTTGAAGTTTGCAAAACCAAGGTTCCACTAAGCTGGTTTTCCTATGACCAAGAAATATTTGTCCTAAAATTCTTCAAGACCCCATCTTTTAAAAGTATATTTTTTCCGAAAGTTTCCAAGATCCCAGGACTAATTCTTTGGCAGGGCTCCAGTTCACAGTATCTGTTTTTGTCTTTCCCCTACAGACACCTCAGCAGTTCAGGCAAAAAGGAAATATTTCTAAACCCATAGCCTAAAATGGGAAGCTGGCCACCCACAGCAAACCCCAAGGATTCCAGCCTGTATCTTATTATCGGATATGCACAAATACACACACGTGTATAAGATATACATATCATATATACATAATCTATTAATCTCAATATACATATATTATAGATAATATATAACACACTACATGTTTGCTGACTTAGAACAGCCCAAGCCTATGAAGGGTTGCCCTTGCTTATCCTCCTGTACCCCCAAGACTTCCCTCCACTGCTCCGAACAGTGGGACAAGGGTCCCTCTACTCTACATTTATATTAGCAGATAAAATAAGAATTTAACGGATACAGGGAAGAGCAAACCTATACGATTTGAATTAAAGCATCTATAACTCTATCAGCATAGTGATACTAGAGGAGTGTAGTAATTATCTGCATTCCCACACTACAAAACAGTTTCTGGAGGAAAATTCATTTTGTGTTCAAATCCGTGGTGCATTCATACATGCTTATAATGTCCGATATCCTGCAACTTTCCAAAAAACATGTTTTCTCTCTACACTTTCTTGTGAGATAAATAGCAGGCAAAGTTCTAGCTCCATCCTATAAATGAAAAGTGTGGAAGCTAGAGAGAAGATAAAACAAAACAAATTCCCCTGATGTCCAGGGCAGATTTTCCTTCTGCTAAGCAGGACTGTTTGCCTGCACACATCGGTCTCCCAGATACAAAAATGAGGTGCCGGAAAAAGAGAAAGAGAGTGGACCTTGCCCAAAAGACAGCCCTTTATCACCATGGTACCACCCTGCAGGGGCTTCAATTGTTCAAAGTCATCTGTGTTGGCCAATCGGAAACTTTCAGCTATCGCACTATAACAGGGGAATCAACCCAAAGCCCAAAGGGATGTTTTGACTGTGCCAGGCTTCTGTCAATCAACCAAGCACTTCCGAACTGGAAATGAAATATCCAAAATTCTAAATTCTCCTTCCTGGCTCCCAACCCTGCCCCCTCTATTGAGAGGCCACCATGTTCTTCTGACTCGCTCCCTCACGTGTTCTCAAACTGGGCAACATTAAGTTAGAACTCCAAAAGAAACCATAACTTCCACTGGTTCCATTCCATTCTTTCATAATAACGCACCACGGGCTAGTATTTCCATGGCCATGCGGGCTATTTCCAGGCCCAGCTATTAGCAGCGAATGCGGTGACATTAATATGAGTAAATGCAGGAAAAGGGATGAAATAAAACATATCCTATTGAAGGAAATGAGAGCTCCTTAAGAAAGGAAAACACACATAGGAAAAGAGGTGGGCATATCAGAATACAAATAGGGCACTTGGGAGCAGTGGATTCCACAGGCATGATGTTATTGAAGTATTTGATACTAGAGTAAGCACCTGCAGATATGAATTACATCCTCGTGCAGACCACTAACATTAGAGTACTGACATCTCAGGAAGTGCTTATGTTATATTTCAAATCCCCCTGCCCGCTGCACAAATATCCAATAAATCAATCAGTGATAAAGGACACCAACTAAAAGGCTTAAAATGCTGAATAAGCCCCCCCCTCCTCAGAGAGGCCGCCGCCCTTAGTTTATTGGGGGTTCCCTAGTTGCTCACATCTCAGCCTTGGGACACAGAGAGGGTGAGATGGGCCATTAACACCTTCAGTGCTGGATCAGGGGAAAAAGCAATAGGCCGGCCATCTGGGGACATTTCCAAGGTAGGCATCAGCTTGGAGAAGGGGGATGGAATTCCCTGGCGTCTCTCAGGAATTCCTAATACCTCTCCCCACCCCACCTCCACCTCCACCTCCTTAACTTGGGTGTCACTTCTCTTTCCTTAGGTTGTGGATCGTGTTCATTTTATTTGGTTATAATAACAGTATCTTACATTCAAGGCAGGTTTTCTAATAATAATTGTTTTATAAGTGCAAAACCAAAGGCACAGAAATTTTAGATACTTTTCTAGGTAAATAAGAAGAGACAACATGAAATCTCTAGTCAAATAGAACAAGTGATTCAAAAACGGAGCCATGGCACACTAAACAAACCAAGGAGAAAAGATGGAAAAGAAACATGTCACACCTCTAATAATGGTTATCTTTGGGTGGTGGAATTTGGGGAGTTCTTTTCCCCTTCTTTCCTGTTTCCCAAATACTCTATTAATACTAGTGTGATGGTAAATTTTATGTGTCAACTTGACTTGGCCAGATAATTGGTCAAACATCATTCTGGGTGTGTCTGTGAGGCTGGTTTTGGATGAGACTGTATCTGAATAGGTAGACTGAGTAAAGAAGATTGCTCTCCCCAATGTAGGTGGGCTTCATCCAATCAGTGGAAGACCTGAATAGAATAACAAGGTGGGGTAAGAGGAACCCTCTCTGTCTGACTGTCTTTGAGCTGGGACACTGGTCTTCTGCTTCCTGACACAGACACAGACTGAAACTACAGTATTGGCTCTCCTGGGTCTCTACCTTGCCAACTGCAGATCTATGGAAACTCTGTTCCCATAATTGCATGAGCCAATTTCTTATAATAAATCTCTTTATATATATCTATATATAAGAGATATCCCATTAGTTCTGTTTCTCTGGAGAACTCTAAGTAATACAACTAGTTTTGCATTTATACTTTGCTATCTTCTACAATATTATTTTTATAATTAGAAAATAACTTTTAAAATTTATCTATGCAAATTTAAGAACAATGTACTATGCAAAGAGAACCTCACAAAATTAATCCCACTGAGAGCACTAGTATTTCATTTCAGGTTTAATTTTAATATTTATTCTTACCACATAAATCTTAAGGCACCTAGAGAATATTAACATCAATATTATTTACATAACATTACTCAAAGCCTCCACTGGTTTCGAAAGCGTATTTTTTGTCTTTAAAATTTTGCATTGAAATGAAATGTTTTAATCATATACCAACATTACTCTTCTTCAGTGATTTTAAAATCAATAATACCAAGTCTTCGCTTTGTTCTTAAAACAGATGGCGTTCAACAAAAACGTACTTAAGTTGCACGGTGGTAGGCTCTGTGGCGATACAATGAACGGTAATGAACCTCTTTTTTAAGTTTACCAAGTGCTGTATTAATTATTACCTTATTTAGTCCTCACAATAACCTTGTGTTTTAAAAGGTACATCAGACCCATTTTATAGCAGAGGAAAGCACGGATGGTGGGGGTGCAGTGACTCACCCAAGGTCATGCGGGCTGGTGGGTTGCAGAGCTGGGGCTTGAACCTGGGGCCTCTGCTTCTAAACCTTATGCTCTTTCCTGTGGAGTGTGACACTGTCCCCCTGCTTGGAGAGCTGGCTGTCAAGACAAGATGGATACACAGGAAACGACATAAGAGTATACGATTAAGCATTAAATCTGAGTGGTATTTTCATCGACTTCCATCAATTATAGCAAGTCTCGCCTGACTTGTCCCATTTTAAAAACTGAAGTTCAAAGTTGGAAAATAATTCACCCACATAGTTAGTGGCAGCTCCAGAAAGAGAATCCTGGAATGATGGCTTATGTTCCAAATGAGGCATAAACAGAGACATAGCTACAGCCCAAGAAACTGTGTTTTGAGGCCCCAGCGAAGGCAGCCCTCCCCTCTGCCCAGATGTTCAGGAACAACAGAATATAATGATTCAGAAGGGAAAAAGCTTTTGTTTGATTGTTGACTTTTTATTAAGCCTTTACAAAATCAGTGATTCTCTTTAGGGTCCTCAAAATCACTGATTTCTTCTACATAGAATGCCAAGAACTGGATGTTCTTTAATAATTAACGTCTTCCTTCAGATCATCCAGAATGGGGCTGGGGTAGGGGAGAGGAGCGAGGAGGGTGTGGGAAGGATAAGGGAGAGAACAGGAAAGGAGAAAGAAGGAGCAGAGGAAGGAAAAGAATACAGAAAAAATTGGGGTTGGCCCCACTCAAGTTTATTGCTGTTCTAATTAGCCACCATTTTGAGAATCTTCTAAGGGCACCGCCTATATACGAGGTGATTTACTTATAGTAAGTCTCACAAAAACACTTGAAAGAAAAACATTGCCATTATTTTAGACAATGAATCTGAGATTATCTTGCTCAGGGTTGCACATTTAGGCCATGGAGCTGAATCCCAACCCAGGTGAGTCTGACTATGGAGCCTGAGTTGTCGACCTCCAGAGACGACTGTTTCCCCATTTTCAAGTTCTGTAAGCAAGAACCCCAAATATTCCCAGATGTCGTCTCTCATCTGGGCCGAACAATGGCTAATTGCTGGTTCCCAAGCTACTTGGAGTTCTCTAGTAAAGTGGCCGGTCTGGGGCACCTGGGTGGCTCAGTCGGTTAAGTGTCTGCCTTTGATTCAGGTCATGATCCCAGGGTCCCGGGATCAAGCCCCACATCAGGTTCTGTGCTCATGGGGCTCCCTGGTCATAGGTGGAGCCTGTTTCTCCCTCTCCCTCTGCCCCCCCACCCCTCATTCTGTCTCTCTCTCTCAAATGAATAAAAATATTTAAAAAAATTAAAAAAATAAAGTGGCCAGTCTGTGAATTAATATTCTTTTCCCACTGAATTTGAGTTTTTAACATGACTGAAAGCCAGGACTGATGATTAAAGCACAGGATTTTACTTGAAGTAAATTAATACTGGTACCAAAAGGGTCGCACCAGAATTCCTCAGTGAAAATCTCTAGAGGATGTGTCACCCCAGTGGATTGCGCTGTTATTACTCTCCGTGTTTAGGCATGAGAACATTGAGTCAGACCAATCAGCTCCAGTTAGCTGAGAACGAGAGCAAATCGACAGCTCTTGATTGCTGCTGAGTCTGGCCAGAGCCAAAGGCATGCCAACAGACAACATCTCCAGTTTCTTGAGTCCTAACCACCAAAATGTTAACAATATCGTCAGCACTCCCTGAAAAAATAAACCTTCATTTCAAAAATAAACCTGACTAAAGGTATCTGAAGATAAAGTGTTGGTTTCCAGCCAGCAACAAAACTGTGCAAAAGGATTACAATTACTTTGAAATAGAGTTCTGGAGAGCTCATCAGACTTAGAAAGAACTGTGAAAACAAAACCCCTATAGCTCGGGCCACAGAAGCACGCGACGGGTTAGCCAAGGTTAGCACACACTGATCTAGGGGCCCCCGTAGAGTTGCTCCTTACTTTTTTCATTTTTATAATAGAATGTGATCAGCAATCTTGAACAAAGAACACTGTTTTTGTTAAGAGTGTAGTTTTGGAAAGAACACAGGGCTTCGAGTCCTCAAATATGGGTTCAAATCCCAGGTCTTCTACTAATTAAGTTCCTGTGGGCAATTTACTAACTCCTTAAGTCTCTTTAGTTACTGTGTTCTGCAAAATGTTGTTAATAATATCTGCTGCATGATGCTGTTGAGAGAATTCGACGGAATATTTTCCAAAGCATCCAGCACTGTGGCTGGCACGTCATACGAGCTCAGTAAAAGACGGCTGGCTCCTGATCTGGATCTGAGTCAGAGAAACACTGTGGAACTGTGGAAGTATTTCCATCGCTGTAATTACAGCCCCATAATAATAATCATCATGATACGTTATTCTGTGTTTTTAGGAGATTTACACTGAGGAATTTAGGGGTACAAAGGCATCATATCTGCAACCTTATTAAGTGGTTCAGAAAAAATATGTTTATAGATAGATAGATAGATAGATAGATAGATAGATAGATAGATATGGATACAGAGATAGATAGATATTATGGTCCCCAACTTAGGATGTTTCAACTCAATGATTTGACTTTACAATAGTGCAAAAGTGATACGCATTCAATACAAACCATACTCCAAATTTTGGATTTGGATCTTTTCCTGAGCTAGTGACAAGTGGCATGATCCTGTCTCCTGGTGTGGGGCAGTGGTGGCAGCAGCTCCCAGTCAAACCCGCCACTACGAGGGTGAGCAACACATACGCTTAGCGCCCTTCTGTACCCACACAACTATTCACTTGTCACTTTCAGTACCGTATTCAATAACCGCACGAGATCATCAATACTCTATTATCAAACAGGCTTTGTGTCAGATGCTTTTGCCCAGCTGTAGGCTAATGTCAGTGTTCTGTGCACGTTTAAGGCTGGCTAGGCTGAGCTCTGATGATCAGTAGGTTAGGCGCGTTAAATGCATTTCGACTTAGGAGATTTCCAATTTAGGATGAGTTTACTGGGAGGTAACCCAATTGTAAGTCAAAGATCCATATCTTTATAGATCTAGATCTATTGATCTATTGATCTATTTATGTAGATATACCTTTATTGAGAGGAAGCAGATAGAGTAAATACTAATCTTTGGGGAATCTTAGTGAAGGTGATTTGTAGTATTTCTGTTAACTTTCCTTTAAGTCTGAAATCACACTAGAAAAAGTAAAAATTAATGTTATCTTATTCAATCACATGCCAAGTACTAAATGAGGAAATTTATACATAATCACTACAAAATTCAACCCTCACAATTACTGCAGGAGAAAATATTATTATTACCCTCATTTTACAGATGCAGCAACCAAGAGGTCCCGAGACGCTAAGTAATTCAGCAAATAATACAGTAACTGGGGCACTGAGATTCAAACTCAGGTCTAACTTCAAATCCCTTGCTCTTGACCCACAGAGGTCTCACTGGCAACTGGCATCAAAGGCAAAGCTTACAAAATGTTTAGGAAGCAGAGAGCTTAAGAAGCTCAAGATCAGTGTGTCTCAGGGTCCGGCAACTGCTGGAAGCAGTGGTCAAAAGGGACACTGTCTTCACGTAAAATGCTGACCTTAAAATGGGACAGGATTGTTACCTGCCTTTTAAATTAGTTCCCTGACTTGTTTAAAGTGGACCATGCTTTGAGAAATACTGGAATGATCGCAGGAGACTTAGCCAGCCCCTCCCGCTCAACATCTGTCCCAAGGGTGTAGAATGAATTTGGATTACCTGCTTTTCCAACAGAAACAATAGTCTCAGCACCTAAAGCAGGTATATCATTAGATAGCGTAGCCCCTCAATCCCTCAACAAGCATCTGTGACATCTGTTCTGTGACCAGCAATGAGCTTGTTGCTGTGGTCGGTACACAAGACACAAGAAAGCCCAGTTGGTGGTCAACTGGTGGTCAACCTTTCAAGAAGGTTAAAACATGGTTCGGTGATAGAATATCATATATCCCACAAAAGCAACATGGAGAGGGAAAAGACAAACGCTCTATAATTGGGAGACCTTATCCTGGCAAGTGGTGAGCAAGTGGTTCCAACAGCCTGGCCATCAGTTTCCTTATATACAAAGTGAGAATGTTGGGGGGGAAAATAGTCTCTATCATGTTTTTCATCTCTTTCTGTAATTTTCTAAAATTGTTTTATACACTTGCATATCTCAAGGCTTCCAAACTACAAGCACAAAATAATAGATCTTGAAAGTTTATAACTGACATCTTATGGCATCAATGTTTATGGCACATATTACATACGGGTGAAATGGGGTCATTGTGCAGTATAAATTTTTAAAAATGTCCTTTCTCAATGCCCTTTGCAGAAGCTATTGAGGAACACAGGACAGCACGCCCCAAATGTGGATACTAACTCCTTTAGAAGGGAGCTCCCTTTCTTCCCCCAAAATATCTTGGTACCACTGGCTGAACTAGAGCAATGAGCTGAAGGGATCCCTTAACTTGAACCAGCCTCTCAGCTTAAAGCTAGCATGCCAACTAAACTTACGCTCTACTCACTGTCTGCTAATTAACGATCATTTACTTTTTTTGTGGCACTAGCTGCCCTGAGCCCTCAACACAGGACTTGCGGCACTCCCACCTCCTGGATCTCTGGACACAAATGACAACAGCTGCCCACAGCTCAGAGATTTCTTCCTGGGGTCGAGGTGCCCTGAAGGATGGAGGAGTGTCTATTTAACTTGAACTATCCCCAGAACTGGATTTAGGATGGGCAAGACTCCCTCATGGAAACTCTGTTCTTCTGTCAGACTCTGGGGAGGAGAGGTTCTAAATGGGGAACCTTCCTCCATTTTTTTTTTTTTCTAAAATGCACACCTCACCCCTTGCTGTGAAACCACAGGTGAATATATTTTGGGTTGATGAAAATATTTGATTTCCATGGCTAGGAAAACCCTAGGGAAAGTTTTGAGTAAGATAATACAAAATTTTAGCAGAGGCCAGTGCATTCAGTACAGGATTACACAACCAATAACTTTGATGCTTGCGCATGCCCGCCGTAACCCCTGTTTGATAGAGAAATGTCTAAACGAGGAGGGAGGAGTGCAGCAGGTGGTGCAGGGGCTTAAGTTTAGGTACTAATAGGACCAATTTCCTTTTGAAGACATGTAGGACGAGGCTAGGGGCTAAGGACATGAAAGCAAGACCAGAAGTGGGAAGATGCTCCCCCCCCCCCCGCCCCACAAATGGAGCAAAGGGGGCCCTTGTGTCTGTAATCCTGAGGCAGAGGGCAACAGATTTCCATCAGGGGCGTTTCTAATAACAAGAGCAAGTCTAGCACAGAGAACATTCTCACCTTCAAATCCTTGACTACAGCATTTTCCTCAAAAGAGAATGCACTGGAAAGCATGACAAACTCCTAATTCCAGCTCTGTCACTTAGAAGCTATGTGATCTTGAGCAAGTCACACGAACCCTTGAAAGTCTCAGCTCCCTTATCTGTAATGCGGGCATAATAATGACAGTGCGTAAATTGAGGGTCCATGGGACAATCCTACAGTGACAACAGTGTGGATAGACACTCCAGAAAGGAAATGGGCTTCTGTAACAGGAAAGTCAATTTTCATAACAGCCACATAAAGCAGGAACCACTAACTTGCCCATTTTACAGACAAGGTGACTAGAGGACACTTTTGTTGTTACTGTTCTAAGCACTTTACTTTTTTTAAACTTCTCACAGTTGATGCTTGAACAGCGCAGGGTTTAGGGGCACCAACACTGCCCACCACCAGCTGAAAATCCATGTGTTAATTTTTGACTCTCAAAAAACTCAACTACTAATAGCCGACTGTTGACCAGAAGCCTTACCGATATCAGACAGTCGATTAACCCGTATTTTGTATGTTATGTGTGTTACAGGTTGTATTCTCTTAATACAGTGAGCTAGAGACAATGAGAACATCATAAAATATTGATAGTACTGTATTTATTGTCAAAAATCCACGCATAAGTGGACTCATGCCGTTCAAACCCATGTTGTCCAAGGGTCAGCTGTAATTATGGATTCACAGGAAGTTGCACACATAGCAGAGGTCCCGTGTACCTAGTCCCCCCCGTGGCTGCGTCTCACCTAAACACGGAGGCTGTTCCTATTTCCTCAGGTGCGCGTCTGAGATACGGAGCCCGGCCGTCTGAGGTGGACCTAGGAACGTGGTTGGGGCCACTAGAGGGCTTTTATTGGGCTAAAGGAATAGATATCAGTGCTCCGGGGAGCCTGCGCCGATCCCCCCCGACTGGAGATTTATGAGACAAGACAGTAACTGAGGATCGCTGACGGCTTCGGCTGCTTCTGCCTCAGAGTCGGAAACTGGCCCTACCAACCAGGTCGTCAGCGACCCCGCGCGTGGAGGCTGCCAGCTCGCTGCGCGGTCCTCTAATCTGCTAACGAGGCTCTGGACGCTGCCTGGCTTCCAGTCACCAGCTGGGCACGGGGTGATGAAAGCCTTGCTGTTTTACGGTCCCTCCGGTTCATCCGCTCCCCGACCCGCCGGCTTACAGTCCAACGAGCACCGTCCGCAGCCAGCGAATGCACGTGGCCAATTGCACCCGCCCCTTCCGCGCCAACTTTCGAACTTGGGAGAGAAAATAGCTCCCGCGTTTCTTCCTGCGCTGTTTACTGGACGGGAGTTACTTCATCAATCATAAACCTCCTTGTCCGAGAACGGGTTGCCAGGAAAAGAGGAAACGCGATCCTTTTCTTCAACCCCGGTATCGCTTGCGGGGCCACGCTCTCCATGTGACCGAGGGTTTGCCTCCCGAACGCTCCACACGTGCAGCCATCTTCCCTGCGGGCCATGAGATCCGAGGGGCCAGAAACCCTTAAGGAAAATTAAATCCATCCACCGGCTCCCTGCACCCCTCGCGCCCCCCCGCGGCCCACCGGGAGGCAGAGCTTGGGCGCGGAAAGGAGGCCCTTTTGCGGCTGCGGCTTCCCCGCCTGCCCCAGGGCCTGGTGGCACACCCGGCTCGCGAAACGGACCTAGTCCGGGGGATGGCCAACACAAAGAATACTTGTATTCCTTGAAAAAATAAAGGAGAAATGTTTTCTCTGACCCCCGCTAAAACAAAAACCTTTACAGAAAAAAGCACCCTGCTCAGCCGCGGTAAGGTGAAAGGTTAAATGTGGACGGAGTAGTAATATATAAGCAGTTTCTTAGTTTTCTGGTGGGAATACTTAACAACCTAAGTATGTTTCCCCAGGAGGTAATCTATTATATTTTGTCCAATTTCTTCCTCCAAGAACTGAATCAATTCATGATGTAATGCCCAGGGGAGAAGAGTCTTCTGGAAACAGTATCTTTCTGGGGACAAGGTTGAGGAAAACATCTTAATATTGTTACAGCTTTGGCCTGGCCGGAACAGCTCTTTGCTCCAGGAGATGGCAGAGCCCCGGGCCTGGGAAGGCAGGGAAATGTCAAAAGGACACATGCCTCGGAAGTGTTCGGGGTATGCCCAGGACTGTTTTCCCCTCGTGGAGAAATACGGGATATAAATCCCCGCAGACCTTTACACGTCTAGGGGACACTGGACACATTTCAGGGATCGGGTGGAGAGTGCTGCTTGTTCAAAGTGTTGGCATCTAAACGCAGATGCAGTCCTGGTTTCTGGTTTGAACGCTATTTCTTCTGGCTTCTTTCCTGTTCCCAATCCCCTCTCCCTCCACCCCCAAATACATTATAGAATAAATGGTAAATCAACACTCATCATTCACGTAATTTTAAGAAGACAGATGCAACTTTTGATTATTTGTGAGATTCTGGATGGCTTCAAAACCCCATGGCAGCTATTGATTTCAAGGGCTCCAAATAAACTTTCATAAGAACAGCCAACAAGTACCCAAATGGCCTGACTTCCTTAAGCAGGCAAGTGGAAGCGGGGGCCCCCAGTCTTTCCAGGTTTTATTATTGCTTCTTTCGCTGTGTAGGCAAAGAAAACCACTTCCCTCTTGTTCGTCTTATTTCTAAGATGGGAACATCGTATGTCTTGCTATGCCCTTCGAGAGACAGGAGAATACCTCAGAAGGGTGTTTGTATGTTTTACTATAGTGTGGGTTGAAAAAAACCCAAACACATAAAGTGGAAGAGTTAAAACCTTGATTAAGGCTTATGAGTGGAAGGCAGGTGGGCCCAGGTTACATACCTAAAGAAAAGGTTTCTGAGGGGAAAGGAAGCCACAGTGCACATTAAGAGATTCCAATTTGACTGAGAAACGTACATTTTTAAAATCTAAAAATAACCATACTTATTTTTAGCAAAAAACAAAACAAAACAAAACAAAATCTTCGGCTCTCATGGGGTGGAAAAAAAGAGGTAGAACTTTGATAAATCGGTGTCCCATTATTCCTAGACTACCTAGTGAAAGAACCCTATGCATCTGCATTTAATTTTGAATACTTAGTTGGAAAACTTAGAGCAACATTTAAAATAGAAAAGAGCTTATTTATTTATTTATTTATTTTTTGCCAAGATGTTTGCATTCCACCCCTAACCCCTCTATCTTAAATCTTACACTCACGTTGGCTTCTCGACAGCCCGAGAGCCATGGACCTCGTGAACCCACTTATCCAATACAGAAGTCTTTCCATTTCCCACCATTTAGACACACCACCCAACACTAACCACCCGCTCCTTCAAATGATTTATGTCCAGAACATGCCAGTCGGGCTCCTTGATGGAAATACAGTTGGACTTTGCAGTGCTTAGTAAGTAGCTATCTTTGCAGTAATGTGAAATGTTACTAACCGAAATGCAAGATGCAGGCGGCGTTCCGTCTGTAATGTTTATCGTAGGAAAAGTTAACGGCCAATGGAATTATCCAATGGCTTATGTCCATTCGCACAGATGTCTGAAATTGTTCAACAAAACATCTTATGAACGTTTGAATTTTCTATTTCAAAGGAAGGACCTAAAAGGTGGATTGAATGAAGTCTTTGCTACCATTTTTCGAGGCAGACTGCCTGGCTCAAAAATTTATGTTTCCAGTATTTCTTGGTTAAGGCACAAACCATGATCATGGGTGACCATAAATTTAAAGTTATTATTCTAATAAAAAATATATTTTGCCAGGGTCATGAAGCACAATGGTGCATTACAAAATGAATTATCTTGATTGTGCAGAGTACTTTCTCCCTACAGATCCAAAGGGTGGGAATACTTAACAACCTAAGTGGGGTGGTTGGAGTCAGTAAACAATGTTGGAGGCATCATCATAAAGGAGTCATTGATACTCACTAGAATGAATTCTTCGGGGGCCATAGAAGGCTACCATCAAGGGAGTTTTACTGCATATTTGCTGGGTCTGATATTCCTAGAATTCTCAGATTCTTAGTGGTCTTTCTAAATGTTTAAATACTTAAATTCAAACATTTATCACTCTTCAGGGACCTCTGTAGAATTTATTTACGTTTGGAGTTACTATTATTGGAGAGAAGTTCATTTAAAAAATATCAGCGAAAAGAAAAAGTCGTCTATTTAAAAGTATTACTACAAATGCAATTACTTAAGACAAATACCAAACATGTAAGAAAAAAAAAGCCACCTGCAAGCTGTAAATATGTGTATTAATTTTTCCCCACAATATTTGCTTTGGCTGTGACCTATCCTAATATTCAGTTGAACAAGGGCTAAAAATTGTCAAACCAAATTCTTGTTTGAGAGCTGAGCTCTAACTACTGCCAGTGTGAGAGAAACACACATCCAGGTTTAGGGAATATGTTTTGTTTGTTTTGGCTATGACATAGGGCAGAACACTTTCCATCCCATTCGAATGCATTCAAGAGAGTTTGAAATATTGCACAATAAAAGTCATTCATTATATCTGTCTCCTTTCCCTTCCAAAAACAAAAATGGCTGCCCAGTTCCAAATCTACACAGGGGGCAGGAAGAAGGGAGTCACAGGGTCACTGGAAATCACCCAAGACTAACACCAAGTTTTTCAGGTTTGAGGGAATACTTCTGAAATCTTCATTCCCAACGTATACTTAAAACAAGAGAAGACTGGTTGTTTTGGATTATTGTTCTGTTACGAACAATTAGAAAACGAACACATTGTCCGGGTTCAAATGCTAGGCATAAAATCACACACTTTACATCCATGTGCCTGGCATCTGAACTAAATATACTTGAATCAAAAAATCTTTTGCTCTCTATGAAGTTTCAACTGTTCGACACCAATTTTATACTAAGCAAAAATTATGTCACTGTTTGGGCCATACATGAGGAAGAACCAATTTTTGTAAACACCTGATGCTACTTAGTTCTTTGATATGCCTAAATAGAGAAAAAAAATTGACATTTACTTCGTGCTTACCAGATACCACAACCCTGGAAATGCAGTTTGTTTTTAAACAGCAAAAATAGAAATGTCCGTAACAAATCACCACATTTAACATTACAAGCAAGTGGAAGAATAATTTTTTTAAAGCAAATTTTAAGTGGGTAAATAAGGCCATGAGAATAAAAAAATTATTAGACGTAGCAAATAAATAGAAGAACTATCTTAACATTTCAGAGCTTAAAAATTCACAAATACACTTAGGAATTTGGAACTTAAATATATATATACATATATATAATTGCAATTTTCTTAAATTATATCTAAAACCAAAATGGCAGCTGTTTGCACCCCCACAGTCCACTTATCACACAGAATATAAAGTAAACTGTTTATTGGACACTGTGTATGCTGTGGACAGATAAGAAGGAAGCCTGAAGAAAGGCTGCTGTACAACTAGCCTTCAGAAATTTTGCAAATCCTCACCTACCCCTTAGAAAATGCAAACTTGTATTTTTTTTAATGTGCATGCCTTTTCATTCTCCCTTTTCATATAACTGACATAATGCTTAAAGTATCTACAGATAGAAGTTCCAGAAAACACTTGCTTCTCAATATCCTAAAATTTTCCAAAGTCCTAATAAATCTTAAAATTAAGGTCACCCCCAGGCTAAGCAGGATTTTGGTTGAAGATGTGGGACAAAACTATGTATCAAGAGAATGGCAGTAATTACTCATCTTCTCACCAAAGCTATTATGTTACTTGTAGTCTGTATCATGATTTAATAAAAAACAGAGAAGGATCAAAGAATGTACCAAAATGAACACACCAGTACAACAGCAGACAAATTTGAAACTGTTAGGCCATAGTACATCAGTAATTAGTCGATTCTAGAGCCAAGTTAAGGTTATGAAATAATTTCAAAAAAAAAAAAGAAAAAAAGGAAATAATCTCCAAATAAAATAAAGGCCAAAAAGCCACAAAAACCCAACACTTTTTTTTTGTATGTATAATTATTTACTGTGATTTAATTTCATCCCAATTCTGTTTACTTGATCATGGATTCCAAGCCCAGAGCCAACCCTTTGACACACTACCAAGAAATCTGGTAATACAAAAGATAGAAATGCATTAGCATTCAAGAGGAAAGATTTCTTTAGAACTCGGTTATGTACATTCACAATCTCTAGTCTAATTCTGAATCCACACTTTGTCCAGATTTACTCATAGGTTAGAATTTAATGGGAAGAAAGATACTGAAAGCAAAAACGTGTATGAGATGAGGCCAACTGATATTGCCTCATCACAGCAAATAATTGTAAAAATTACAAAATAATTACAATAATTATGTTTGGAATAGATTATGTCTTTTGGATCCCCATTCACCTAAAAGTCCTGTTCGTGTGTTTTGCTCAAGCATCACTTCTTCCAGAAAGAAACCAAACTAACTTACCTGATCTCCAAGTGGTGCTACTTCAGGGTTGAGAGGACCAGGACGTGCCTCTATAATCACCCTGGATTATAATTTTGCCCCTTAGAGAAAACGGAGTATCTTGAAGGGAGTGATCACATTAGAAGTTAATGCCTAGCATACATATTAATTAATCTACAATCTGCCTACCTAGGGTGACCCACTGCAGTAAAATCTTCCCATGTTTAAGAAATAATTCTCAAACGCTAAGGCTTCTTTATGTGTAAGGGTGGTGGCAGTTTTTATATGAAAACCAAACTATAGTAAAAACCTTATTTATGAGAAGAAATGAATCAGACTTATAATTTAATATTTTTGGCAAAGACTTTTGAACCTTATTTTAATTCAACTCACTTATTTTCTTGCTGATTTTATATGCTAGTGTTCAAAAAGAGAATTCTTTCTCAATGACTAAATCTTATAGTGGCTCAGGGTGACAATATAGAATCATGAACTGTAGCACACCGATTTACAAGAGCACTGGGCTGAATGTGTATGGACCCAAAGAAGTTGGTTTCCTTCCCATATTTGATAGCTTATTATTGATTCTTTGCCCTAAATGGAAAAACAGTCTGGGTATAATTGTAGGCTCCAGATAGAACTGGTTGGTCAATCTTTTGCTTCTACAGGCCTCCCTCACAAAAAGAACTTTTAAACGTAAACTATGATAAAGAATCATAATAAAGAAAAAGAAAAAAGCTTTCCATAGTAATCAAGATGGTGTGATGTTGGTTTAAACACAGATTAATGGAAAAGAATAAAGTCCAGAGCAAACCTGTACATATAAGGTCAACCAATTTCAACAAAAGTGGCACAGAAATTCAACGAGGAATGCATAATCTTTTCAACAAAATGGTGAATAATTTCCATTAAAAAAAACCCTGACTTTACACAATATACAAAAATTCAACTCAAAGTACATCTAATACCTGAGAGATAAAACTCTAAAACTTCTACAAGAAAACACAGGAGAAAATCCCTGTGCTCTTGAATTAGGCAAAGATTTCTTAGATAAAACATAAAAGCATGAGCCACTAAGAAAAAAACTGATTACAGATTATACTGAAATTAATAGACAGTGCTAAGAAAATAAAAAGACAAGCCACAGACCCGGGAAAAATAATTTGCAAGACACATCCAATAAGAAATTTGTATCCAGGGGCGCCTGGGTGGCACAGCATCTGCCTTTGGCTCAGGGCGTGATCCCGGCGTTATGGGATCGAGCCCCACATTAGGCTCCTCTGCTATGAGCCTGCTTCTTCCTCTCCCACTCCCCCTGCTTGTGTTCCCTCTCTCGCTGGCTGTCTCTATCTCTGTTGAATAAATAAATAAAATCTTTAAAAAAAAAAAAAAGAAATTTGTATCCAAATAAACACAGAACTGTTTCACTCAATAGGGAAACACCAATAAGTAAAGAAAATGTGGGCAAAAAATCTGAATAGACACTTCACTAAAGAGGATACAAGAATGGCAAATAAGCACAGGAAAAGATGTTCTCCATCATTAGTCGTTAGGGAAATCTACAACAAGACCACAGTGAGATACGACTGCACAGTGACCAGAATCCTACAATGAAAAAGGCAGACAACGCCAGGTGCTGGTGAAAATGTGCAGCAAACTGAACACGCACGTTGCAGGTGACCATGTGCAATGGTGCAGCCCCGATGGAAAAGCCCGGCAGTTTCGCAAAAAGTTAAACATATCCCAACCATACACCCCAGTAATCCCCACTCGCAGGTATTTACCCAAGAGAAATGAAAACGTGTCTAAAAAAAAAAAAATCCATATGTGAATGTTTATAGCAGCTTTATTTGTAATAGTAAAAAAAACAAACAATCCAAATATCAATACATCGATTGGCGAATGAGTGAAGAAACCTGGTACATCCATAAAACAGAATACTACTACTTGGCGATAAACAGGAATCAACTACTTATGACATGAAACATGGATGAATCTCTAAAGCATTCTGCTAAATTTCAAGAAAGACAAAAGGCTCTAACTCTTACATCCATTTAACAACGTTGCAGAATAGGCAAATCTAGAAGGGCAGAAATCTGCTAAGTGATTGCGAGGGGTTGGGGTTAGGGGAGAGGGGACTGACCACAAAGAGGCAGGAGGTCTTCCGAGGTGATGGAAATGTTCTATTACGTAACTGCGGTAGTCATTAGATAACTGGATCAATTGCCAAAATTCACACTGTACGCTTAAAAAGGTGAATTTCAGTACAGTTTACTAGAGTCAATTACACCTCAATACACCTGACTTCAGAAAAAACAAAGTTCTTTCGATCTAAAGCATGAATTGGGCATTAATACTCATTTCCTCCTTGTCACACCAAGTCTAAGCCCCACACTCGATTCCACAGCTCAAGAGCCAGCTGGGGGCAGCGAGAGGAAACGGAAGCAAAGTGGCATTCAAGCGGCAGGAGAAGAACGTGACAGGCTGAATGAAGGCGATGCATAACAAAATCTTTATGAGAGAACTGTACCAGGTATGAACAGTGGAGGATAACTTGATATCCAATTAATTTTAATTTCAAGAACTTTATCTTATGGACATGTGCACACAAGCTCAGCGTGGCATAATTTTCAGCCACAAAGAAGTGGAGACAACTAGCATTCGTTAGTAAGGAGACGGCTAACTAAGTTACAGATGTGCAGGGTAAACAACCCTATGCAGGGATTCAAAAGACTTAAGGAGCACGGGAGCTCCCCATAACAACACGGAGTTTAGTCATGGTATTTTGTTGAATAAAAAAATTAAGTGGCAGAATGGCACATTACAGTGGTCCTGTTAGAAAACATGTTTGCACAGGCGAAGGTCTGGAAGACGCAGGCCAGTTGTTAACAGTGTTTACACAGAAAGCTGGGAAGAGGCAGGTGTGGCTGCGGGATGCTCCCATGAGGTGAAGGAAGACAGTTTCTATTGTATACCGTTCTCTACTTTTTCCAACAGACACATATCATTTTCGTGATAAAAATGAGTGAAAATACAAGTTAAAGGGAAGCACCCACAGCAACAAGGAAGAGCTGCCGGGCTTAAGGTAAAGTATCCAGATGTCATGCTGCCATCTTCTGGAACAAACGAGCATCTACAGGAGCAACAAAAGACCCCCAGACTTGGCAAGGCAAAATGTCAAGGGTTACCGCAGGAAAAAAAGATAAGGCAAGGACAAACTCTTCTGAAGCCCAGTTTCTGATTCAACCAATAATGAAAAGAAACAGCTAAAAACAAGCAAGCATGATCAAATACAGAAATAATTAACTTTTCACAAATCTTAGGATACAAACGAGACAGTGGATAAAGCTATGTCCAAATTGCTTTGATTTCTCGGACCTCTTCTTTTTAGAAAAACTGCCTATTTGTTATTTACAAATATCAACGAAACATTTAAACCCACACGTCCTGAAACCAGCAAAAGGCATCAAGTGTTTACATTTTTAACTGGAGATGCCACATAACAATTTTACATTTGAAAAGTCCAGCCAAAAAATCCCACGGATCAAATGTTTCTCTTATCCTCATCAGCACATTTTAATAAAATAAGCATGTGAAATTCTTAAAATTCAAATACTCATGAGATTATACATCATCATACAGCAAAAAGGGGAGAAAAAACGATCAGTAGTTTTAGTCTTCACATTAAAGGAGAACCAAAAGCTTTTAAAAAACAAAACCCTGAACATCGCATGTTTCTGAAAGTTTTTATTCTTTTCTTTTTAAATTACCCAAACCCAAAAGCTTCGTTTGGTGGGGGGGGGGGGCTTGTTTTCAGTGGTAGTGATTTGCCAACCATACCAAACTATAAACGGGGAGAAAAAAGCCCATAAATAATTTACGTGTAAAGATAAAAGAATTTTTTAAACAATCCACCCTTTAGCAGAAGAAATTGGGGATCACTTTGAGCGTTAATGTAAAATACATTGAGTCTTTAGCAGCAGGAGTTCCAGACCTATTGGTGCCAAGAAGGTAACAAATAGTCTCTATCCGAGGCGGGGGAAATGGGCGCCCAGCAGGAGCTTTCTTCCCTGTTGTGTTATTTATAGAGAGCTCTATTTGTTAACATGTTTCTGCTATCAGGGGGCGGGAGAGTTTAATGATTTAAAGGATTTCAAAGACAATTGTTTAATGATACAATGATTTATGTGCATTCACATATTCCAGATATATAGCAATTTAGATTTTCCAACTGCCGTCATCAAAACGGCGATAGGAGAGGACATTGCTGAAATGTAACTGGAAAATCCGAAACAAGTGACAGTACTTGATATTGTGAAATAAAGAGAACTGCTGGAAAAGACCATGTTAAAAAAAAAAAAAATCAGCCATCTACCACCACCTTCACGTTAAGTAAACTCATTTTCCAGGGCCCTTTCTTACGAGTTTTTGGATTTAAAAAAATGTTATTTTTAAATGGAGAGCCATGAATTAAATCCCAAATTACTAATTTGGGATTTCTTGGAATAAATCCTACATGTGACTAATTGGAATGATCTGGAAGATGATTCAACTAAACTGCTGTTTTCACCAAAAACCAATCCTTCACCTCCCACCCCACAAAGCATGTAAGAATCTTGTTTGAAGGAGAAAATGCTTTCACCTTAGTTATTTATAAACTATATATTCATTTTATAATGCTAGATTTATAATATTCTGATTATTGAAAGAATTTTCCAAAATGCCATGTTTAAGTTTTGATTTTAACCTATTAATACACAATTTTCATTTGAGACAAAGCAAATCATTAAAACTTCTCAACTTTAAACCAACAAGTCTTATGATTTCCATCTTTCCTCCTAACATTTTTTAACCAGTTTTTTTTTTTTGGCAGCATTTTAAAAACACATCTTTTCTCATTTTCTAACAGTGTTTAACCTTGTATTCCCTTCAATCTTTGTAAAATTACATTAATTCTACCATGTTGTTTGTTAAACTCTTCTCATGCAGACAGAATGAGTCAATTCTAGAAGATGGTGGTGTTTTTTTTTTTTTTTTTTACAACAGAGACTCTAAAGCTTCAGTAAACATGTACTAATGTGAAAGCTTCAGTAAATATGTACTATTTGGGGAGAGAAGAACATTTTTAATAGAATGTTTCCCTTTCGAATGAAGAAATTCACTTATTTCTACTTAGAAATAGGTTCAACTCAAATGATTTTATTTGAAACTTGTAGAACAGCGAAGTTGAACAAACGATGAGAATCAGAATGAAAGGATCTTTTAAGCACAGACAGTTACCTTCTCTGCTGCCACACGTCTGTAGGAAATGCCAGTCACTGCTTTAGTTCCCGGACGTGTCCGACTGCTTCGAAGTCCTTGAGAGAGCTCTCTCCCTTCTGGCCGAGAGAGGTTCTTCTTTTGTAGCACTTGGACTGAGTAGTATCTTCCGAATTTGCGAGTGTAGATGTACAGAGGCTCTTCCTCCTCTTTCCAGGTAAACTGGAAGAACCGGCCGCGAGGCCCTCCCTGTTTTCTTTACCTGATACGGACAGCGACAGACCCGGTTTCTGCCCAGAAGACACAGTTTCTTGAGAGAGGGACAGGCTTTCAAATCCTCTGCTGTCAACGGTACATATTGTTCTCCTTTTCATTCTTTGCGACGTGCAGGACGTGGAAGGAAATGGAACTGAAATCCATACAAGCCCTTCATCTTCCAAATCTTTTCGTAGCCTTGTGCTACGTCTTACTTTTGTTTTGCTATTTGTTCTCTGGAAGGTTTGCTCTATGGAGGCCGATAAATCTTTATACAGTTCAGAATTTTCTAAACCAATTTCTAGAGAGCTACTCACAATGTAGGGAGGTTTGTGATTGCCATTTTTTTCCAAATATAAACTCTGGCTGTTGGAATAACACGTAGAGCGTCTTCTATGCTTCTTTTCTCCACCACTCATACCAGTGCTACTTTTACCTTCTAGGGAGTTTCTTCCCTCCGGACTTTTACTTTCTTTTACGTTGCCACTTAAGACCTCTTCATTTTGTAAGTCAGACATTAAATGCATGGGCTGCAGTTTTCCTTCTGTAGCTATTAAAAAGTCATCCTGTTTTTCATACTTTATGTTTACATCTTCTGAAATTTTAAAGATTTGAAAAAGGTTTTCCACATTTTGACCGGCAGCAGCCAATTCCCGGGACGGCAGGATAGCACTGGATTCTGCATCATCTGATGCCAAGGGCTCTGCGGTCACAGGAGCACAAGAAACATGACCACTTTCACTCTCAGGGCCAGCTCTCAGTCCATTCTCAACTTCCGACTTAATTTCTGCTTTTGGAATAGTTTTATGTTCATTAGTTGCCACGGCATTTATATTTAAATCTTGATCTAAAGTAGCATTAATAAGCGACAAGGAACTTTTCGTGTAAGAGCCGCAGAATGCAGACAGATCGCGTTTATTAAAGCCTTGATTCATCTGCAAATCTTCTGGGTTCTGGGGCAAAAGAGTCTTTCTTTTAGGAAGCTTTGCTTCTTCAAGTTCACCGTTGGAGTTGAAATCATCTAAGGGCATGTAAATAAGTTTAAATCTCACTAAAAAGTAACAATGGAAAGAAAGGTCGACAAATCAAACAGGTGCCATATCCTATTCTGTGTTTTAGGCTTTCAAAACTCACAAGATTTACAAATGGTATGCTGCACTTGCCCCATCTGTCATCCTGCTCTTTTTTAGTTCTTTCCCAAGCCACAGGTTAAGAAAATATGTATTTAATACATGAGTGAATAAAGTACATAATCTCAGACCATGAAAATGAGAAGTATATCTCAAATTGCTTCCTCTATTCTAATGTACTTTCCACACTACAAGGTTAATTAGCATGAGGCAGCCACATTTCACATTTCCCGAGAAATGAATTACTGAAAATGGGCACCACGGTGCTTCTGCAACTTTTCTAGCTATGTTTCCCCTGAAATAGAGAAAAGAAAACTTGGAATTCTGGGGGATCTGAGGGTTTAGCCAAAAGGGTACTTTTGAAGACATTTAGGTCTTATGCTCTGTGTTAAAAATTTTAATATGATTTCAACTGCACTGTATTCTCAAACAGAGCTATACTTGCTTCAATATTCTAAAAATCTTCCCCTTCCATCTCCATCTGACTAAAAAGTCAGACTCCAGGAAGATACAGCATGTGGAGGCTGTCCTGTGTCTCTGTCACATCACACAGATGAAAGAAACATCATCAAGGTTTTAAAGCTATGCAGCACAGCCTTAAATAAATACAACTTTAAAAATTTTTTTTAAAAGAAAAGGGGTGCCTGGGTGGCTCAGTCGGTTAAGCATCTTGATTTCAGCTCAGGTCATGGTCTCAGGGTCCTGAGATAGAGCTCGAGGTTGGGCTCCACGCTAAGCAGGGAGTCTGCTAGAGATTCTCTTCCTCCTTCTGCCCTTCCCTTAGTTCCCATGTGTGCTCTCTCTCTCTCAAATAAATAAGCAAATCTTAAAAAACAATTTAGGCTGTGGAACATAGCCTAAAAAAATTCAGGCTTTCCGTGTTCAAAACCTCAATGCTACTGGATGCCATCTCTCTTGCTATCGCAGAGTAAGGTTCTTAATTGGCCAGTCATTTAAGTATAAAAAATGTTTTAAACAAAACCAGAACTGTAAAATATATAAAACATCAGCTAAGCCAAAAATCTAAAAACCAGTATTTCATGATTTGGGTACTTAAAATCAGGTCATGTAAGGTAGAGATTAACATAGGGTCCACTCAGTGGCAACCAACTAGTATATCAGTTGGGCTCTTTACACAACTTTACAAATTGATGTTTATGTATTCTTCATGAAAATGACATGCTAGAGAAGAAAGATAGGGGACAGGGATAAAGGCAGGAAGAGAGACAAAAAGGGACAGGGAAAAATGGAAAAGGAGGGAAGATTTTGCTTTAAACCCTTATAACAGATGATACCACTGGTTATAGATAAAGAATCCTTCAGGTATTTCTAAAAATAAATTCTCCAATAAGATGCAATACGGAAAACCTATACTAACAGTCATTGTTTAAATATCTTTGGAAAAACTCTGGTCAGGAACTGGAGATACAATGAAATAAGACTTAGTTTTCAGTCTCAAGGGGACTGCAGTTTGCAGGGGAGGGAGGTAGATGGAACATTACCAACTCGATGGTAAAGGTGTAAGGTGAACAAAGACTTTTCTTGGAAAGGCAGCCAGCAGAGCTAAATCTTAAAGGATAAGCAGCATTAGGCCAGATTAAAAAGAAGTGGGGTGGCCAACCCCCTGTCCCAAAACAGTACATAAAGGTGCTGGGGCAGGAGAGCCCCGCCCATGCCCAGTGGCTGGAGCCCAGGGTCTGGAGCAGCGTGTGTGTGATGATGGTCTAGCTGGGTATGTTTAAACTCTGTGCTCTCCGGAATTTTAAGGAGGTAGAAGCCAACAGTCAAGGGTGGCATATACCTTATTCGTCCTTGGATCTATTACAAATCCTACAGATATGTTGCAAATGGAATGCAGGCTCTACATCTCTGATGACCGACAAAGAGTTATTTTTAAAATTATTCTATACAAAATTAACACACTGAATGAACACATACTCATTAATTTCAGCATGATTTTAGTGACTTTTAAAACACAGGCATTAAAAAACAGAAGCAACTAAAATTTTTATCTAACCAGTATGTCAACTGACTTAATCTTCGCTTTCCAACAAAACTGTTTTAAGTTCAATTTATAAATGTTATGAAACATCATTTTCTATTTTTGTCCATAAGTATAAAAGATTTATCTATTACTGAACCATCACCTTGTTTACTCTTCATGACGGACCATAATAGCACACGGAATTCATTTTACTTTAACAGAATGCTTTAAAAAATATTAAAATGCTTTAAAAAGAAAAGGGATGGAAGGAAATTATTTCCCCTAAAATTATACGCACTATCTTGTGTCTTAGTTTCTCTGGGGAGAGGATCCAGAGCTCCCATCAGATTCTGAAGAGGGTAAAATTTACAAACTACTGCTTCCTTAAAATTCTCATGGTCATATGACTGTTATTTTTATTTGTATGCTCCTTAACAGTGAATGGGAAAAAGGGAAAAGAGGGTGCAACAGCAAGTAGGTGGTGGAGAACATAAAACATCAACAGAAGAACAGGATACCTGAACACAGCCTTCCGGCGCCTGGAGTGGGAGGCATTATCTCCGAGAGCTCAGGAAGCTCAGGAATTGGACTGAGGAGCGGCTTCTTCGAAGCAAGGTCTCTTTCCCCGTATAAAGACTTCTGAACGCTCTTCTTTCCCTTTGCTTTCTTCTTCCTGCAACTTTTTAAAGCCTGTGAAATACATTAAAATGCCGTAATTGGGAAAGATGTCACACCATACACAATTTTGATCCTTTAACTAATTCTTACCAAAAAACCTGAGACCGGCTATGCTGTTTAAAATTCTGAGTCAGGCATGGGGGGCTGGGGAGCTTACACAAAGCCAAATAGAATATGAAGCAGAACTGAATTTACAGATTATATGGTTATCAATGGTCTACATTTCCACAAAACATTTGCCAAAATAAGTTCTGGGTGAGTGAAAGATAGATTAGATGTTGTAGAATTGACAGACTTAAGACATGAGATATTTGTAAGTAGGATACAGTTAGGCTGACTTGAGTTTAACCTAGAATGAGCCATCTACTGGAAGCTATGGTAGACTGTCTTCTGCTCATAGGTTTGGAAGGAGAAACAACAGTTGTATACATGAAAGTTAAAGATGACACAAAGCTACCTGAGATGCTTCTAACAACAGATGATTTAATCAAGATTAAAATGAGTAGTCAAAATAAGATGGGTTAACAAGCACAAGTAGAAGATGATGGACAATGGTCTGGTAATAACTGATGGAAAACACGTGGGTTTCTATAAAAATTAACTGTTGTGACAACATCTGGAATGTAGTATTTAATTCAGTTTTGATTGCCATGTTAGCAACTGAGAACTAATGTTCACTTTAAAAAAAAATAAGTTTCACATGGAAAGGACTTCGGGGAAACTCAAACGTTGTATTGTTATGAGCAAAAAGAAATACACTCAATGTGGTAATACTGGAGAGAACCAGACTTTAGGTCAACATAAGGTACATGTTTTTAGCAATTAAAGCTCCCAGAAAATAGAATTCATTCAAACATTTATTGAGAAACCACTATGTACAGGTATTAACTGCTAGGTAGAAAACAAAAACCAAACAGAATGTGGTCTTTAGGGGGCTCCCAGTCTAACGGTAACTGTAATACATGTAAACCATGACAGACTCTATATGGAGCGAGATGGGTACCTGGCCCACAGGGGGCCTTCAAGACCGCTCCATAAAGTAAGCAAGGCAACCTGGTACGCAATGAGTAGGAATCTGAAAGGAAGGAAGTGTCACTGCACAGTGATTCAGGGAGTGACAACATTTGATTTTACATTGAAGAAAGATCATTTGGGTGAAAGCATAGAAACTAATGATATGAAAGAGTGGATGAGATTCAAGAGTACAAAAACGGCACAGAACTGTATGTTCCTTGAGATATCTATAGATATCCTGTAAAAACAAAACAAAACAAAACATTCCATGGAAAAATAATTTTAGAACTGTACAAGATAAATGTTCCTCTTGGTGATTTACAATATACATTTAACATTAAATTCTCTGAGAAGTCCTCGGTATAAATAATCTCCATACACATTAGGAAAATGCTGGGTTAACTATTTTTCCATGAATTTTTATTTTATTTAAAATTTTTTTTTTTTTTTAATGAACATCTGTTGACATTCCATGGAACAGTTGGGGAAATGATAGCTTGGTCAATGGATGTGGAAATCAAGAGAAAAATCTTAACTTGGGCTCCACGGATGAGCTGCCAAAGAGAGCATATGACCTCTGGTGCCCGATGCCTGCCTCTGCCCCCTAAATTGCCTTACGATCTTAGGCAAGTTACCTCACCTCTCTGTACCTCCTCCGCTCCAAAGTGGGAACCCCATCAGCCCACACCACAGATAACTGCGGCAAGTACTCAGTCAACATAAGCAAAATGGTTAAAATAAGGCTTGAGCCATATACAGAAGAGCTATGAGTCGGCTGTTCTCTTTCTTTTACATTCCTTCCTAGTACTGTGAGAACTGATACAGGGAAAAATATTTTTAAGACCAAATTATGCTCAGTATTTCTATGGGACACAGGCGCTACACAGTTAATACATTATGGTCATTGTCATCAGGTTATAACTTCTGGAATAGCCTCTGATTCATAGTACAGAAAATACCCTTTTAGTAGGATTTTGGACATCTTTCTTCATATAAAATGTCTCCAGTACCTGCAACAGTGCCCGGCACATAATGACTTCTCAACAAACAAGAATAATGAACAAATGAATGAATGAATGTAAAAGAAAAGATATCGTTAAACTTCATAAAATTTGCTACACATGATGAAAAACTAATAATGCTTTTTCATTCTTATGGACCAGTAGAAGTACACCACCCAAAATACACCAGTAGAAGTACACCACCCAAGACGAAAGATTAAAACACCTGTCATGAACATACATCTAGTATTGCTTGTCCATTAGAAGGTTTCATCTGCAGAGGCCAGAACCTTATCAAAACTTAAATTTGCTCCAATACAAAAAAGCCTTGCTTATACTGTACTAAAGAAGCCGCACATGACTGGGATCCTAGGGAAGCCATTGATCTACAAACAGTTAGGTTGGTTTATGACTTCAGGCAGATAAAGGACAAGTGAAGGTATTATCCCCAGAGTGCTTCCATTTAGTCCAGAATCACCAATATTTCTTCTCAGTGAAGGAGATCATGAAACAGACATAAATTCTTATATTTGCACAAATTCTTAACTTGCTTCCTGTGCGTAGCTTTAAAATTATTTAAAAATAATCCATGTACATGGCAACAAATCAAATTGTACAGGAGAACTTACGATGAAAAGCACGTACTTCCCTACCCCTTGTTTACTTATTGGTTCCATTTTTAGTTCTTATAGCTACCTCCATCTCTCTAAATAAGAGGCTCATAGTGTTGTATTTTTAACTTTCCATAATGAAAAATTTAAACACACAACAGGAAGAATAGTATATTGAATCCCAGGTACCCAACCTCTAGCTTCAACAATTACTAACATATAGAAATCAGGATTCACTTATGATCCCCTTCCCTCAGATTATTTTAAAGCAAACCCCAGGCATTACCCCATTTCATGTGAAAATTCTGCAGTATCCCTAAGAGATAAAGTTCCTTTTTTTATTCCATAAGAAAATGAAACCTTTTATTACCTGGCATTGTATTTTATTGATTTTTTTCCTTTTACAATGCCATTTCCCCCCAGCTTTATCAAGATATAATTGACAGATAAAATTTAAGCTTAAGGTATATAATGTAATGACTTGATAGAGGTATATATTGCAAATTGATCACCCCCCCCTTTTTTTTTTAAATAACAACAAATACCATTCAGGGATAAAAGGAGCTAACTGTTGATACACGAAACCACCTGGATAAATCTCCCGAGAATTACACTGAGTGAAAAAAGCCAGTCGCAAGAAGTTTACATAGAGTGTGATTACATTTACATAACATTCTGGAAATGATAAAATGAAAGAAATGGAGAACAGATTAGTGGTTGCCACTTAAGGTGGGGACAGGCATGGGAAGTAGGCAGGGCTACAAAAGGGCAAGAGGAGACCCCTGTAGCAACAGAAATGTTCTGTATCTTGACTGTGTTGGTATTTTTCAATGTGATATTGTCTAACTTTTATAGGTCATCTCTGGGGGAAATTGGGTAGAGGGTATTTAGGAAATCTCCATAATTCTTGTTACAACAGCCTAAGTATCTAAAATGATCTCAAAATAAAAAGCTTAGACACAAAGAACAAAGACAGCAAATTTTCCCTATTATTTCCCCAGAGATCAAATTTCTCCAATTGGTCCATAAATGTCTTTCTACAGCTGTTCAAATCAGGATTCCAAGAAGGTCCTCACACATTTCATTTGGTTGATAGATCTTTTAATCTATCTTTCTTCCCTCGCCATTTATTTGAAGACTAACCTGAGGTACTTGTTTCGGAGAATTAGCCAAACTCTGGATTTGGTTGACTGCAATCAAGGAGTCTTTATTTTTGCCTCTCCTCTACACTTCCTAAAACTGGTCATTAGATCTAGGCTTGATTAGATTCGCTTTGGATTTTTTTTGAAAAGAGCATTTCATGGATGCCTGTAGACTTCCTCATTGCATTGGAAGGACCATGTTCTCTCCCCTGTGACATTGTGATTGACCGATGGGCTCAGGTGTTCAGTCCAATCCATCCATTCTGGCTCTCCCATCAGCCTTCTATCCCATGATCAACAACTTTCATGAACGTGTCTTTTTTACTTATTAGAAATTCTCCTATAAATAACTTCCCCTCATCAACTATTTGCTTCCCTGAAATAGAACTCCTGTATATTCTAGTTTTCACAAAACCGAATTGGTGTCCTAGCTAGCTTCTAATGGTTGGTCACCTTTAAGATTTTTTAACTATTATGAAGTGTTTTTTCCTATTTGAAGTCTGTGTTTCAATCCACTGCAATTGTTATTTTTTAAAAAAGGTTTTATTTATTTGAGAGAGTGAGAGCAGAGACACAGGGAGGGGAAGAGCGAGAGGGAGAAGCAGACTCCCCACTGAGCAGGGAGCCCGATGCGGGTCTTGATCCCAGGACCCTGAGATCATGACCTGAGCCAAAGGCAGATGCTTACCCAGCTCAGCCGCCCAGGTGCCCTGCAATTGTTATTTCTGATAGTCACACTGTCCCACCTTACGGACAAAGGAGCCCCTTTGAGATGATTTGAGGTCCTTCCCCATGGTTCCAGTGGTTTCTTAAACTTCCTTCACTGCACACTGGTACCAACCCAGGCTTGTTTCCTACATATGCTGTTCATAAACCCAAAAGCAACCATTTCACTCCGGAACCTTGATCCCTTTTAGTTGAAAATGGTATTCAGAAATGGCAATCTAGGTTCCAGGGGAACTCATTGCTTCTAAGCCTTGACGGAGCTAGGAAATCTCTTTAAAGGAAAAAACATGAGTCCATACTGATGTTTCCAATTCAAATTTGGCCTAACAAGGTTCTGAATTTGAATTTTTATTTTTTGTCTAAGGGTAAAGTCTGGATTCCTAATGACAGTTTAAAAAACCCCATAAAAACCTTTATTTTCTTTATTCTAGATTGCGCTTTCTCAACAGGAGTCTTCATACTGTTTAAGCTCACTCTCTCTGCAGTCACTCTTGTCCTTAGGATGCTTTCCACAAGGACTTTTTTAAATTCTAGGTTTGAAAGAATTATTTGTGAGGTCAAGTCACCAACCTGGTACCCAGATTAATTTGCTTCATTTTATTTCCAAATTTTAAGGACTGTTCTCTTTTTCATAATTTTGACTTGTTTCACAGTCATGTATAACCCTGACACAGTTCAACGTCGAAAGTACAAAACATGCTCAATAAAGTGCAGCTTTGAGTCCTTCCTATTCCCGCCTCTGTCCCCTGTCCCTAGAGGTAATCAGTTTTTGTTTTTGGCTTACTCTCCCACTTTCATGAAAAGATTTTATGTGTATTAGTATATACACACATTCACACACACACAGAGTTTAATGTTTCCTATTTTCTTGATAAAACATAGTATATTCATTTGTCATATTGGCTGCTGTAAAAACACCGCAGACTAGGTGGCTTACACAGTCTTAATCTATTTTCTCACAGTTTTGGGGGCTGGAAGTCCAAGACCAAGGTGCTGGCAGGGCTGATCTCCTCTGAGGCCTCCCTCTTTGGTGTGCAGATGGCCGCCTTCCTGCTGCCTTTTTCATGGTCTACTTCCTGAGTGTATACGCACTTAGGATCTCCTTTTATGTCCAAACTTCCTCTTATAAGGGCACAAGTCAGACTGGATTAGAGACCATCCCAACGGCCTCATGTTAACTCAATCACCCCATCAACGGCCCATCTCTAAATATAGTCACATTCTGAGGTGCTCAAGGTAAGGTTTCAATGCAAAAGTATTTTGGGGGTAGGGTGGGGGGGTGGGGTCAAAATTCAGTACCAAGAAGCCTACTATATATGTTATTGTTCACCTCGTGTTTTTTTTCACTTAACAGTAAATACATCCTGGCATCATTCCATCATTGGAAATTTTCACTATTTTTACAGCTGCAAAATACTTTGTCAACACACCATAGTTTATTCAACCAGTCTCATACTGACGGACATTTAGTGTTTCAGTTTTTTTGTATTACAAAGGATACTGCAAAAAATTACTTTGTTCTACGTCTTTTTGCATTTTTGTCACTGGATCTGAGACAGATTCCTAGAAATGAGATTGCTGGGTCAAAAGGTAAATTTATTTTTTTTCATCAACTTTTCAAAATGTATCTTGAATCCCTAATCCGTAAGATAATCATAATGACAGCCATAGTGCTTGCTATGGCCAGACATTGTTCTAAGCATTTTATAAGTATTAACTCATTTAATGTACACAACAAGCTTATAAATTAAGTACCATTATTACTTTTATTTTAGAATCAATAGAGAAATCAAGAATCTTGCCTTCCATTCCATCGGTAGGAAGTGGTCAAGCCAGAATTTAGAACCCAGGTTGTCTGGCTGCAGAATGTGCACTGTTAAGCCCTTATACTGAATGCTAACACCCTCACTGACATCTTTTCTACCCGTTTTTCACTTTCTACCAGTAGCTACATTTAGACCGTCTTGCACAACAGTCAAGTTCTTAAGGCTTTGCCCTTAGTTGAAAACAAATAGCATTTACATTATGACTGTGTAAACATTTTTCATTGCTCCGCCGAGGACAAAGCTCATATTCCTTTCCTCTGGCGCCCCCTGTAGATGACTCCTAGCACTAGAAAACATACTTTTCCTTACATTCCTTTATTGCTTGAAATCACACTAACGTTTGCTTCATATTTACTCAAAACTTTTATACTCGGACTTTTATTTGAAATGGTATAGGTGTATAATTACCTTTCTTTTTTTCTTATATGACACACCTTCCACTTTCTCAGTCATAAGTCTTTTTGTTTTTCTCTCCAGAGACCATATCCTGAGCACCCTCTCCTCTTGCTCAAATTGCAACTGGTTGCTCTTCTAGGCTGGATGAACAACCATGTTCAGAGATCTTCCACTGCTCTCCTGTATTATTAGATCCACTGTGTTCTGAATCCTTAGGCTTACTTCCTCAGTTTGCTAGAGTATCTCCTCCAGTAATATCCAAAGAAAAACTTTCAGAGTCCTTGAGTGTCTAAATGTATTTATTTTTCCTTTTACACTTAATTGAATTTGACTAGGTACAGAGAATTGGGCTGAAATCAAGTTTCGTTCAAAACTTTAAAGGTCCTGTTCAATTACCTTTCAGCATTCAGACTGCTGGTAAACTTGATACTACTCAGATTCTTGTTTCCTGGGAGGAAAAGTCCACTTTTCTTGTTATCCTTATTGTTCAATTTCATACTGACAGGCTGAAGTCCTGGCCTTTTTTTAAATTTAATTGTACTAGGCATTCCGTAGGCCCTTATAACCTGAAGACTCCTTTCTTCCACTGTTGGAAATGCCCTTCTTTTGACAATTTCTCATTCCATCTTCTTGTTCTGAGGCCCCTACGTAGTCTCCTACATGCAGCTTTCATGTCTCTTATTACTAGCCTGTTTCTCTTTTGTTCTACCTTCTGGAAGACTTCCCTTTATTCTCTAGTCCAACTACTAAATTTTACATATTTATGAATATTTCTTCCTCTGCTCCTTTTTTATAGCATCCTCTTCTCAGTTTTATGCAGATAATATTTTCTTAAATCCAAGTATGTCAGTTTTGGTTTTTTTTTTAATAGTTTCCTTCCATCCCCAGGATGATCTCTCTTTCTGGGGTCAGCTTTTCAACTTTTAAATATTGATCTTTCAACTCTGGTTTCTACTCAGTTGTCTGATTTTTACATAAGAAAAGATTGGATAAATTGGTCTGAGAGTTTCCTCTGCTTTCCAGCTCAGTCTCTTTTCTGCAGGGAAATACTACTGGCAGGGTGGGGCAGGGCAGAATGGGGAGTCTCAGCTGTAGGTTTTGCTTTGGGGCGAGAGCAGGCTGTCAAGACTATGGGACTTTCCAAATGCCAGAATAAGGGCTTTTACCTACATGACAACATCTGTTCTGAGATGGCAGAACATGGCAGGAGAGGGGGTGGGGTGCCAACTGGTACAAATGGTCTCATGTACAAAACTTCAGTTATTCTGTTTCCCATTACCACTTCCCACTCTCACCTTCCACTGGACCTGCCAATACTGGGCCCAGTGTCTCCTGGGATCGTAATGTGCAGGCTGGCTCCCAATGTCTCTCTGACTCCTTCTGAGCATATTCTGGGCTGTAAATCTACCTCTTTCATCTGTCAATGTGCCCTCATCCACTTTGTCTAGCAGAGATTCACTGAAGGCTGTCGTCTGTTGCTTAATATCCCTCCTCCCTTCCTACCTCTTCTCATTGCTATTCTGAGTCTAGTCTTCTTATTATATCAATTATTTTCATTCCATGGGGTCCTGGGAGGGGTTGAAACAAACCTTAATGTTCAATCCTCCTTGAACTTTCTGGCTATTGATTTTCTGTCAAAAAGTATGTGTATATTCTTTGTAGCAGTGTTTTTTAAAGAGTCTGAAGAAAACCAATTTCTGATGCAATAATAAAGTGAATAAAAATGAACTCGTGTATTTTTTTCAGCAAGGGGATCTTTCAAAAGCGTGTGATCTATAACAGGGACCGAACCAGGAAAATGTCTGGTTTCTTCTGGCTTTGCTGACTTGCAGATGTTCGGGCCATGTTTAAGCCAGTTTTTGTTTCATGAAACATGATGGAAGTTTACTGACTGTTTTGGGGGGAGGGGGTGTTCGGGTAAAATTGATGAGTTTAGTTTTGGAAAAGTTGATATCTGAGGTGCTTGTAGGATGGTTTAAGAAGAGAAGTCTACTGGGCCATTATGTTTATAGATCAGAAAGATTTGGGACACATCAACCATGCTGCCTATAACATCACCCAGAATAAACACAATTTAGAAAGGCAAAGAGTAGAACTCTGGGTAATACAAATTAAGGGTGGGTAGAAAAAAAATAAACCTTTAACAGAGACTGTAAAGGGTGTTCTCTGTTATGTCAAAAGCTGCTGAGGCAAGACCTCAAAGGCTGCGGTAGATTTTAGTCACTAAGTTACTCAACATTAGTTGGAGTTGGAAAAATAATTGGAAAAATAATTCAAGTGAAGAGGTAGAAAGTGAGACCAGACTTCAGATAGTATCTGAAGCTATGTTTCCACTATAGGAACACCTGTGTGATTCTCTCCAGGAGCAATGTTAGATGGGAGAGGGGACAGTGGTGGATTAATCGAGAGGTGAAGTGGAATGACAGGGATGGAGGATGGACATTACTGACAAGAGTTGGTGACACAGCTCATGCAGTTTTGGGTGAACGAGGAAACGCAGGAAACGACGGGATTATCTGAATGCCGGAGGGTACGCAGAGGAGCTGGAAGATCGTTAGTACTGGAAGAGGTAAGTGAGGGAGTGAGAACGCTGGCTGGAGAGGCAGCTGGGGTCAGAGAATGGGACACAGACGTGTGTACTGTTAAAAGCGGGAAGGTCTTGGTAGCAACAAGCTGTGGGGAATGGCAGAGGAAGGTCTGGGTCAGTGCAGTGTCAGGGGTCCGGTGACTGAGTTAAGGTGCTAGATCAGCTACCCATAAAGAGATCGTGAAGTCACCTGAGCCAGCACAGGCCTTGAAGTGTTGAAGAAGATGAAGAGCCAGTTTCTAAATTCTTCCTTAAATATGGGAAGAGATCCAGCCACTGGCTGAAATGAAGTCAAACAAGTGGTAGATGGCACCTCATCTTTGCCTAAGAAATTAGAGGAGTCCTCTCATAGGGTGGGGTTCGATTAGATTCAAAGGTAAGAATCAATTTAATTTAACAGTTGAGTGCTGACGTTTTACTATGCTGAATGTAAGTAACACAATGAAGAAGATACAAAAACGGTCCTCGGGTAATTATAGCTGAGTATATAATTGCCTCTGGCCCTTTCTATTCTATGACCTAGGTCTAATGTTAACTGGAAAATTTTTGTTTCCATGCTTTCCTGATCATACAACAAAGAAAGGTACCACTTCTACTCTTATTACATCTTTAAATACACACTTACCTGATTCTTTTTAGGAAGCACTCTTCCTGTGCGCTTCCTTTCCTGAGATTTCCTCCTATTAATTTTCTTTTCTTTACAAGGCTGGGCTTCTGTATTAAGTAAGTTGCAAACATTCTCTTCTGCGAAAGTGATCAATTGCTATAAAGAAAATTTAAAGGAGGGACACCATAAAACACAAGCAAATTCATTTTGATGTATGTTTCTCACATTTATTTTCCTTCCCACACTGCTGCCACATTTTCTATCCCAGTTCCTTTTAATTCACAAGTTCCATTAGAAGTATTTTAACCATCTTAAACTCGAATGGGGGAGAAGAGTAATTACCAATTTCTGATCTTATTAAACATAGACCCAGAAGCATATGCACTCTGTCCATTATTTTAAGGAAGAAAAAAAAGTTTAAAATTAGTTGATTTATTTCTTTATCAAATATTTACTAAGCATCTACAATTTAGCAGCTAACTGCTGTTGAGTTATGGGGGGGAGAAACATGCACTTAGATTACCTAAATGTGAATTCTGGGTTTATCACCCAACAATATCAGCTAAAAGCCCCATAATGGTATATTATATATTTATGAATTTAGACAAAGATCCAATTTTATCTAATTTAATGACATAGGAAAAGACATTCAATGGGAGATATGTTCCTACTGAACATAGTTAAAACCCAGTGTTTTAAAAAAAAATGGAAAATGAAATATTTTTGTAAAAAGTTATAATTATGCCAGTTTCTGGCTCTGTTAATTACACGCTCCTCTTTTCCATTGTGTACCTCAATAAAATTCACAAAACCACATATATCCCAAATAAATGTTCCAAACAGATTACCTTCTACATTAACACAAACTCTGAAAGCACCTTGTTTTATTGTATTTTTCTTCCAACTAACAGAATTAAAATCAAATCAGAAAAAGAGTATTACCATGGGTTATATACATGCTATGTAGGTAAGGTATTTGCTCTCAATGACTTTAATCAAATCAAGATTTTACCCATAATCATGGGATCATAAAAACAAGAAAAAATCTATAGCAAGATTTAAAAACAAATACATTATGCCAAATACAAACACTTACACTTCTTCTGTTAGAGGCCCGTGTTATTCTACCAACTTTATGGGAAACTATTTTCTCATGGCTTTTTGAAGAGCTAAAGTCATCAGTGCCTGAAGAAGACACAAGCAAAATTAGGGTAGCTAACAAAAAGTTTTAAGAGCCATCATTTTTCAGATATACTGGATAATGTTTTGGATATGCACCTTTGCTTTTAGCATAATATAATATCTAAACATAAATAATTACCAAGAATAAATTTTGAGATTCAAAAACATGTTTTAAAACTTTAAGTTTACTGAATACTCAGAAACTTTCACCACTTTCCATGGAGAATGCATACCATATAACGCTAAGATAACAGATGAAATCACATTACAGTAAATACCATATTTTCACTCATGTCCATTTATTCCAAGCTACATTTTGTACAATGAAATTGCAATAAAGGGCATTAGAATGATCATGAAAATAATGTTTATAACTTACAAAATTCAGGTAAATTTTTCATTTGATCACTTTTAATGGTGTAAATGAAAGGCAGTACAGTGTGCAAAAGAGCATGGGCTTTGGAACGTGACAGACTACACTTCCAGGTTTAGCTCTAACTTCACACTCCAGGTCTTGGATTCTATACCAGTGAATCTGGTTTGTGTCTTCCAGCCAACAAGAAGCCACTAAGGGATTTCTGTCAGGGGAGAGACATGAATAATGGTCCCCATGACATTTGTCATCCAAGTCCTGGCTTGCATTGATATGATCACAAAGAAGCCAGGGACTCGAAATGTGCAAGTGCCCAACAGGCCAACTTAATGTTGGTGAACAATTCCAGACCCTGAAAAATGACCCTTGTGATCCACATTGTTCAGTTGTGCCAACTGTCACGAGGAGATTACTGTTGAGAGGGCAACTCCACTGTCTGCAAGGACTTGAAAAATGGGGATACCATCTATGGAAGTTAACTGTGGGTGATTACAAGGTGTGAGACCTGGATGGACAAGAGATTCCTTTTTTTTTTTAATGACATTTATTTTAGAGAGAGAGCACACAAGCATGTGGAAGAGCAGAAGGAGAGGGAGAGAATCTCAAGCAGGCTCCAACTCCCTGCTGAGTGTGGGGCCATGCACAGGGCTTGATCTCACGACCCTTAGATCATGACCTAAGCTGAAATCAAGAGTCAGACGCTTAACCAACTGAGCCACCCAGGTTCCCCAAGAGATTTCTTTTTTTTTAAAAGATTTTATTTATTTATTTATTTGATAGAGATAGAGACAGCCAGCGAGAGAGGGAACACAAGCAGGGGGAGTGGGAGAGGAAGAAGCAGGCTCATAGCGGAGGAGCCTGATGTGGGGCTCGATCCCATAACGCCGGGATCATGCCCTGAGCCGAAGGCAGACGCTTAACCGCTGTGCCACCCAGGCGCCCCCCAAGAGATTTCTTATAAGCTTTTCTATACTACATATATTTTTTTAGACCAAGCACACATTGTTATAATAAAATTTTAAAAGGAAATTAAGAGTTAGTTTCATATATACACATATGGAAAATGACATTTATCTAATTTTAAGATAAATAAAAGTTACTACCTGAAAGAGTCCCAGAGACTGAAGACTTACTTAGAGGACTCAGAACTGCAAATGACACCTGAAGAGGTTCTATATTTTCCTAAACAAAGAAAAACAAGAGTAGAAATTAGACATCTTTAAATTCAGTGGACATGTAATGTACCCAATAGAAAATAAATAAGGATTTCTTTTTCTAAGTGGAACTGTAGTAAGCATAGAGATGGAAAATCAATAAAAGATTAAGAAAAAAAGTCAAAGCAAAACAATACTAAATATAAAAATATTTTATAATCTTTACCAATCTTTAATGAAACTATGTTTACTAACTACAGTCCAACAAATAAAATATTAAATGGAAGTAGCCATAAAGATCTACTAATAAGTTACTCTTTGGTTTACTTATAATCACATGTCCTAATTCTAAAGTAAATGGGACATTCCATTAATAAACACAATCTAACATTTCAATATTATTCAGGGAAACTTCAGGGAAAATGGCAATATAAATGCAGATGTCAAATCTTTTCTTTCCCACACAATTATCAGTATGATAGTAACTGTTGGATTTTCATAAATAAAACCTGTCAGTTTGAAGAAATTTTCTTTAATTACCAGTTTGCTCAGAGTTCTTCTCAGAAATGACCCTATGGTTTTTCTTGATTTGTTAATATGGTGAATTATAGATTGTTTTTCAGATATTAAACCAACTTGGCATCTCTGGGTTAAATCTCACTTGGTCATGATGTAGTACCTTTTTATGTATTATGCTCACGAAGTGATAAGTTTTCTTATAATGTCTGATTATGGTATCAGGTTAATGCTGACATTGATGAACTGGGAATTACTCTCACCTCAATTTGTTTGGAAGAGTATACATAAAATTAAGTCTTCCTTAAGTGTTTAGTAGAATTCATTAGCAAAATCATCTGGACGTGCAGTTTTCTTTGTGGGAAGGTTTTAACTACCACTTAAATTTCTTCAGTTGATATAGGGCTAATGAGGTAAATTATATCTTCTAGTGTGAGATTTGGTTGTATTTTTCAAGGAATGTGTCTACTTTATTTTGTTGGATTTATTGGCATTAAGTTTTTTTTTTCTATAATAGCCCCTTATTATCTTTTTATCTGTATTATCCTTCTAAAACCTGTTAGAACATGTGGTCAAGTCACATATCATTCCTTATATTGGTAATTTTTTTTTTTAAAGATTTTATTTATTTATTTGACAGAGAGACAGCCAGTGAGAGAGGTAACACAAGCAGGGGGAGTGGGAGAGGAAGAAGCAGGCTCCCAGCAGAGGAGCCTGATGCGGGGCTCGATCCCAGATCACTGGGATCACGCTCTGAGCCGAAGGCAGACGCTTAACGACTGCGCTACCCAGGCACCCCTGGTAATTTTTTTTTTAAGATTATTTATTTATTTATTTGATAGAGAGAGAGGCAGCCAGTGAGAGAGGGAACGCAAACAGGGGGAGTGGGAGAGGAAGAAGCAGGCTCCCAGTGGAAGAGCCTAATGTGGGGCTCGATCCCAGGACTCCGGGATCACGCCCTGGGCCAAAGGCAGACGCTTAAGGACTGAGCCACCCAGGCGGCCCATCCTTATATTGGTAATTTAAGTATTTCCTCTTTTTCTCTCAGAATAGTCTGATTGGAAGTTTACTCATATTATTTTTCTAAAGTATAATCTTTTTATTTCAATGATTTTTCTCTATTTTTGTTTTTTACTTCATTGATTTCTGCATTTATCTTTATTAATCTCTTCTGTTTACTTTGGCTTTATTTTGCTTTTAGTCTCTTAAAGTGGAAGTTGGGATCATTAATTTGAGATGTTTCTTATGCTGAAATATAGGCCTCAGTTATTTCCCTCTAAGCCTGCTTTAGTGCATCCCACACATTTTTGTTGTTTTGTAGTGTTTAGGGTTTACAGCATACATGTTTAACTCACACCACTTTGTGTACAGCCTAAAACCCCCTCCCAGCCTCTATGCCATGTTACTTTTGTTGTATACTTACTGACATGTTAAAAACCAAATACACTATTGTTATCCTTGCTTTAGAGAATCTTTTAGAGTTTAATAATAATAAAAAAGTCTATTACATTTGCCCAGCATGGGTTAGCAGCTTCAGTGCTCTTCATTCCTCTGTTAGATTTCCATCGGGAGCCTTTTTTCTTTTTTGACTAAAGGACTTCCTCTAACATTTCTTCTAATGCTAACCCCTTATGGCAATGATTCCTCTCAGCTTCCAGATGTCTGAAAAAGCCTGTCCTTCACCTTTGTTTTGAAAGATGGTTTCACTAGATACAGAATTCTAGGTTGACAAATTTTGTTGTTACTGTTTTGGTTTTTTGCTCCGAGCAAATGCTGTTGCGTTGTCCTTTGTCTTGCAGTTTCTAATGAGAGTTCTGCTGCCTCTCATGTCTGTTGTTCTTTATGTCACCAGTCTTTGCCTCTAGGTCCTCGCAGGCCATGTATCATGGATTCTAAGTAATGATGTGTCTTTGGCGTACTATTCCATGTTTCTTGTGCTGCGAATTTGAACTTCAGGACTTGCGAGTTTATAATTTTATCAAATTGGAAAATTTTCAGCCATTATGTTTCAAATATTTTTTCTGTTCTGATCTGTTCTCTCCTTTGGAGACTCTAATTACATGCATATTATGCCAAATAAAGTTGTCCCAGGATCACCAACTGCTCATTTTTGTTCAGTCGTTTTTACTCTTTTGTGGAGAATAATTTCTATTGCTACATCTTTAAGTTTGCTAATCTTTTCTTTTGCAGTTTCTAATATGCTATTAATCTCATTAAACATATCTTTCTTCCCAAAGATTATAATTTTCAGCAGCTATAATGTACAGAGTTCAAATTGGATCTTTTCTGTATCTTTCATGTTCTTAACAAGTTCAATCTTTCCTCCACTTCCTTGAACATACGAAAGATAATTAAAGTATCTTTTTCAATGCCCTTGTCTATAAATTCTACCATATGTGTAATTTCTGGGTCTACTTTTATTGACTGATTTTTGTCCTAATTAGGGGGCATCTTTTCTTACACATCTATTACTTTTTCATTGAAATGTCAGACATTTCGAATTTAATGTTATTTGACTGGATGGTTTTGCTGTTCTTGAGCTAGGTTATACAATGCAGTAAAGTCACTTAGAGGAAAGTTGTGTCCTTTCAAAGTTTGCTTTTAAGCTCTGCCATGCTTTTAGTCTAATTCTGTTCTACTAGTGAGGCAATATTCTCCCAAGCATCTGATGCCCTCTGAATTATACGGTTTTTCTATCACTCAGGTTGGTGGGAACACTTCCTGACCCTCTGTAAGATCTAGGGATTGTTCCCTCTGCTCCATTTGGGTAGCCCTTTCCCTGGCATCAGGCAGTTTATTCACAAGCACACAATGACCAGTACTCAGCTACAGGCTCAAGTGAGACACCCTGCAGATCTCCAGAGCTCTCTTTGCAGCTCTCTCTTCTGTCCTTTGCCATGAGTTCTAGCCTCCTTTGCTTTCCCAGACCCCAGCTCCATTTTCTCAACTCATGGAGACTGTCAGGCTCCACCAAGGTAAACCCTTCCTGTGCTGTGGCCTGGAAGTCCAGCCCAGGCAGTAAGTTCCTGTACAGCTTGCCTCATTTGTTACCCCCCTCTTGGGGATTACTATCCTGTGCTTCCTGATGTTCAATGTCTGAGAACCACTGTTTTGTATATTTTCTGTTTTGTTTTTTTTTTTCTTAGTTGTTTCTTGTGAAAACATAAATTAGGTCTCTGTTACTCCACCTTGGCTGAAAGTGGAATATTTTTATTTCAAAGTGTAATAGGCAAGGGTGAGAATGAATGATGGTCCCAATACAAAAATGGGTAAAGATTAGCAGACAATTCTCTAGAGAAGAAATTAAAATGGCTTATAAACCTATGAAAAATGTTCAAACCTCATTAGTAAACTAAAAGTTTTCAAGTCATCTTTTTCTATCAAGCTATTAAAAAAAGTACGGTTAAAATGCAAGGTTTATCAAGTGTGGTAAATGAAAACCATCTATGCTGCCTTTAAGTCCAAATTGGTATACTTTCTGGATACTCAGCAATATTTATCAAAAAGGTAAAAAAAATTCCTGTTTTTTCATCCAATAATTCTACCTACAGAAATTCATCTTAGAGGAAAAAAGTTTATATGTACAGTGTATCAGTTCTAAGGTTGCTGCTCTCTCACATCTTCACACCTCTGAAATCTGAGTACATCCTACAATTCATGGTGTGTGATAGCTTAAGTTCCAGCCTCTTTTCTTGGTGGTACATAAAACGATGGTACATCTTACAGTCAACAGTATTTAGGGTCCATGAAATATGCTATGTACAAGGAGTCATGCAATTATGAGAACATGGCTAATACCCCGTGCACCTGTCGTGATGAGCACAGGGTGGGGGGAAAAAACTATCTAGAAAAAAGCATTAATTTATACCATGATATATCATTTAGTCCATTTCATGATTTCGAAGCATAATTATTGTTCACACAAAACAGGTGAGGTCTGATGAAAATAGAAGCAAGTTTGTTCCACATTTTTCACACTTACAAGATTCTCCCCCTTGTCATCAAAATTTGGTTGTGATAACTGCAACTGCACAGGAACTGGTGATTGCTCAAGTAGCAGGGGACTGATACTACTTAAATCCTTTCTGCGGACAGGTGTTCCTCCTTTACGCAACGGAGTATTTGCTGGCAAAGACTCATCAAACACCTCAGGGCTTAGATCCTCTCCAAAAGTAACTCTCTTCCTCTTCCTGATATTTAGAAAAGCTGGCACTTTGAAATTTTCTTGACCTTCTATAGGTAATAAATGGGTAGATAAAAAAATTAGGCTATATTTTTTATCTAAAAATGCATATCCTAGAATCTTCTAACATGATTAGATTCACCTCTTATTTGTGTAATAGAAAATACAGTTTGTAGAAAAAAGAAATTCAAAGTGGAAAAGGTAAGCAGTAGTTCTAAAATATGATAATAGATTTTAAAGTAAATTTTGCATGAATATCTTAGAAGTTTACAAAATTGGAATATCGATTTCCTTTACAAGTATTACCATTAAGCACAAATGGGCAGATGAAATGGACAGACCAACTGTGAGGCTCTCCAAAGAGATTCCAACCAACTATGCTTCATTCCCATGTAATGTGAGAAGCATCAAAGCATTTAGCAGATCATTGGAAATACCACATACTAGATCAGATATTTCAGAAGAAAATTATATCCTCAGGCTTCAAAACAAATGTAAATTTCTTACCTGCTTTTTGTTCTTTGCAACAGTTTGCAAGATTTGAGATTAAGCTTGGATGAGTCCCATCATCACAGAGATTGTCACAGTGTTCCTAAACAAAATAAACATCAATGAATAATCTTACATATACAAATGCATATGCACGGTCACTAAAGGGGCCACTCTGAAGCCCTGTCTGCCAAGGATAGATATTATATAGTGTTGCAGATTACATTTACTTTCATAATTGTTCTGGCTTAACGACATGAGCCACAGGAAAAATGGGATGCCCTAAACATTACTTTAGTAAATAGTGTTTTAGGGCCAAGATTAAAGAACAGAGATCCATAACAGAGTAAATAGTATTTTAGGCCAAGATTAAAGAACAGAGATCCATAGGCTAAATTCATTCCATCATTTTTCATCTGGCAAATGAAGACAAGGAAAATGTGAGCGGCTAGAGTTATCACATACCACAGATGGTATCAAATGAGGCAGGCTATCTATAGGTATAAGAATTGTGTTTTGTCTTTTAATTATGGGAATCACACCTTTTATAGGTGTGTAAACCTCCTGTCCACATTACTATATTCTTGAGTTAGGAACCAGGAAAGAAGGTACTACTATCTGTCCCTCTCTACTTCCCCAAAAGCTTAGAGAGTTGGCAAGCTGGGGACGGGGGCAGTCAATGCAAGTCCTGGAGTACCAGACAGGGCCACACTCAATGCAGGGCCACTGGAGTGACCCAGGAGGAAGCCCAGGCCGTGGGCTCCATGAGTCACCTCCAAATCATCGCCTGCTTCCTGAACCCCAGACCAGTCCGTGTTCTCAGTGCACCCGTTCCAGGAGCAGCACCTTCTCTAAGCAACTGTCCTGCCCCAAACAAACCTCCTTGAGCAACTCTCTCTTAAGTCCATTTCATCTTCCTGACCAGGAAAATGCCCATATCAATATTTCCAAAGTCAGTGAATGTAGGAAACAAAATTCTTGTGAACTTTTAGGCTATCTTTAATTAAAACCACCACGAAAATTAACAAACAACTCAAACTGTATACACCTATAAACTCTGGAGAGCTTAGGAAAAAGATCATCAATTATAAAAGTCTACGTATAATTTTAGTGGTAGGACTTGATGTTTGCTATGTAATGCTGTTAATCAGTAAGGGTTATATGGATCATGAAGATGCTAAGTCTGAGAAGATGAAACAAATACAAGATATGAACAAGCAATGCTGCATAGAGACCCACATCAGCTCTTTAACCAGAAGAACTGTTAAACATTTAAAATAACCATTGACCATAACTATTCATGCAGATAGAAGGCGGTCTAGTTCATTTTGGCTTTAGAAACAGATGTGTAGGCATGATTATACATTTAAATGCCTGTGGACTGAAAAAAAAAATTACTTGTCATTTGTCAGGCACTGGTGCTAATTTCATATTGTTATCCCAGTTAATGCTCAAATCACCCTGTAAGGTAGTTATTAATGTTGTCCTTTCAGAGATAAGGAAACCAGGGTACAAAAAGGTTATATAATTTGCCCAGCTCTTAAACTTCAGAGTGAGGATCTGAAACCAGGCACTTGGGACTTCAGAGCCCATGCTCTCAACCTCTCAGAGCATTTACACCCTGCCATGGATTTCAGTATCAGATTTATCTGGGTTCATTTAATAACCTCAAGCCTAAGTTTACTTAAAATGGGGCTAATATTCTCCTTGGAGTACTAGTGCTGCTACATGATATATGCCAGAACTGTCCATAGAAAGTACTCAATAAGGGGCGCCTGGGTGGCTCAGTCCATTAAGCATCCAACTCAGGTTATGATCTCAGGGTCGTGAGATTGAGCCCCGCGTCAGGCTCTGTGCTGAGCACGGAGCCTGCTTAAGATTCTCTCTCCTCGTCTCCCTCTACCCCTCCCTGCCACAACTCGTGTGCACGCACACTTTAAAAAAAAAACAAAAACAAACAAACAAACAAAAACCAAAAAAAAACTCAAGAAGAGCCAGCTAATTCCCAGCAACCTACTCTTAGCTCATACGAGCTGAGTTCAGAGAAACATAAATGCTTATTAAAAAGCTATCTCTAAGACCAAATTTTTTAGGTGGAAATAATTTAACATACATTAATAACTATGAAACTCTTATAAAATACAGTCTACATATATTAAATTCTACAAGTTATATTTCATACTGAGTTTAGAAAGAAAGGAAGGAACTCTGCACAGTGCTCTAAGTAAGAAAGGAGGGGACAACATGTAGGGCAAGATATCTCCTTTGAAACCAGTATGACACATACAACAATTTGTAAGAATTGCTTTAAGCCAAAATGAATATTTATTCAGTTTGCTTTAGGAAAAGTAGCTCTAAACTTACCTGCAGGCCTTCAGGAAACAGCTTAACAGAGGGTTTCTTTAGCACAGAACGAAGTACAGAGGTCTCAGGGGACGGAACGCCCCTCTTACACCATGGAGTGACCGGTGACCTGACTTCGGGAGCGGTGTCTGTGCTCACTTCTGCAAAGTTGTCAAGTGAAACAGCACCCCTCGATCTTTTGCCCTCTACACACTCAGCAACCTTGACTCCTTCAAAGGAAACATGCAAACAAGGGAGGTAGAAGACACCTGAATCTGGCTGTTCTACACCAAAAATATTATGTATCTGCAAAGAGAGTAACACGCTATAAGAAACGTGACCCTAATATATCCTGCTTAGGGAACGACATCTGAAATTTCATTTGGATATATGAAGAAGAGAAGTGGCGCTGGCCATTACTTTCGATTCAAATCTAACTACTGAGGGTAAAGGTAAGCAAGGAGTTTGGGCTCCCACGGATCTAAGCCAGTACCCATGAAACAGCTACTGCTGGTCTGCCTCCACTCATGACCCCAGTGCCTCGCACCAGAAAACTAACCGGAGTTGAGCAACGAAGGAGGACCCATTTCACTGCTGGAGTCAGAGGCATTTCAGCGCACAAGGGAGGCAGGAGGGAGAGGTGGGATGTGAGAAGAAAGATGATTAAATCAAAAATTTTATATGCTGTGTGTGCCCTCAAACAAAGCAAGGCTTCCTCCCACATATTTTTTTCTCACAAGAAAGCACTTCTTTATGATCGACATTTAACAAATATATATTGGGCACTTATGTTGTGACAGGCATTCTTTTCTAGGTGTTAGAGAGACAATGATGAATAACAACACACACACATCTCCCATATTACAGGGACAGACAATATAAAACACCTGGGAGGGGTAGGAGGAGAGAGGGAGCTATGGCTACTAAAGGGGAGCACAGCATGAGGGACCCCTGTTCTGGAACTGTTCTCTATCTTGTCTGCAGGGTGATCACATGAGTCTCCACGTGATAAAATTACATGGAACTAAATATACACACAAATAAGTGCACGTGAAACTGGTGGAATCTGAAAAAAAGTCAGTGGATTGTATCAGTGTCAATTTCCTGCTTGTGACACTGTATTACCGCTACCCAAGATGGTACCCCCTGGGGAACTTGGTGGGGACGACACTGGGTCCCTTTAGATATGATTTTGTACAACTGCATGTGACTCTACAGTCACCGCCAAATAAAAAGTTAAAGAAATGTATAGGTAACAAGTAGTTAATATATGCCTTTAAAGGAAATAATGTCAAAATTAAGGGGACATGGCAAGATAAAGTGGGAGGGTGGAGTTGCTGTTTTGAGGTGTTCAGGGATCAAGCAGGCATCTGAATGAAATGAGGAAGTGAGCCACGCATATATCTAGGGAAGAACCTTACATGCATGAAGCCACGTGCAGAGATCTGAGATGGAAATGAACCGGGCACACAGAGGTAGAACAAGGCCAGTGTGGCTGCAACAGCATGAGCAAGGAAGAGAGAACTAAGAAGCTCCAAGAGAAGGGTAAGGACTAGGACAGGTGGGGACTGGGTACTATTCTAAGTAAGGCTGGGAGGTCAATCAAAGATTTGGAGAAGGGGAATGAGCCAGTGGTAACTAGCATTTTAAAAAGAGTACCCTGGACACCATGTAGAACACTCTGAAAAGGGGGTCGGCAAGGATGGAAGCAGGACAATCACATAAGAGGAGACACAAAACAATCTAGGCAAGAGAAGGTGGGAGCCTGGACCAGAGTGGTAATAGTGAGGGGGTAGGAAGTGCTTAGACATTTGATATATCATCAAGATAAAGCCAACAGCATTTGTTAATGGGACTGAAGTTTAACTTTTTTTTTTTTTAAGATTTATTTATTTGAGAGAGAGAGAGAAAGCGAGAGAGGTGGGGGGGGGGAAGGAGAAAGAGAATCTCAAGAAGACTTCCCACTGAGTGTGGAGCTCAACACGGGCTCAATCTCACGACCCTGAGATCATGACCCGAGCTGAAATCAGAGCCGGATACTTAACAGACCGAGACAGTCAGGCGCCCCTGGAAGTTTAACTTTTAAAAGGGAGGTGGCCAAGGTTACTCCAAGGTTTTTGATGCAAGCAACTGGGTGAATGGTAGGATCATTTATTGAGATTTAAAAAAAAAAAAAAAAACAGAGATGAGCAGACTGGGGAAGGGAAAATAGTCAAGACCTTTTTGAGTATGTTAAGTCTGAGATGTTTATTAGACATTTCTGTGGAGACCAGAAAAGGCCATTGGGCACTTAAGAGTTCAGGGAAGAGGCCAAGGACAGGTATTTAAATTTTGAAGTCAACAGCATGCAGATGGCATTTAATGTGGGAATGCCCACAATCACCTAGGGAGTGAGCGCAGAGAGAAAAAATCTGAGCACTAAACCCAGGGCAATCAAATGTTTAAAGGTTAAAGGATGGAAAAGAAGGCATAAAGAAAACAGACAAATAAGGAACGGTCAGGAAAACAGGGGAAAACAAGAGAGAATGGTGTCCCAATGCCCAGTGAAGAAATGGTTTCTCCCAGGAGGGCACTGGCAGTTCTGCCTGCCATGCTGGGACCCTGAGGAGAGGGTCTGCTGAGAGTGACTAATAGGACAGCAATGAAGTGGTGACCAAGGCCCGTTTGGAGCTGGAGCAAGCGAGAATGGGAGGTGAGGAGACAGAGCACGATCTGCTCTTAAACGGAGCTTTGCCATAGAGGAAAGCAAGGAAATGGGGTTTTGACTAGAAGGAAATCCTGGGACAAGGGCCAGTTTAAGATGGGAGATAATACAGCACATTGTATGTTAATGGGAGAAATGAACAACTCAGAAAAGAAGGGACACCTCAGACAGAAGGTCCTCAAAGAGGGAAGGGACCATTCTGAAGGGGTTGGCCTTGGATCAGAGCAGAGGATCTACTGTAACAGAAGGAAAAGTTGGGGGGCATGCTTGTTCAGAGCAGCATGTGTGTGGTGGAGAGTGGCCCAGGCCATTTGCTTCAGACATCTTTCGTTCTCTTGGTGACAGAAGCAGCCAGGGATGACAAAGGGGCACCAGGGAACTTTATCGCAGTCATTCATGGGGAGGGCTGCCCGATTTAGCAAATACAAATGCATGAGGCCCAGTTCAATTTTGAATTATATCTAATTATTTATGTGTATGTATGTTGATATAAAAGAAAAATATTGCATGAAACATACATTGTGTAAAGCAAAAACATTACGGGATTTAAAAGGAATATAAAAGTAATATAGAGCATATCTATAGTGTAAAGGACCATAAAAGACATGGGTGGGTGGATAGGAAATAGAAACTATTTTACAAACTGTCTAGATCTATTTCCCCTAACACCAACTCTTTTTGGGTCCCAGGACCCAATTCCAACATGGGGGGAGGGAATTCTCCCACACACAATGCCACCAAGCAATTCCCAGACACCAGCAAGGTGTCCAAGAATTCAACCCAAGTCTGACACCACCCAGAGACAGTATCAGGTTCCACAGGTCAAGGGCTCAGTCCTACAAGAGCATCCCCCACCCCCCATTTAAGATACCACCAGTCGCAAGTCCTGGGCTGTCACCTGTGCTTCTGACCGACGTGCTACAGACTGGAGGTTCCAACAACTTCCTCCTTGGACTTCAGATACCAGTCACAAGTCCAGACTGTTACCTAAACTTCTGACTGAGTGGCTTTCAATCAAGAGATTCTCAGGACCTCCTCAATGTTCTTTTAATTTGCCAGAACAGCTCACAGAACTCAGGGCAACACTGTTTACCAGTTTATTAAAGGAAATGAGAAAGGATAGGAATCAACAGCCAGAGGAAGAGAACAAAGGAGAGGTCTGGGGAAAAGACACAGAGCTTTCATGACCTCTCTAGAAGTAACGCTCTCCCCACATTTCCATGTCTTCACCAACCAGGATGCTCTCTGAACCCTGTGTTTCTGAGTTTTTATGGAAGCTTCATTCCTTGGGCATGACCAATAATGTCATTGGCTGATTCAACCTCCAGACCCTGTCCCCCCCTCAGAAGTCAGGGGTGGGGCTTAAAGTTCCACCCTCCAATCACAATCCTGGCAACCAGCCCCCACCCCTGGGTGGGGTCCAAAGGCACCTTCGTTAGTAGTGGTAAGACACCCATGTCACCTTTATAGCTGTGAAGTATTTTCAGGAACCACGGATGAAGACCAGGTCTATCTGAAAACTGCGTATTTGGTCATCTGAATATTTTTTATATTTATTCATTCAATAAATAATCATTTAGATAAACAATACATATTTTCTATAAATCATTGTATCACACTGTCTTTTACATGAAGTTGTACAACATTAACTCTAAGTAGACTGTGAAAGGTTAAGGATGTATCTTGCAATCCCTAGGGTAACCTTAACAAAAAAGACGCAATGAGGTATAGTTTAAAAGGTAATGGGTAGGGGCATCTGGCTGGCTCAGTCAGTAGAGCACCCAACTCTTGATCTCAGGGTCATGAGTTCGAACCCCACGTGAGGATTAGAGCTTTAAAAAAATTTTTAAACAAATATTAAAAAATAAATAAAAGGTAATGGATAAGTGGATTTCCAAAAAGAATATTTCAAATAAACCCCAAAAAGACAGGAGAAGTGAAAAAGAGGAACAAAAATCAGAACAGAAAAATGCATGAAAAAATGGTAGATTTATAAATGTAACCATATGAGTAATGACTTGAAAGGTCAATGGAACAAATACCCCCATGAAAGGCAGAGGCTCTCAGAATGGATAAAAAAGCAAGACCTAACGATATGTCTTTAAGTTTTACTTTAAAGATAAAGACACAGGTAGGTGATGATAAACCTAAAACCTTACTGGTGACTTTCACTCAATACAAGCATACTGATTTGGGGAAAATTTTGAATGCTGGTCCCTTTCCACACACTTAAAAACCAAAAAAACAAAACCAAAACCAAACCAAAAGAAACACAACACACATGTAGTGTTTTCTCTTACAAAATACATTACATGTTCAGACATCCTGTTTTTTTTTATAATAGATTCTGTCAACTTGGAAATATTTCACTAACTCTTATCAGTGGCAGTTTAAGAAAAAAAAGTCATCTCTCATATAATAAGAATTCTGAAACATTTCTACTAGACTGAGAGCTTTTAAAATGTAGGGCACTGCTTCAGTTTTCCCAAAGTTTAGCACCTAGGTAAGCCAACCATAAATGTCTACTGAACATGTTTCAAGAGATGAACAGGCATAGGTACTAAGGAAAGATTAAATACTTACCACTTGAAGCCTCCGTGAGCTCGGAAAGTGAAACAGACTCTCCAACTAAATATCCAGAGTGTGTTAAACCAGATTCAAAAGATTTCTTGGGGGGGGATAAAATTAAAGAAATATTAAATCTTATTACTTACAGGAGTACTGAGACCTTTATAAAGATTTAAGCATTACAGATTATCTAGAAATCTGATGTTCAACCAACCAATCATCATCTAGCTGTTAGGAAAGCATACAGGAATTGAACTAAAAACAGAGTACGCATTGTTAACTGCAGCCTAAACATCCTACTAAACAAATTTCAGCTCCCTAGGAAGTTTATAGGGCACGTTTTTGTTGCTTACTGTTTGAAGTCTAGAAAACTATACGGATTAATTTTAAAGAGGAAATTCTCAAAAATAACGAAAAATGGGGGTGTCTGGGTGGCAGTCAGTTAAGCATTCAACTCGTGGTTTCGGTTCAGGTCATGATCTCACGGTCGTGAAATGGAGTCCTATGTCGGGCTCAGTGCTCAGTGTGGCGTCTGCTTGAGATTCTCTCTCCCTCTGACTCTACCCCTCCCACTCATGCTCTCCCCCATCCCCTCTCTCCAAAATAAATAAATAAATCTTAAAAAAACAAATAACAAAAAAGGTTATGTAATTATTTTAAAAAGTATTAATATAACTAGGATAAGAAAACTATTAATCGCTAGGATAGAAAACACATTCTTATTAATGTGGACACCATTTCTAAATCATGGTGTATGTCCAAACAATCAAAGGTCTGATGAGAAACTATTGGTTTTGCAAGATGATGACTTTATATCAACTAGAAAAAAGCAGAGGGAGCAGAGATTATAAGTGACTCTAAGCTACAAATGAAACCTATTGGACCCCGAGGAATCTTACTATCAAATATTTATTATGCCAGTCCAAATAAGATCAACAGGATATGTACTGAATCTTTGTGACGAAGAAGTCACAGAAATAAAGTTTCAGATCTAATGGTGTCAGGTGTGTCCTCTGACTAAAGATATGGGAACCAGTTGTGTCACACCAGAACTAAAGCAAGGAAAGCCAGCAATGAGAGAACCAGCTTCCTGTTTACATGTGAGGGAAGGTCAAGGATCCTCAGTACTAGTATTTAATTCACATAGCTTATGATCATTTGACAACCTTAACAGGCTTTAGGTAGCTACAAACAACAAAAATCCCTATACCTACTTGAAAGAAGGGAGCAGAGCAAAGGAGAAATTGCTAAATAGCACCCTGCTTCCCAGCCAGTATTAAACCAGTTAGGGGCAGAAAGGCCAAAGTGCAAGACCCCCAGACCTGAGCTGCACAGCCCATATAGAATCTTCAACTCATTTGCCAATTGTGTAAATAATATGCTCCTGTGTCTGCCTCCTCCAGTGGACTAAAAGCTGCTCAAGGGCAGGGCCATGATTTTCTCACGGTGATACCATCAGTATCGAGAACAATACCTCACAAGCAAAAGACCACTGGGCTTAATGTTTTCATTGAGAGTTTTTCGTAACCAAAAGCAACATGCTAATCAAAACTGTCTAACCAATAAGCTAACCAACAATAAAAAAAAATTTTAACAAGTAGGAGACACATACACACACAGCATAATTTAAAACTCAGCTACAATATAAAAATACAAGATACCATAACTGAAAAAGGGTTCTGACAGTCTTAAAACCGTCTAGCTGGAAAACCAAAGCTTCATTTTCCTAGGATTCTGGTCAGTGAATTACCTCAGAAAAATCTGCAGGAGCAGTTTCAACAGCACTATGAGAAACGGCACTACTGAGTGTCTGGAGATTAACTGCATCAGTTAGATTTTCATCAAAGTTGCTCTGAGAGGATATCCTTCGACGTTTGGATGATAAGTTTGCAGGGAAGTCAGACTCTTGACATTCACCAAGACCTTCCTTTTTGGCTATATATACAAAACAAAATAAAAACGTAACACAGGCAAAAATATTTTCTTTTACTGTATCACTTTTAAGTTTTGCACATAATAATTTCAGTAAAATGTAATGCTTGAATCTAAATACTTTATCAATTAAAAGTACATTTTCCTATTCAGAAGAAATCTAACTGAAAGGTAAGAGAACATCACTACTAAAAGGATAATAAACATTATTAAAATTTTTTTCTTGACTTTGAAAATATACAAAGATATGCTAATATACATTTTCATTTCTTTAAAATTTACAATGAAACCTTTTCTTTTGAACTTTTTTTTTTTAAAGATTTATGTATTTGGGAGAGAGAGAGCACATATGAGCAGGTGGAGGGGCAGAAGGAGAGGAAGACGTAGGCTCCCCCCTCAGCAGGAAATCCAACGCAGGACTCAATCCCAGGACCCCAGGATCATGACCTGAGTCAAAGGCAGAAGCTTAACTGACTGAGTCACCCAGGGGCCCCTTTTTGAACATTTTAAAGGATGTGGTTATGTTCTAATACTGGTTCTGCTTTGACTGTGTATGATTTTATGAAACACACAGCCAAAATGTGCCTCAGTTCTTCCCAAAGAGAATTTAATCATCTGCAGAACTAGAGCAATCATGTCAGTAAAATATTTTAAAATGCAGGTCCAGAAGTGAAAAACAGGTAAGTTATAAACTACAAATACAAACGAGTATGTCGGAGTGGGTCACGCATGGGAGAGGTAGATGAACTGGACTTGTCTTGAGTACCAGTGCACTGTTCGTGAGGAGGTGCTGCAAGGTACTTGAAGATGGTTCAAGAAACCCAAAGCAAAATCATTAAAGCACCAGAGGAATGGTTATGACAATTTTGGTAATGCCAAGATTTTGTCTAATTCTGGTGTTTCAAATGCCTTGTGACTGGAAAATCAGAAGTGACAAGGAAAAGTAACCAAATGGATTACAATCTACAAGTTATGGTAAAGAAGAGGACAGGCTATTAAGATGTCAGATTAGATATATCTGTTTATAACATCAGGGTTGGGTGTTTGGTATTCATAGAAATGCTTGCCACGCTTAATAATAAACCTCTAAAAATCAGGGTTTACACGCTAAAATTTGTTACATGCCCTTATTCTACAGATGAAACAAGCCAACCAGCTCTGACATGTTAACACTTAAAACTCAACTGTGGCCATGTGGAACTGTAGGCTCGGGAATGCCTGAAAAATCAGTTTTTTTCCAAGACAAACCAGAATTCCACATTTTTGTGTGAAATTTCCCAAATTTTAAGTGTTAGGCTCCATTTAAAAATACAGCTCTGCTCAGAAAAGACTGCCTTCACACTGTGGAACTAAATCTTTTTCATACCTCACAGCCTTGTCTGAATAAATACAGAAGTCACAAACGAACTAAATTCTTTCTACTCACTCGAGCCTGCGGTCTTGAACTCTTCTTCTGCCTCTGAGAGTCCAGGACAGTCGGTCATGTTTTCATTCTCCTTTATGCAGTGAAAAGCTGACTGGAAGGCAGACATTCGCTCCCTTAAAGAATTAACATTTCGATACAGTACAGGACTGCCCTGTTAAAATACAGAGACTTGAAGGATATTATAGATGAAATCAAACACAGTGTCTCTATTCTAGACCTAGAACCACTGCATCCAGGATTAAATACATAAAGGCTTTTTGAAGATCAGAGGTAATAAATGAGTGTAGCAGAGCCTCTTCTCCCTTGAATCACGAATTTTCAGTTTGAGTATTTTGGGTGCTGCCATCACCCTAGTTTCTCCTCTGCTCCTCCCTCAGTTTTTAACCTGAGCACAGAGAACAGCTGGGTGGTACGTGTAGACATGTAGCTACAGCCTGGCTCAATACTGTGATTAGTCAGGCCACGCACATGACAGAAGTCGGGAGTAGGTGGGGAAAAGCTTTAAAAAAGCACCCGTGCAAATCACGTCCCCAGTTATTTGGGGGCTGTTTACACAACTCTTGAAAAGGATTCTTTCTGGGGAGCTTAAGGACTCTCTTTTAGAGTCCTTAACCTGAGACAGCCTCAGCAAATCAAACTGGAAAGGGAAAGAAGTTGAGCACAAAAATGTTGGAGAGGGCAGTCTAAGCAATTGTAAGGAGTACAGAGGAAAGCACTGAATCCTGCAGATGGAGTAAGAAAGAAGAACCTGCCACTTTGGAAATTTCACTGGAATTACTAAAAAAATAAATAAATAAAAAATAAATCCACTGGAAATTATCTGCATGACACATGAAGGTCTCAACATACCTAGTTCAAGCCAAGCTAGCCTGTCACTTCCATCCATATACACCCTCTCCCCAGGAGGCCAGGACAAGACACAGATGTTCTGCAGCAGCTCACATACCCGCCTTCACACCCTCTCCCCAGCTACATTTTCCTGATTTCATGGGACCTTACCTCCTTAGAGCTAAAAGCTGGCTGTTCGCTAAAACCACAAAGCCAAATAGTTAAGATGGTTGAAGCACCAAGAGTGCTCTGGAAACTCTGCTAACAGTATTTTAGCCAAGCAGTCATCAAATGAAATTGACACTGGCAGGGACAGAAGTGCCAGATACATGCAAGTAACATACAATTTAAGAGTCCTGTTACCCATAAATTATTAAGTCCTCTATCCAAGTTTTTCCCCCCTTTACTATTTAGACTAACATATTTCCACTAATTTGGAGCTTGTAACAATTTAAAAATTACACCAACAGACGAAAGTAAAAAATTACCTCCGTTTATGATATCATATGGAGGAGTATCAGTTAAAAGCTTGAAGCCATGTTTGATGGTGGATCTGCTCACACACTTGGTTCTATTCCCAGTTAAATACATTCACAAAGCAAACTGTTACATAATAACAGAATATTTTAAATCCAGATATGGTTGATGATGTAAACCTTTATGACATAACACATAACATTCATAAAAAGCTCATGGCCAACTCTTCTGTGTGAGATATGGAGAAAAGAAATGGGTTATCCCGAAGTCATACAATTTACCTCCAATGGGTTTTTTTTTTTTTTTTTTTTTTGTACTCTTGTTTGAACACGGTAGGGGTAGGTTTAATGTCCTAGAAATTTAAAGCACTTTGAAATGCTGCTAAAACAAATGAAAGGTCCCTAGTTAGAATCGTTTTTCTCTATTTCCTGATGGAGAACGGGAATATACAAGGGAAACGAAACATTCAAAATGCACCGCTTTATTCTTTTGTCTTATGAAATCTATCAGCCAACAACGTTCCTTCCACATACCAGATACTGTTCGAAGGGCTCAGGACATAGGGGGAAATTACATTCCGGACTGAAATTCTGAAAACATATTAATATAGTTTCAGGTACAAGAAGTGCTAGTGAGAAGATGAAAAAGGAAAGTGATGAAGTTAAAGTGCTGCTTTGGTTTGGGTCAGAACGGTGTCCTATCTAAAGCAATAGCTGAGCTGAAACCAAAACTATGAGAAAGTGGTGGTGGAGCAAAGATGTTGGGGGAGAAAGGCATTCTGCAATAACAAGGCAGAAAACGAACAAAAGCTTAAAATGGAAACAGGATGCAGCAGGGAAAAAAGCCACCATGCCCAGGAAACGGAAGGAGATGGGGATATGAGGCTAATGGTGAGCAAGGCTCAGATCAGGAAGGGCAACGAAGGCTTCAAAGAAGGGGTCTGGGTTTAATTCAAGGCCTAACAGAAAGCCATGGGAGGGGTTTAAGCAGCAGAATGATCGATCTGATTTGGTCTATCTCCGACTGCTCTGTGGGCTGCTGGGTGGATTAGGGAAGGAGGGAAGTAAGGAGACCAATTAGGAAGTAGGAGTTGGTAATCTCGGCAGGAATCACATTAGGGTTGTAGCAGTGGAGCTGTGGGACATGAGGACTTACAGAAAGGTTTCTGATAGGTAGCTGAAAGGTAGTGATACGCTGAATGTGGAAGAAAGGAACCGAGGAAGATTAACAGGTAGCTGGCCTGAACAAGTGGATGATAATGGCACATACTACGACCGAGAAGTGGGCTGGAGGATCTGGTGTGGAGGAGAAATGTAGAGTTTGGCTGTGGCCAAATGCGTATGAAAACACCCTAGTGAAGCTGTTGAATCGGCAACTGGATATCTAACAAGGTCTGGTGTTCTAGGAAGCTCTGGGCCAAAGTTAGACATTTCTGATACAATCTACAGCTGATCCTGAAAGCCATGGGAAGGGATTAGGATGCCTAAAAAAAGCAAATTAAAGGGGGCAGAGGGGAGCCCTGGGGCACTCTAGCATTTCTGAAGAGAAAAGTGGAAGAAGGGGTGGAATCAGCACATGAAACACAGAGGGAATGACCAATGACACAGAAGGAAAATTAGGTCAGTATGGAATCCTAGAAATGAAGTGCAGAATGTGTTTCAGGGAGGGCGTGGTGGAACATATCAAAAGCTGAGGAAGGGCTGAGTAAGATGCAAACTTAGATTTCATCTTTGTTTTGGCAAGGTATAGGCTATTTGGGATCAATGGTGACAAGAGTCTCCTTGATGGCGTCATAGAAACAAAAGCCCAATTGGCGTGGCCAGCAGTCTCAGAGAGGATGGGCGAGGGGCAGTGGAGTAAGACAGACAGACAAACATGGTCGTGGAGTTTTGCTGTGACGAAGAGGCACAGAAATGGGATGACATGGAGATCTAGGAGGAGTTAAAGAGAGATATTAAGATTTGTTTGTACTAATGGAAAATGACCCAAAAGAAAAGGATAACATAATTGAGAAGAAAAAAAAAAAGTTCAGAATGACCAATTTGGTCATAGTAATATAAACACTTGAATATTTATGTAATCCAACTATTAGAAGTTGTAGAGGATGGAGAGTACACATGTGTATATATGATAGAAAGTATAAGGAAGAAAGAAGGCTAATTCTCCACTATCCACAGTGGGAAGTCAATAGTTAATGCCTTTACACTGAAAGATTAAGTAGTAGCAATTAGGCAAGAAATAAAAGGCATCCAAATTGGAAATAAACAGGTAAAACTGTCACTATTTGTAGATGGCAATACTAAATATAGGAAACTAAAGACTCCACTAAAAATCCATTAGAATAAATGATTTCAGTAAAGTTGCAGGATACAAAACCAACACATAAAAATCTGTTGTGTTTCTATACACTAATAATGAACTAGCAGAAACTGAAATTAAGAAAACAATTACATCAAAAAAAATTAAATAGCTAGAAATAAATTTAACCAAGGAAGTAAAAGACCTGTACACAGAAAACCATAAGAAACTGATGACAAATGTATGTTTGTCCAATCCATGAGCACAGAAAAATATTCTGTGCTCATGGACTGGAAGAATATGGTTAAAATGTCATATTACCCAAAGCAATCCACAGATTCAATGCAATTACCATCAAAATTCCAAAGGTATTTACCAAGACATACAACAAATAATCCTAAAATTTGTATGGAGTCACAAAAGACCATGACTAGACAAAGCAATCTTGAAAAGAACAGACCTGGAAGCATCATGTTCCCTGATTTCAAACTATATTACAAAGCAATAGTAATCAAAACAGTATAGTATTGGCATAAAAACAGGAACACAGATAAATGGAAGAGAGAGTCCAGAAATAAATCCACCCATGTATGGTCAACTAACAGAAGACAAAAGAGCCAAGAACATCCAATGGGGAAAGGACAGTCTCTTCAATAAATGGCATGGGGAAAACTAGACAGCCACATTCAAAACAGTGAAACTGAACCACAATCTTATACCATACACAACAATAAACTCAAATGGATGAAAGACTTGAAAGATCTGAAACCATAAAAATCGTAAAAGAAACTAGACGGTGAGCTCCTTGACATCAGTCTTGGCAAGGAGTTTTTGGATTTGACACCAAAAGCAAAGGCAACAAAAGCAAAAATAAATGTTATTTACTACATCAAATTAAAAAGCTTCTACAGAGCAAAGGAAACCATCAACAAAACAAAAAGGCAACCTATTGGATGGGAGAAAATAATGTGCAAATCGCATATCTAATAAAGGGTTAATATAAAAAATATATAAAGAACTCATGTGACTCAACAGCAAAAAAGCAAGCAATCCAATTTAAAAATGGGCAGATCTGAACAGACATTTTTCCAAAGACACAGATGGCCAACAGACACGTGAAAAGATGCTCAACATCACTCATCATGGGGGAAATGCAAATCAAAACCCAAGGAGATATCACCTTACACCTGTCAGAATGACTGTTATCAAAAAAATAAGTCATAATAAGTGTTGGCAAGGATATGAAGAAAAGGGAAACCTCGTGCATTATTGGTGGGAATGTGAATTGGCACAGCTGCTATGGAAAATAGTATGGAGGTCCCTCAAAAAATTAAAAGTAAAACGACCATATGATCCAGTAATTCTACTTCTAAGTATTTATCCAATGAAAATGAAAACACTAACTTGAGAGGATATATGTACCCCATGTTCACTGCATCTTATTTGCAATAGCCAAGATATGAAAACAACCTGAGTGCTCATCAATGAATGGATGGGTAAAGAAGATATGGTGTATATACACAATAGAATACTTTTCGGCCAGAAAAAAAAAAAGAAGGAAATCTTGCCATTTGTGACAACATGGATGGACTGACCCTGAGGGCATTATGCTAAGAGAAATAAGTCAGAGAAAGACAAATACTGTAATGTCTCATTTACGTGTGGAATGTAAAAGTTTAAAAAGAAAGAAAGAAAAAAGGAGCTCATAGATACAAAGAGCCTGGCGTTGCCAGAGGCAGGAGTAGGCAAAATGGGTAAAGAGAGTCAAAATGCACAAACTTCTAGTTATAAAACATGGTGACTATAGTTAATAATACTATATTATATATTTGAAAGTTGCTGAGAGTAGATTTTAGAAGTTCTCATCACACACACATAAAAATTTGTAACTGTACAGTGACGGATATTAACCGTGTAGACTTACTGTGGTGATCAATTTGGAACACAGTTGACCCTTCAAGAACATGGGTTTGAACTGCAAGGATCCACTTTATAGGTAGATTTTTCTTTCCAATAAATACAATTCTGTAAGTGTATTTTCTCTTGTTTTCTTAATAACACTTTCTTTTCTCTAGTTTACTGTATACTTTACGGTACCTGGTACATATAATATACAAAATATATGTTAATCGACTGTGTTATCAGTGAGGCTTCTGGTCAACAGTAGGCTATTAGTTAAGATTTTTGACAGCGTGAGGGTTGGTGGCCCTAACCCCCACATTGTTCAAGGCTCAACTGTGTATAAAATTTTGAATCAGTACACTGTACACCTGAAACTAATATAAAATTGTATTTCAATCAGACTTCAATGAAAAAAAAAAGGAATTGCAAGGAAAAAAAACCGTATCAAGCATGTTATTAAGAGATATGAAAGCAAATACCAAAGCAACAGGTACAAGAGCTGAAAATGAGAGTCTAGGGAAAGGAAAAATGGAAAAAAGGCAGCTGCGCACTGTTGTTCTTATAAATAAATCTTAAAGGACTGACTCTTTAAACAACGTGCACATGTAATATTTTTATTTATATAAATTTTTTAACTTTAAAAAAAGTATTTGCAAGAAAACTTCAGAGCATTAGAACATAGTTCTAGACTGGGTAAAGATGAGAGAGGACATAGAGTGAGCAGCAGACAGTACAGGTGTGGTAAGATCAAGTCTGGAGGCTTCGATAAGATGAGAGAACGGTGAAGTAAACTGGAAAGATGAAATGTGGGTCAGAGCCAGGTGGGCTGAAAGTAGATCTCAAAGGCGATACAGTAGCAAGGAACCACGCAAGCAGATGGTTGAGGTAGAAAAGACCAAAGGAGCTACAGAAGTCAAGGCCCTTGACTCACTGAGATGGTAGATGATCATCCATGTGCTTGCTGAAATATTCAAGAATGAAAGCAAGAGTAGTGGAGGAAAGATGGAGAGCAGCTGCCCTTCAACTTTTCAGTAAGTCAAGCAGAGAAAGACAATGACCGTATGGTTTCACTCATATGTGCCACATAAGCAATATTGCGGAGGACCATAGGGGAAGGGAGGGAAAACTGAAGGGGGAGAAATCAGAGAGGGAGACAAACCATGAGAGACTATGGACCCAGGGAAATAGACTGGGGGTTGCAGACGGGAGGAGGTGGGGAGGAGGGTAACAGGGTGATGGGTATTAAGGAGGGCACGGGTTGTGATGTGCACTGGGTGTTATACGTAACTAATGAGTCATTGAACACTACATCAAAAACTAATGATGTACTATACAGTGGCTAACTGAAGATAACAAAAAATAAATAAATTGTAAAAAATAAATAAAAAATTTAAAAATTTTAAAAAAATAAAACAGAAGAAGGTCAGGGCGTGTGGGTGGCTCAGTCGGTTAAGTGTCTGCCTTCATCTCAGGTCATGATCCCAGGGTCCTGGGATCAAACCCTGAGTCAGGCTCCCTGCTCAGTGGGGAGTCAGTTTCTCCCTCCCTCTGCTCTTGCTCTCTTGCTCACTCTCTTTCTCCCCCACTCAAATAAATAAATAAAATCTTTAAAAAAATGTTACATAAAACAGGAGAAGGTAGAGAAAGTAAGAGATGAATTATTTAAGCATAGAGGCCCTTACACTTTACGAAAAGAAAAAAACAAATCCTACTCATTTATTTGCGGAACATTTCAGTAATTTAGAACATGTAAAACTAATATTTTATTTATACAGTCAATAAATTTGTTGAGCAAGGGAAGAAGTGATAGGGTGAGAACTGAAAGAGTAGAGCCACCAAGGGTAATTACTATAGAGGCCAATCTCAAAAGGTCAAAGGACAGCACTGATTGTCCATAAAAACTGCTCAAGTGGAAAGCCCTTACTTTTAACAATGCTAGATACTAGAGCTATATATTCAAGGAATTCTTTTAATACATATAATCACATGATATGGGTGTGCGGTGTTTTCATATATACATTTATACACACACATATATATATATTCATATGCATACCCTTAAGAAAAAAAATGTGAACAGCAGATATGAAATGTCAACAAACAAAAATGAATTTAGGCCAGAGAAAGCTGAAACTGACAAGGACTCTTTAGGGCATTGACAACAGGAAACAAGCAGACTTGCAGCAGACCCCAGAAAGGCTCAGTTATCTAAAGCAGCAGATATTTCTGAAAACCAGGGTGAAGGGCAGGACTCAGAACAGGAACACTGAAACTCTATCAGTAGCACTTGAACCACAGATCTCTTCATAAAGAAGAAAGGACTTTTACATTTTGGAGGGAACACAGAGATTCAGGATTCCATGAGATTTAAGACTCCACAAACAGCCAGGAGAGGAGGGTCTGCACTGAAAACAGAGCCTGTCCAAGTCCTCTCAGTGAACAGTTTGACTTCTAGTCATTTTTGACACTTGACTTCCACAGTCCCAGGACTCATGTTTATACCCCCAGGAATTCCTTTCAGAGAAAACATATCTGCCAAAAGAAAAGAGCCACAGGATTCTGATACTTAGGAGTTCCTCCAATGAAAAAGTGGCCATGCCTACACAGAAATCCACCAGCTGACGAAACCAGACCGTGCACACTGAGCTCTCAGTCAAGTTTTTAAAGTGTTTCACTTTAAAAAATGAACACTGTCAAGGATCACCAAACATCTGAAGAAAGATTTGAGCATGAGACAGAGCCTGAACTAATCAGGTAGCAAAATGGTACCTGATGGCAAAGAGATCCTGTAAGGGGAGGAAGAAAACATCCATAAAAATATGTTCCTAACAGCCCACAATGTTCTTTAATACCAAGAACAGAGCTTCAAATGAAAAAGCAGGCCATGCAAAAGAAAGGGAATCAAAATATGTGTTGAATGAATGAATGAACAGGATTCTTCAACTCTGTAAGCTAAAATACAGTGGAGCAATCCCTTCAAATTTTGATGGAAAATATGTGCAACCTAGATTTCTATACTAAGACAAACTATAATCCAAATGTGCTAATAAACTTCATCAGATATGCAGAGGCTCCAGAAAAATGAGATAGTAAAACAAGAAGAGAGAAAGATATGAGACCAAGGAAAGAGAAAATCCAAACAGAAGAAGAAAAGGAAATCACTAGGGATGGTGAAAGCAAGTCACAAAGGGACCCAGAAGGCAACCAAGCCAACAGAAGACAGAGAACACAAAGGAAAAAGAAAAGAACCCACAGACCCTTAAGGTTTATAGACCTGTCAAAGTTTGGGGATGAAATTATGTGATAAAAGACTAAACCAAAAAATAATAAAAAGTACTTAATAACTAGAGGAAAATCAAAAGTTGTATAAGAAAAGAAATGGGACCATAGCATACTACATAGCAGTTTGTGAAAAATATCTACATGGTTAAATAACGCACACAAAGTCCTAATTTAAACAAAAATTTCAATTGTATTGGAAGGATGGGGACAGGGGATAGGGTTAGGACAGCTATGAATAAGAGGTGTAAGGGCAAAATCCTCATTTTTCACAGATATAACTACAATGATAGTAAATTCAAAGCATACCATGTTCCAGGGACAGTTCTAAGTACTTCAGCTGTACTCATTTAATCATCCTCATTAAAAACCTTACTATTATTATCACCCCCATTTTATATGTGAGAAAACTGAGACAAAGAAGCAACTTGAAGTGCTTGGCTGGCTCAGGCTGTAGAGCACCCAACTCTTGATCTCCCGGTTGTAAGTTTGAGTCCCATAATGGGTGTAAAGATTACTTAAAAATAGGGGCGCCTGGGTGGCACAGCGGTTAAGCGTCTGCCTTCGGCTCAGGGCGTGATCCCGGCGTTAAGGGATCGAGCCCCGCATCAGGCTCCTCCGCTATGAGCCTGCTTCTTTCTTCCTCTCCCACTCCCCCTGCTTGTGTTCCCTCTCTCGCTGGCTGTCTCTATCTCTGTCGAATAAATAAATAAAATCTTTAAAAAAAAAAAAAAGATTACTTAAAAATAAAATCTTAGGAAGAAAACGAACGAACGAACGAAAGAAAGAAACTTGCCAAAAGCACAATTAATTAATAATAAAGCCAAGAATCAAACCTCAGCAAATAGCTCCACAGTCCATGTTCATACCCACCCTAACAGCAGTTCTCAGGAAGTCTTTACACGCTTAGAAATGATCGAGAACACCAAAGGCTCCTAGTACATGTGCATTATCAAGAGTGTTTTAACAGCCTTTTCAGAATTGTGGCCATTCATTCTTTCATGGAACACAAAACTCAACAAAGATTTCCTAAATGTTAGTTGCAATGTCAAATATGAAATCCATCAATGAACTCTTCATATTCTGTTATGTTAAAATCTGTGAGTCTCTTGCAATTTGAGGGTATATTTTGCATGCACTGGTCATTAGGAAAATATTGGTTCTCTTACTTCTGCAGATCTTCCAAATGTTGACACCTTTTATTATGTAGTATCAAAAATCACATTCATTAATATCTCCACTGATCTTATCAGAAAAGTCTAGCTACTGGGAAGTTCTCAAACTCATGGTGCTGAATAGAAGTTTTCCAAAATTCTAATTTTCTCCTGAAAACTCAAGTTTTTTCATCAGTAAGAAATATTTCAGTTTCTCCTTGAAGTGGCAGGTTCACAGTTCATTTTTGAGAAAATGTTGTTCACATTCCCAAGTCTGACTAATCATGATGTCTGTCAGTCATTCTTTCAAGTAAAAATGAAAAAAAGTGGCTAGAGTTCAGATCACAGTTCAAAACAATTACACACGATTTTTTTCAAAACATCCATCATACTTCTGTATGTACTTTGGAAGTGCCGGATGCATACTTCCCATTTCAATCAGACATAATACGCAAGGGTGAAGAAGTAATAAAATTTATAATTTTCACTGCATCATCAAGGATATTAAATGAACCTGGCATTATCATTGCCTGTGAAGGCTTAGCAGTGTAGAAAATGACAGCTTGGTGCCCTCAGTTTAACCCACCATGGCTTCTGCACTGTGAATGCAAAAATCAACATAGTGTAAAAAGGCAAACACCTCAGTGCTATTACAAAAACGTGTTTTAACCTCATAGACCTCTTGAATGGGACTCAGGGATCCCCAAGGATGGGCAGATAATCTCTGAGAACCACCACACTACATAGCCTTGTGCATAGTGTCTAAAACCAAAAAATAAATAAATGCCAGTATAAGTACATTTTAAAATAGGAAGGCCCGTACCAAAAGAAACAATATAAGCAGCTGTCCTCCAAGAAGGAGAAGTATTAACTGTGCCTTTCATAGTAACCCCTGTACACTATTTGACATTCTAGGAACATGCATTATTCTGATAAAAATCTGCAAAAACAGCTACATCCTTCCCCATTAGCAGACAAGTAATTTTTTCCTTTTTGCCAGGTTATCCCAAATATATTTTGTCCTGGGGAACTCTTACTCCTACATGCCAACATGTAGTAGCAAAAAAAAAAAAAAAAAAAAAAAAAAAAAAAAAAAAAAAAAAAGACACTTAAAGAAAAAATATTAATAAAGAAAAAGTTTGAAAAACACTGCCTCACTTCACTGTAGAGAAAAACACCAACCGACAAAAAACCCTGCAAAATAAAATAGCTCCTCTAGAAAACCATTTCTATTCAGGATTTCCTAATTCTTAACATAGCCATGCTCAGCTTCACCATCAATGTGAACTGAACACTCTCTGTAAGACAGAGAAAACATTATCTCCCCAGATCCAAAACAGATGAGATGCACAAGACGACAGAAACACGGTACAAAAGCTTTGTAACAGAACAAAACATTCCCCCCAAGAGAATTCATGACAGAAGTTAGAAGAATATCATACCAGAAAAGGGGAATTCTGTGCCGAAGATTTCTCTGCCTTCTTTAAACTCCGCTGCTGAGCAATGAAACGAATAAGATGGTTTGTTTCAGGGGAGCCCCGAGCACCAATTGTAGAGCGTCGTCTGGATTTTTTAAGGTAGGATGAGGACTCTCCTATAACGAAAACTCTCTTTTAAATTGGAACGAAACAAGCCAATCATCAGTAATTATGTACTGAATTCCCTGTAATATACCAGCCTAAGAGAGAACATGATAAACGCCTATTACAGAAATCTAAATAGAGAATTACAGGCAAAATTATTCACACACGATCAGCTGGATAGGCATCTTTGCCTACTGACTTATTCCATTCTTCTGAAAGTGTCTGGCACATAGAAACCCTTGATCAGAGTTGTGGAATGAACACATGGACACATTTTAATAGCTCTCATTTTTGTTTCATATTTCCTGCACACAGGGATGGGTGATGGCTGGCTTTGGTCTAAGAACTTCTTTTTCTGAATTAGTCCTCTTATCCCCAAGAACTGAAAGGAAAGCTCTCCACTTAGGCACATATACTCCCACAATCTCATTCTTCAGGATCATTTGTTTCTCTGCAATACCAATCCACTTTCCGCACACTACACTGCATTCTGGCCATATGCTGAAGAGCACAAAATAAATCTAGTTTTTTCTAGAAAGATTTATGAATAATGTTCTTGAGAAGGGAACACAGAATGGCACACCACTGTGGTCTTGTCTACATCATGCATTATCCAGTCTAGTGCCCTCTGACTTTCCAGCATTCTGTCATTCTCCATTTCTAAATGCTGTTCTCCAATCTAATCCCAGTTCCATGTGTATTTCCTTTCTAGCTAAATCAGGTTTCACAGGTGAATTTCATTTCTACTCCTTGAAAATTAGCCTCAGTCAATTTTGTGATTTTGAAAGAGGCATACCCCAATCTTTCTTAACTGCTCTTCAACTTTCTCTTATTTTTGCCATAGGGGAGCATAAAATTTATTATTGCTTAGAGTATACATATTCCTATATGTCATGAGTCAGGTCAAAAAGTGATTCACATACATCTTCTTTTCCAGTTTGGGCACAGAGCACACTGTTGAACGTTATCATGCTGGGTGCCCTGGAAACCTGATATTCTGCTATGCTATATGCACCATACATAGTCACAGAAATCTCCCTAATCAAACGTTTGCAGAGTCAAAGTAATGAGATAAGTAGATGAACAAAACTGAGTTGAAGTTATTTTTAAACTTTAAAAGCACAGCAGTAGAAGGACAACTTCTTTTACCTGAAGAGTTCTTTACAAAGCTTTCAGGTGTAATTCCCAATTGCTCTACTGTTACTGTGGAAAAGTCCAAAGGTGACTTGAAAGTATCTAGTGTGCAACCATTAGGAGTCACTTCAGGTGCATGCTTCTGAGGAGTTACAAGCCTCCCATTTCCCAAAATGAAAGAGGTATTTTCTGAAACAGACAACATATTGTGAGGGCTAAACATCATTATGAAAACAAATACCTAAACCTTACATTTCACAAGGAGGCAACAGATGACTACATACCAGCATCACGAATAGCAGTCTCCTTGGTTTCAAGAGACTCACTGTCTTTTGAGTTGGTATCCATCTAAAAAAAGAGAAAAGAAAAAAAAAAAAACATTTCCAAGATTAATGATTAGATCAAGATTCTCATTCAAGACCGAATTCTAATACAACCTATATAGGCATGAAAATAGATGTCAAGAGGGTATTTTGAGAGCTTTTAATAAAGAGAGAAATGGAGGAAACTGCTTGTTGGGGATGAAACAAAGCAGACCTCACACTAAAGGCCATGGCTTTTCAACCTTGGCGAACATCTGAATCGTCTGGATACCCTGTTGTAGACACAGTTTTGCGGATTCCCAGAAATTCTAATTAAGTCGGCCTGGCTGGGCTCCAGGAAATCTGCATTTTAGAAAGCACGCGCGGGTAGCCCGGCTCATGTCCCAGGAGGACCACCATCTCCATGGAGCAGGATAAGTATGAACACGCTTTTGAGAAGCACGCCCCAGAAGCAGCTCTGCTGGATCAGGGTCCTTGCCCTACCTCTCACTCCCGTAGCCTGGCTCTCCTCCCGCTGGGTTTATTTGGAACGCTCCACCGCCGCTGAGTGTCGTGCAGGTGCTGACGGTTCGGTCGAGAAGGCAACTGTCGGCCGCCAAGCCGGCCTCCGGGAGCTGCCTCGTCCGGCCCAAAGAACTCCAACCCCGGGGCCCGCTATCCCTACCTTCTCCTCCGCCCGGCCTCTGCCCGCTGCCCGCCGCCAGATTCAAATCGCCGGCCCCGCCTCCTCGGTCCCGGCGTTACTCCACGAATCTCTACGCCTTCGCTGTCCACACGTGTCCACGCGCACCCCGAGCTCTCCCAAGCCTCTACCTCGTCGTCCCAGGACCAGGAGTGGTTTGGTGTGCTCGAGAGAATCCACCACTAGCTTGCGGGTGACGCGCCGACCAGAGAGACCAGCCGCTAACCTGTATCCGGGGGGACTACTTTCCGTGAGAGTCTCGCGGAGGAACACTTCTGTTGGAACCTTAACTCCTCCCCCGTTTTTCAATTGGATGCTGCAAACTTCGAAAAGAATCATTGGACCAATCCTGGCAGAACGACGGGCGGGCTCTTGCCCAATCACCCAGTCCAGACAGCAGCCGTTTCGTCCGTGGTTTGAGAGAGTGGGAGGGGGCGCTGACGTGTACGGGTCCCTGTTAGCGCTCCACCTCTTTCCTTCCAACCCCGCCTCCCTATGCAGATGAGCTCTACCTGGTGTTGGGTTTGCGCCTGCTCAGTAACGCCTAGAGCCGCCGTTCGGCTCCAGGTTGTGCTGATTGGCTGATAACCCTTCCCGTCTGCAAGACTGCAACCTCTCTTCCCTCCCTCCACCTGGGCTGGGTTAGTATGAGCCCACCCAATGCCGGGCGATGATTGGCTGAGTCCTGGCCGGCGCTGCCGGTTGATTGGTGGATCTTAGAGTCAGTCTGGGAGAGGTGGGGGAAGGGTCCCAGGCTGGCTGACGAGCCCAGGGGCGGGGTGGGAAGGAGGACCGGCCAGCCCTGGGGTGTGGGACCGGGAGTGCGTGCGAGTGTGTCTCCGTAAGAGAAGGAAGGTGGCGAAGGGAGGAGAGTCCGAGTGGGTGGAGGGAGGGGAAGGGCGGGAGAAGAAAAAGGTGGGAGGAGAGCCAGGTGGGAGGGTGGCGACTCACTCAGGACCCAGTGGGGGCAGCGCGATGAGGCGGGTGACCCTGTTCCTTAACGGCAGCCCCAAGAATGGAAAGGTAAGGGGGTCGGGAGGAGGCGGGCCGCCTGCGTGGGGAGAGGGCAGCGGAGCGCGGAACGGGCTGGCAGGGCAGAGGGCTGAAGTTGGGGAGAGGGGCTGGGAGGTGGGCGTGCGCCGGGGTGGTGGGCGTCCAGGAGGTGAACGTCGGGTCCCCGCGGCCTCCTCCCAGCCCGCGGGATTCCTAGCGGGAGCCTGCCCTTCGACTCCCCGGCCGCCCTGGGGGCCAGCGCAGGTCAGCTTGTGTTTATCGTTCCCATGTCCAGGTGTGGGTCCTGGAAAACGGAGGACTCGGAGGGCGAGGGGAGGGCCGCTGTCACCTGAGCACTTAGTGCTGATGTTCGTCTTCCCACCTCCTCCCCGAAGACCCCGCTGCCCCCCACCCCTGGCTGTAGAAGGGCGCTTGTTGCCACCTTCGTGCTGAGTAATGGTCTGCTCCAGAAAGTGGTGGTTAACAGCTAAGGAGGACTACGGAAGGTTGCTCAGGTAGAAAGAATAAAACTGTTTATCGGTGGATAAATAAAATATTCTTCTATCCTAGGGCGAATAAGAAGATTGAAAATTAGGGACATTTTCTTGATGGTTCCTACCTCTGTCTTCCAGGCGCCCCAAGCCCCGCCGCCGCCAAACTTACGTACTCACTTTTGTATTTCTCCTTGTTTTAGTTCCTTAGAAGACTGTCACAATAGACCAGAATGGATTGATTTGACGTTACTAGTTGCTGTGTTAGGCCTTTGTTGAGGGTGTGGTACCAAATATTTTTTCCAAGGCTGGAGCAAGCCAAAATGAATCCTGTTCCTTCTCAAGCCTCTTGCCCCACCCATGAAAGTTGTTCGGCTTCTTTGGAAAATTTGACTGTTCGAGGAAGACATGATGTCGCTAAATGACATCTAGAAGTAACTATGCCTTAGGGTCTAAGGTAAAGGTAAATTGGCCTCAGTGTATTATTTGCCAGAATACAGTACTTTGTTTCCTGCATATTTTGGAAACAGTACGTTTTTAAATAGTGTAATTGTGCCTCGGTGTAAAAAATGGCTTTCCAACTACTCTGAAATTTTAAATAAATCTGCTCTAAAAATTTGAACCACGGTCTGGTTAGTTGACTATAATTTTGTGTTATTCTGATTTTAGAGATTTAATACATAAAAACAACTGGCATATATTCAAGTTCTCGAATTTTCATAAATTTTATTTCGAAATATACTTCATAAGATTTATATTATTTCAGACCATTAACTTTTTCTAAACCTGTTTTGTCTGTTAGCTACTAATAATCTAAAACTTACATTGTTACTGGAAGAAAAAATTAGTATATCCAAACAATTGTAATATGTTTTCAGGAACAGACCTTTGATTGACCTTTTTATCCAGCATCTCTTTGTTCCTCTCTGAAAGACAAGATGTTTAGACTCAGTCATAAATATTTAATTATGCTCTAAATCTCCCCTGAAACCACTGAATTTTGTTCTTTCAAAGACTAACTGTGTTAGTCTTACCATATATATTTTTTAAACTATCTAGTTTTGACTAGATTAGGTTTTTGGGTTTAAAATTTTTGTTTTAAAAGTTATTTTCTAGGGAGTCTCAAAAGATTGGAAAAAACACATCTCAAGTAAATAAAGATAAATATATTAATGTTGTGAAGATCATAAAGACCTGAACTGGAGAATACTAATATGATTCAATATTAAAAACAAATCATACCATAATCCTTACTACTCGTTGGAAAACGTATTCTATGCCAAAGTTCTCAGTATTTCCTCTCTCTCCAGCTGATTAAAAAAAAATACTATAATTACTCTTATTTGACAAAAGAGCGCAGAATAATACATAACAGCTTGCATGTTTATATAAATAACGTGACTAGAGTTAGCCAGGATTGGCATGATCGTGACATGATGTTCATGAAAAACATGCTGAAACAGAGCCCTGCTACTAGAGTTTGATTTCCCATCCAGCAGTTGGAATATCTGTCACTTTCAATCTCCTTATTAACCTAGCTTCTATTTTTGCTTCCTGGTCATAAGATTAGTGTCGTTTTTTCACATAAGTTTTCCTCCTATAAAAGCTTCTTCAGTGGTTGCCAAACTGAACCATAAAGCCTGGGTTTGGAGAGGCGCAGAGTTACTGCATGCAACTACATCATATGGTTACCATGACTTTCCTGTATACTGAATAAACATAAGTGTCCCTAGTACATGCTTTGATGTTGTCGAGAGGGCTGTGCATGCTCTAAAACAGTGCTTTCTAGAGTGAGATAGTACACCACAGAGGGTGTGCAAGAGGACCCAGGGGAGTTTAGGAAGAAATACTATACTTTTTATTTATATTTTTACTTAGAAATATAAAATCTTATTAAAACTTGATTTTTTTAATTCATAAAGACACAAGTGCTTTCAATTACTGAATGTGTCAAGTGGTCTCAAGTCTACTGAGAGAAGAGAGTGCGTTCACATGTGAAAACTTCTTCACTGGTTGGTTCAGTTGGTATACTGTGATGTACAAAAGCACACAGTGCGGGTTAAGATTTGCATTATCCAGTTTTAACTAAATTAACCTTACCAAAATGCCAAGTGGCTTTAAAAGATTCCTTCAAAGCTGCAAACTGAAGAATATCAGTTGCATGAACACAAGTAAGCAATGAGAAAATGGCAGAGCTACCACTCTCCAAACATAAACTATGAAATTTGGGGGGGGATTAATTTTTTTTTTTTAAGATTTACCTATTTATGAGAGGGAGCTCACACGCATGTGTGCAAGTGGGAGAAGGGGCAGAGGAAGAGAATCCTTCAAGCAGACTCCCCCTGAGGTCAGAGCCCCAATTTGAGCTCAGTCCCCTGATCCTGAGATCATGACCTGAGCTGAAACCAAGAGTTGGATGCTCAACTGACTAAGCCACCCAGGCGCCCCCAAAAGTGCCAAATTTTAAAGACTATTTGAAATCTTATTTAATAACTGCTATTAACAATAAGTCACTTCCTAAGTGTATATTGTTCTTTGAAACATTAGCCAATGATGAGATGAGGTCATCCTAATTAGCAAGATGTTTAAAAATATTTTCCAACATATGAAGACAATTTGAGATGTTTTTCTTTTCCTTTTTTGTTTGTTTTCAGTGTTTAAAATCAATTTTATATTTGGCAGGATTTCCCTAAATGTAATGATAAATATTTAGGGGATTTTTACTGGCCAGCTCCATATTCTAAGTCGATAAAGGTCCTCATTTGGGAAATCATATTTTTTTTCTAACTGTGGCATAAACTTTATAAATAAGTAAATAAATATACAAATGTTTGAGCACATGCCCGAAAATGTTTTACTGATGGGGTACATAGTCAAAAACATGTGAAGGCTGTCATTCTAAAAAATTGGGATCTTCAATTTTAGTTTTTTTAGTTGCTCCAAAAGAATCAGTTGAATCCTCTCATCCTTTCTCCATAGGCCTCAGAATTCCCATGTTTCTCTTTTTAATATTCCCTGTAAATAGCATTAAGGAATTTGAAATGAGGACTCAGACATCTGAATGTAGTGAGTGGCTTCTGAGCAACCTGATGTCAGTTCAAAATTTCTGTACCTCTTGAAGAGAAGTTGCTTTAACTAAAGAATATTCAGTAATAGGCTGTGCAAGTCTTAGACCATTTGTATACCTTATTTATTCAGCCAAAACTTACTGAGTACCATCTTTGTACAAGGAACCATGTCAGTTCACTGCAGACATAATGGGATGTGAAATAGATCTGTACTGATGTTTACACTCTTAGTCCAGGACATAATTGTTTTCTTCTGGCTTTGATATTAGGTCAGAAATATGTTGTTGGTATTAAGTAGCCGGATTTGAATCCATTATATTAAGTTGAAGAAGGTGAAATCTATGTGACCTTTGTTGAAATCTGAACATTAATAAGAGCTTTGCTCTTCAACTTTAAACATTTAAAAAAATATTTGATACATATAAAGAATGTTAATGTGCATAAAAATTAAGAGGATAATAATATACCAAATATCAGTAAACCTGCCACACAAGGCAAGAAAAAGCGTATTACCAAAACTTAATGTGCTTGTTCACTTTGCTATTCTCTTGCTTATCCATAAAGTCAGCCAATTTCATGAATGCTGTATTTCTCTCTCTTTGCCATGTTTAATAGTTGAACCATATACACACACACACACACACTATATATATATTTTGTCATCTTTGAGACATATCCTAAATGTATGTCATATGTAATCTTTTTGGACTTAAATTTTTCATTCAATATAATATTTCTAGGATTACATCCATAATATAGTTTAGTTATTTTTGCTGCTTTGTAATAGTCCATTGTATACAAGTACTATCCCATTTTATCCGTCCTCCTTCAGTGGACATTTGGGTTGTTTATTTCTTTATATTTTGCTGTTACATTGACAGTGTTGTCATGAGTATTCCTGTGTATGTATCCTGGTGCACACATGCAAGCATTTTTCTAGGGCAGTGGATTGCAAGCTTCAGCATGCATTGGAATCTGTTGGAGGAATTGAGAAAACACATTGGTGGGCCCTACCCTCAGAGCTTCAGATTCAGTAGATTTGGGATGGGGTTAGGAATTTGAATTTCTAATATATTTCCAAGGTGATCCTAATGCTGCCAATCTAGGAACCACACTTTTTTTTTTTTAAGATTATATTTATTTATTAGAGAGAGAACGTGAGCAGAGGAAGAAGTGGGCTCCACTTTCCTATTCCCCTGCTCTAGCTGCAGGGCTCCATCCCAGATCCCAGGATTCTGGGACCATGACCCAAGTCAATGGCAGCCACTTAGCTGACTGAGCCACCCAGGCACCCCTAGGGACCACACTTTTGAGAATCAGGGCTCTGGTGAATATAAGTTGTACTAACAGTTGACCCTTGAACAACATGGAATTGAACTGTATGGGTCCACTTATGTGTAGATTTTTTTTTTCGATAGATACCCTGTAGTACTATGAATGTATTTTCTTTAGCACACTTTATTGTAAAAATAGAGTAACTTAACTTACAAAATATGTATTAATTGACTGTTTATGTTATTGGTGAGGCTTCTGGTCAACAGTAGGCTATTAATAAAGTGTTTGGAGAGTCGAAAGTTATATGTGGATTTTTAACTACACAGGGGAGGGGGAGTTGGTGCCCCAAAACCCTGCATTGTTCAAGAGTCAACTGTATTGGGTGTTAGGTATATGAACGTTTCATTTTTTAAAATGCCAAATTTTTTCAGAGTTATTGCAGTAATTTATATCCCACCAGCATTGCATAAACCTTCCCACTGATCCACATCCTCTTCAATACTTGATACTATCAGACTTCTTAATATTTAATATTTTAATATTTGCCTTCTTGACCTCGAGTTATGTTATCTTTTTTAGGAACAAAATAATTAAAAAATATGTGGAATTTAAGAAACGAGTTAAAGGGGGAAAAAAAGCAAACCAAGAAACAAACTCTTAACTATAGAGAACAAACTGATGGTTACTAGAAGGGAGGTGGGGTCGGGGGATAGGTTAAATAGGTGATGGGGATTAAGGAGTGCACTTGTGATGAGCACCAGGTGTTGTATGCAAGTGTTGAATCACTATATTGTACACCTGAAACTAATATTAAGCTGTTAACTGAAATTTAAATAACCAAAAGAAAAAAACCCTCCAATTTTAAATGTATTAAACTAAAAATGTAGGTAGAGTAAATTGAATTCTGTGTTTAGTAATTGTGATTGATGGTTTGGTTGGGTAAATCAGTCTGTATAAATTGAATAAGTATTTATTGATAGTGTATTAGTTAATAGATAATATGGGCATGTAAGAAAAAATGCTTTAAGTACATGTGCGGGTTTTAATTTTTAAATTTGAATAACATAGGTTACTATCTGAAAATGGTGTTTAAAGGCAAATAAAAACTTACTGAACTGGTGTGTCCTCCTAGGTACAGTATAACATTTACTTTCCCAGTTGGTAGATGGCCTTCACTTGTCTTGGAGTCTGAAATTTAGAAAGGATTAAGTTAAATAATAGCATAATATGGTGGTCATTAATTTAACTAGACACACTTCTCAATTTACTCCGTAGAATGCTTCCATGCTAAGTATAGTGCCTCGTGTATTAAAGTGGGTAATCCCAGTAACATGGGGACTCCAGGTCCACCCTGGGGAGCATACCATACATAAAACAAATAGCCATTCTTACCATGATCATTTTACAAATGCTTGGCCTGAGGACTAAAATAAGCTTAGTATATAACAATTAAAGCTCTAATCTATGATATACAAGATTTCCATTGCTGCTTTCTCCCCAACAAAGTTGTTACATAAAGAAAGGTACATGAGCCAGTCTATTAGAGACTTTATCAACTTAAAATGTTTTCCAAGCCTATCACATTTTTATATTGGTATATATTTTTAAATTAGATATTCTGATTGGTTTGTATGAAAGATTTTGAATATTATGTTTGCAATATAATTCCATTTTATTTGTTAGTACACTCAAGAGAGTAAAGCTAAAGTGATCTAGTTTATAAAAAAATGCCAAAAATGCCCTACAAATGAAAAACAAGTATGGTAGCCCAACTTAAGGGCAATTTTCAAATTTACAGAACTGTAAGATTGCTTGCAATAATTTCACTACTATTTTCTCTAATTGATGACCTTTTGATTATTTCATTTAAAGGAGAGTGTCAGTTGCATAACATAGATACATTAAATTTTCATCCACTTTATGATATGGCTGGTTGAGGGAGAGAAGTGAAAAGAAATTCTGGGGGAGAAAGTGGATGTTCTGGCAAGGAGGGGTTAATGTCAGGCCAACTAAAGCCGTGTAAAGATATATAAGAAGCAAAGGTCAATTAGAAAATTCATATAGCAACTATGACAAGAATGCTGTTGTTGGAAAGGATTTTCTTACCCTCCTCTGGCAGTTTCTACCTGTAAAAGTCGATTTGCATTTTCTTTGGTCAATCTCTTGTGTTTCTATGCTTTTGATTCTTTTCTGTTTTCTCTCCACACCCTCTCTCTTAGCACTAGAGGGTTTGCTGCACGTATGCCTTATGTATTCTCTCTTTTCTCCCAGGATCATGTATCTGCAGTAACAGAATTCCAGGCTCTGTTACAGAGGTGAAAAAATGATAGGAAATAAAGGAGACACATTTTATTCAGGTTTCAGTTATTTATGGCATGTCTGCTTTGTCAAGACACTGTGCCAAGTGTTTTCCATTTTTTTTTTTACCATGGCAAGATATACATAACGTAAAAGTTACCACTTTAGCCATTTTTAAGCATACAGTTCATTGGCATTAAGTACATTCACAATGTAACCTCACCACTACTTCCAAAACTTTTTTATCATACCACATAGAAACTACCCATTAGCAATGACTTCCCATTTCACCCACCACCCTGGTAATCTTTATTCTACTTTCTGCCTCTATGAATTTGCCTATAAGTATGACATATAAATGGGATCACATAATATTTGCCCTATGTGTCTGGCTTATTTTACTTAGCATATGGCTTCAAGATTCATCTATGTTGTAGCATGTATCAGAATTTCATTCCTTTTGATAGCTGAATAATATTCCATTGTGTGTATATACCACATTTTGTTTATCCATTCACCTGTTTAAGGACCCTTGGGTTGTGTATGACTTTTAATCCACCTATTTCCCTTTAAATTGTGCTTGCCTACAGCCCTTCCCTAGAATTTCCCAGCTTGCAATACTAATCTGTCCTTTCATCCTTATGATCCAAGAGAAAACAGTTGAAATCTGAGTACTCTGCCATGAAGAGTGCACACTTTCCTATCAGCGAACAATTCCCTCCATACCCTGCTATTTGTTTCATTTATTTAAAAATTCAGGGTCTACTAAACTCCAGTCACTGGTAAACAAAGGATCAGCCTTGTTTCTTATTTCATATGGCACTTTGATCCAATATCCCACGGGAAGTTGGTTGGCTGTTCGTTCTTCATGTTCAGCCCCTCATCTATATTTTATTCATAATTTTCAGAGATCCTAACTGATAATGGTACAACTATACAACTCACCCACTGAGAACCCATAGTTAAAATTATACTGGAGCAAAAAACAACTTACTACATGGAGAGATTTTCAACCCCCTACCTAAGCATTTGCATTGCTTATGCATCTATCAGACTGTGTCTGATGGAAAGCAGGAGAGAGCAATTCACTGTATCCCAGCTGTTGGCTGTATTTAGGATCTTAGCTAAAATCTGGCTTTTATAATATAAATCGTTACTGAAGAATTAAATAAATGAAGTGGGAAGTTGTTACCTTTCATGTGGTGGTTGATGTAGTAAATGTTATCATAAACAGTAAATCATTCCTATTTTTAAAATAAACCATTCCTATAACAAAGGAGTAACGTAAAAGCAACATTATAAAGACTTAATAGGTCTCAGGCACTTTTGCTAAGCTCATACCATGCATTAACTCATTTCATCTTTGTGACCTGATGTAGGTATAACTTTTATTCATTTCTGGTTAAAGCAACAGAAGCATAAAGAGGTTAATTTGTCTCATGTGGACAGCTAGAAAATGTCAGAATCTACATTCAGGGGTGGGTCTCTCTTCGGAACTAGAGCGTTATTTACCATACATAAGATTGTAGATTATTTTTGCACAGAGATGATTTCTTACACTCTAGTTTTGGATTTCAGCAATATTAGATGTAAGAACCTCTCAAAATCTCCTTTTATTTGACAGTTTGGTTTTTAGTCCTGTTTATAGTATGGCGGTTTTTAATTTGTAAGTAATGAAATTCATTATATAAGTTGTCCAAATTAATCTGGTGTGTTCACAGGCTAGTTTTGGATTTCAGCAATATTAGATGTAAGAACCTCTCAAAATCTCCTTTTATTTGACAGTTCGGTTTTTAGTCCTGTTTATAGTATGGTGGTTTTTAATTTGTAAGTAATGAAATTCATTATATAAGTTGTCCAAATTAATCTGGTGTGTTCACAGGTGGTTGCTGTATATGGAACTTTATCTGATTTGCTTTCTGTGGCCAGCAGTAAACTCGGCATAAAAGCCACCAGTGTGTATAATGGGAAAGGTGGACTGATCGATGATATTGCTTTGATCAGGTAACCTTCACCTTCTTATAAGCTGTCTACAGTGTTCCCTCAGCATCTAGGTGCTCTGCTCTTTCCCTTAAGCAGTAGTTTAATGACTGGAAAGATTACAGAATTTTGGCAAATGATTGCCTAAAATTTGCTCTTTAAAATTTAAATAATTTGGACTTCTATAAGATAGAAAATCCTTAGTACATTCCAATATTCTGATAGTCTTTCTGCATATTTCATACATAGCTATAAGGAATTTTTTTCTTCGTTATTAGAGATGGATCTAATAAGACATGCAATTTGGGAGGGGTGTCAAAATTTATTTTGGTATTACAAAATTGATGTACATATATTAACTCATGACTTGATTGCCTCTGAACATGTGTTTTTGTAAGATAAATTTAAAATATTGATTCTTCTCTACTTGTAATAAAAATAGTCCTCACAGAGAAGCAGGCCAATTTGCTAAATGATTAATTTACACAAAGCCAGTTCACCAAAAATCAGTTTGTCAAATGACCAATTTGCCAAGTGTTTTCCAGGTGTTAATTTCACCACATCTTTTCCACCTCTTTTCCCACCGGCTTATAATTTGGGTTTGGCTAATATCCATTTGGTGTGTTTCAAAATTCAGATGCCTAGAACTTCTGACTCTGAAGACATGCGTTTTTTTAATGTTAGAAATCTGATTGATCTCTTTAATTTTATATGCAACTGCTAATTGTTCAGTACATTTCCTAAGAATGCTTTGAATTTTATAAACCTTACAAAGACCTACTTTGGTAAAAACTTGCTAAGTAAGGTAGAGTTTTAGGTAGGGTTAACTCACCAGTGATCCACCACAGTAGTGATTTTCTGTTTGTTGAGGTTTGGTTTTGTTTTTTAAATATCCCAGGCAGATTTTTCAGCTCTTGAAAACAAATGTTAGTTCACCTCATTCCACCCTCATAAGGTCGTAGAATTTTGGATCAAGAAGAGGCTTAAGAAAGAAAATAGGAAGAGGACACTAGGTACGGACTGTGCCGGTTGCGTTGTATTGGCTCTGCCCAAGTCACCTCATTTAATTGGCAAGGCATGGGGTTTTTTAAACCGATGGTATGAATATAATGATGCGCTAAATTAAATAGCTAATACAGAACTGCAAAACTAATACAAAGTTTAGTTTTCATTTAAACTCAGGTCAGAATGACCTTTCAACATAATATACAGCTTTTGAAGGTAATCACTTCTAATCTCTTCATTTTATAAAAGGAAACTAACCATTTGAGAAGTTCAGTGTCTTGCCTGGGTCACACAGTTTAGTAGTTGATTTTTGAGAAGAAAACAAATGTTCATACTAGTCTGAAAAAGTTAATTGGCATAGTGAGCAAGTAGAAGAGATTATAGACTTAAAAGTTGTAGCTTTAAAATCCAAATCAATTAGAATTTCTAAGTTTTTCAGCATCTGTCCCTCAGCTTCTTTCTGTTTCGATAGATAATTGAGTCTCAGGTGATTTGCATCAAGCTAAATTTCTCCTTAACCCAGATGCTGCCTCTAAGAAACATTCAGTGTATTTCTGTGATGCCTTATAGAAAATAAAAATTTCTACAGCATAGAAAGTCAGAACTGAAGCCTTCTGAACTAGGAAATATCTACCTGATTAAGAATTTGTGGCTCACAGTGTAATCTCTGATCATTTATTTGCACTAATGGTGAGCTATGTTGAGGTAGGGGAGGAGAAGATACACTGATAATCTAGAATTTTGGATTGTGTGCAGTCATTTTACCTTTGGGGGTGTGGTGGGTGTTAGTGAGTTTTTATAGCAGAGTTCTACTTGCAATTATATTCTTCCTAGATGTAACATAAAAATGTATTTTCCTTTCCAAAGAGCAGAGCAGCTGATGATATAGAAGAAAACCCCAATAATTTATTTAGGATTACAGAATTAGAGTAGAAAAAGAAGAGTTGGCAATGGCTTTAATCATATTCCTTGAGCATGAGAGTATGTTCTTCAATTGATTAGAAAGCTGAATTCACATAATTCACATAGTGGATTTTGTTTTGTTTTTGCCATTTTAAAAGTTCTTCCATGTGCAGGACCTTATTTGAATTTAAATCCAAAGACGTTAAGTCTTTGAGTCAAGACGTAAGTCAAGAAGTTAAGCAAAGCCCTGGAAACTTAGTCAACTTCTTTGCAATATAGATTGATAGCAAAACCTGCCTTCTACATAATTCTAAGGTATAGGTCCTCTAATCAACTGATAATTAATGTGATTTCTGGATTTTGATGGTGGCTTTTAAATTTTGATTTCCCCAGGGATGATGATGTTTTGTTTGTGTGTGAAGGAGAACCATTTATTGGTAAGTGACTTCCTTACAAGCCAATTTTGTCTGCCAAAATGAAAAAGATGGCAAATATTTTACATGCACTTACTAAGCTTAATATTGAAAAGGAGCTCGTGGCAGCATTCAAGCTCTTCATACCTTTTTTGATTCTAAGTTGGGTGTGTGTGTGTTGAAGTCAAGTTTTAATTTGAATTATCATATTTTAGTATGGATACCTCATGTTTTACATGCCTTTAAAATGCCCTGGAAGTGCACAGGTTCATCAGAGATGACATGATAAGGTCATTTCGATTGTGGAAATTACGACTTTTGTTCTGATATTTTCTCCTCAATAGTAATTGTCGCAGTTCCTGTAAGTGTTAGGTTATAGATTTTTGAGTGTGTACTGCTTGCACAAGTTAGCATTTGGCAGTTGTTCACAGTGGTCAGATCAAATCAGTCAAAATAACTTGATTTGCCACACAGATGGACATGTATGCTACCTTTTGATTTGAAAGAAAGCTTATACAATTGTGCATCTCAAGAGAAAGAGCCTAAGGCTTAGATAACATCACTGTTCTTTAATGAGTATTTGATATAGTTAGCTCCATACAATCTGACCCTGAATATTTAATAATTTGTGTAAGCCATCACAGTAATTGTATTTGGTGAGTGGAGGGAGTTCTCAGGATCATCACACAAGCAGTTGCCAACTTAGAAGTAAGTACATTCTCTACCTTAAGACAATGAGCACAAATTTTTCCACAGCTTTTATCCATTAGCTTAACAAAGCAGTTAGCAGGCAGTGGTCACTTAATTGGTTCATTGCACACATACAAACAAAAGTAATCAAGTCGTGTTTTTGTCTTATGAACTCTTGGGTTTAAAAATATTTGGTATGTTTTCATGCTCTGCTTTTATTGATGCCTACATTATTTTATGTTTGGCTGATGGAAACCTCTTCAACTACTTTTATTACAACTCCGTTGGTCTTTTATAGGTTCCTTACTATCTGGAATAACAAGGTATTCATCTTATACTTCTGTCCCAGACCCAGATCGATATGTTCTCCAAGAAGCCTCAATTTCTTTTAGTAGGAAATGTCATTTCAAAACACAGTCTGGGTGCTAGACAGACTCATTGCTACTATGTTCATGATTTTTACTAGGCTTTTTGCTGGAGAGAGTTGAAAATACATAGCTAGCTAGAGATGAAATTTATGTGTTAATATATATTATGTGATATGAAGGTTTATATAATATATGACATTATACAGAGAGAGATAAAATATCTCCTGGGTTCATATTCCTACTTTGGTTTATAATCAGGATTATAAGATTTTTATTTAGCTTTTTCTGTCTTACACCTATGTCTCCTTTCTTCCATATCAGTAATTCTGATTTTCAGGGACATAGGGAATGTTAGAAATATGTCACATAAGTACTCATTTCATCCCACACAAAACACACATAAAAGTGTTAGTAACATTTCCAATACTTTCAGTACCAATATGACTGCTGAAGACAGTTAAACATTTTTTTTTGCATAGGCTCATTCCTTTCTTTCCTTATGTAAAAAATAATTGTATTGTTTCTACATTATCAGCTTACATAGTCATTATATACTATATTCTCTCTTAAAACTGTCACTAGCTTTATTCTTTGAAATGTATTTAATGCTCACCTCCAATCCTTATGTTGATGCCTCTAGGGGTTGTATAGAAACTTGTTCTATAGTAGATTCTTTACAAAGAAATTCTGAGAAGAACAGTGTTCTCTGACATCTCACATGTCTTCTATACTTGAAAATCAATTTGACTGGATATAAAATCATATGTCAAAACAACAAATTGAAGACTTTAATGATGTATGGTTTATTATGTATCAGTTACTCCTCAAGCTGTAAAAAAAAAAAAACAACCTTGGTTCACATTTTCTTTCTTTAAATATCTTAAATATGTTGTGCTCCATCTTATTCTGGCATAAAATGTTCATGTCCAAAAAATCTGATCATTCGGGGCACCTGGGTGGCACAGCGGTTAAGCGTCTGCCTTTGGCTCAGGGCGGGATCCCGGCGTTATGGGATCGAGCCCCACATCAGGCTCCTCCGCTATGAGCCTGCTTCTTCCTCTCCCACTCCCCCTGCTTGTGTTCCCTCTCTCGCTGGCTGTCTCTATCTCTGTCAAATAAATAAATAAAATCTTTAAAAAAAAAATCTGATCATTCATAATGATTATTTTTCCTAGGTCACTCAAAGGATTATTCTCTTTCTTTAAAAAAATCAGTACTTTTAGTATACTCTTAGTGTTCTGAGCTGATTCTCACTGTCTGATATATGGTGGACCCTGTCAATATGTACTTTCAAATCTTCTTTTAGTTTCAGGAAGGTTTTCTTGAACTTTAAATCATGCATTTATTTTGTCTCCTTGCTTTAATTTTCTGCTGTCAGTACTCCTATTGTTCGTATGTTGGATCTCCTACACCTGCCTTCTATATTGGAAGTCTCTGAAATCCTTTTCATCTCTTCCTTCATTTCTTATTGATTTATAAAGCTTTCCTCTTTTTTTTCTTTTCTTTCCCTTAAGGTATTACCTGTTTATTCTCTCCTGTGTTTCTTCTAGTTTAATCTTCATTTCTGAATTGGGTTTTCATTGTAGTTCTAATTCTCTCCTGAGTTCTCTCACCTCATTTGTGAATTTTGTAATTCTGAGTTACGTTATTCTTTTCATACTTTGTATTAGCATGTTTTGGAATTTTTGATTATAGTTTTTATTTTGTGGGCATTTCTGGTACATTTTCATTGTTTATTGGGATGTTATTCTCATTTTTTTAAAATTTTTGTATAGGATTTTCTGTTGCCCATTTAACGTGAAATTGGTTTCTTTAACTTGAGAAGGTAGAGTTGACTTAGGAAAGGTTTTCTAATTTCATGGCTCTGAAGCCCCCTTTTCTGTTGTTTGTGTGAAGTGTTAAAAAATATGGAAGTCGCTTTCTGATATGTTCTGGTTGTGTTAGACCTTTTTAACTTTTATCTGGACTGCTTTCTCTTTTGTCTTTGTTGTCTTTGTTCTGTTCAACTTGAATTCTTTTTCCAACATCTTATCCTTTGTATTGGGCTTTGTCCTAGAAGGGAGTTGTGGCTGGTGGGTTTTGAGGTTCATTTCCAGCCCCCTCAGATCTTACTGCAAACTATTTGCATCACCCACCCATGGACTGGACATATCCCTTTCACTTTCAGTCTGCTGTACTCAAGTAGACTTACTGAGCTTTGAAGTGAGTATGGATTACTTTGGAATTCTTAGGTTTATCACATACCCTGTTGTTTCTGTCAGCTTCTTCCTTCAAAGATGCTATTACCATGGTGCTCTTGTATCTGTGGGAATACCTTATCAGTTTTGTCTTAAATGCTATCGATGGGTCTCTAGTAGCTCTGGTATGCTTTTATGTGTGTTTTTAGTGTAAAAAATGAAGCTTATTGCCATCTTCCCCATTAACCCAATCTTAACTTTTTTATTATTTTCTGCATGTCATTTCTAGATCCTCAGACAGATTCTAAACTACCTGAAGGGTTGTCAGGATCTCACACAGACTGGCTAACCTTAAATGTTGGAGGGCGGTACTTTACAACTACACGGTAGGTGCATGTGAATGTGTGCACAGGTGTGTGTTGGAGGACACTATGTAGTATTTGTTCTTTCCTTCAGTTTTGCTGATTGCCTTAGAAGAGACTCCAGTACCATGTGATCTTAAACCGTTTTTTAGAAAGTTTTTTTAAAGAGTAGAAAAATGACAAGTCATTCCAAAGAAAGCCCAAGAGGCATGAACATGCTTTTTAGGTATCAGGTATTTTAGGGTTTTAGAACAGGTTTTTTAGATGTCAGGTAATAAACATGCAACACAAGTAAAAACAATATTGAAATTTGTAGCGACTACAACTTTTTATATTAAAGGGATAAGAATGGTGTAAATTTAGGTCAAGAATATTGTGATATAATAGCTTGCTACAAGGACAGAATAGTGTTTACGTTAAAGGAACCTAAAACAAGATTTGAATCAAAGGAAATGCCAGATTAGAAGGGATTTTGACAAATGGCAACTTATTGCACGTTTTTGTTTCCCAGCATCACTCCTACCAGGTTATAGCATGCATCTTTTTGAGAGAGCAGCTGGGATCGAGTATACTCTTGACTTAAATATGTTTGTTTATAAAGACAAATGGAGAAATCAATTTTTTTCCCTGAATTCTTAGGAGCACTTTAGTGAATAAAGAACCTGACAGTATGCTGGCCCACATGTTTAAGGATAAAGGTAAGTGCAACACATCGTTTTCGCATTTTGTGTGATCTGTTTGTAGCCGTATTGACTTAACTCTTGTCCTTCTGTACTTAATGATATCAATAATTTTTACATGAGTAAAAACTTACTAGTACATTACACAATTTTTCTTCCTAAATTTTAACTTTGTTTTTTGTTTATTTGGGGGTTCTCTTTGCTGTAATGGTGCCACAGGTGTCTGGGGAAATAAGCAAGATCATAGAGGAGCTTTCTTAATTGACCGGAGTCCTGAGTACTTTGAACCCATTTTGAACTACTTGCGTCACGGACAGCTCATTGTGAATGATGGCATTAATTTATTGGGTGAGTTTTTAATATGATTCCTCACATTTTTGTAAGGTTAGAATTTTTTATTTTGTTTTCACTTGCTTAGTAACATAGTATATTTTCATAAAGCGAAAGTATCTCTCTTCTACTTTTAAAACTAAATTTTTATATATGTGTGAGTATATATAGGTATAGAACTAGATGTAGGCACAGATAGATATTCTTTGTGTATATGGGTATATGTCTAACCCATAAATTCTAATTTTAGATTCTAAATGGATTTAGATTTGATCACAAGGGACTTTAAGGGATTTTGTTGTTTTTAATTGAATTGTGACCATGACTTGACTTCAAGTTATGGACCTTCCCATCATGTTGAAATGTAGGTTCATCAACGGGGCAATTATACTTCACAATCATAAGACTGGAATAGAATCTCAATTCTATAACTTACTAGAAGATTCACTTGGGGAAAGTCTCTCTGAGTCTCCTTTGAAAACTGAGTATTATAAATATGCTCATCCCTGACTACATCACAGGATTTTCACATAATGGAGATGATGTCAGCCAGGGCCCTTATAAAGCAGTAGATGCATGGGTCTGGCCTGATGAGTGGTGGGGGGCGTGGCGATCTTGAGGGCACGTTCCTACTGAGCTTCCACAGATTGTTGCCGTGTGGGTCAGTATGGACATAGGGTGTCAGAGCTTTGATTTTTAAAGAAATGTTGGGAATCTAAAATTTTATGTGCAGTCTTCTGATTTTGAAAATACTACATGCCAAACACACCAGAATCAGCCAGGGCTGGTGGTGGGGCAAAGGGGCTAATTTACAATCTCTGGAGTAAAATAGATAACACTCCGTAACTTTTATTGTTGCTGTATTAAAGTCTGTATTGCCTTTAAAGCTTACCCATTGCAAAAAATGACCTTATTTGACCTTTCATCTAGCTCCATACCTATTCATTACAAATTCTTTTTGCTTTCTTATTTTTTACCTACCAACTGTTGCTTAAAACCCTGTGTTTTTATTTTAGTCATTCTGTAGAAATTATCATTAGAAAAATAAGCAGTGGTCCTCTCTTGTACAGTCCTTTGCATTTCAGCAGCTAGATCACTCCTGCTTACACTCTGGTGGCCACTCTTTTCTCCTGAGGACATTTAAACTTCACTGTAGGCATCCTGTGGGCTCTTCGATGCTTCCCAGTTTAATTTCTCTCAGTGTCACTGATAGCCTTTCATATCCTCCCTGCCTAGGAAATAACATCAGAAATTCATATCCATGCTGTCCCAGACTTCAGCCATTGCCAAGCTATGCTTGTTCCTTTTTCAGGTTTCTTGGCCATTGCTCTCATTTATTCAGTTGTTCAGCAAGCAGAGCTCTGTACTGGATTCATTTTTATAAAGCATTACTACTTCTAATTAGTACAAAATCTGTCCAAACTCTTTATAATATCTTCAGGTTGCCCCAACTAATTATATGCTTTACAATAATCTACACTGACTTATTTACCTTCCCTCTATTTACTTAAATGACCTTATTTCTTACTCTTCCTAATCTGTGCTTTCATCAGTGAATATATTTTTTGCTTCCTTTCATTATTTGTTTTCTACCTTTCATGACCTCCAGTTTTTCCAATGAATCATGTCTTCCTTTTCTGCTTTCATTTGTCTTCAAAACCTTCTTTTTCTGATTTTTTTTTTTTTTTAAGATTTTATTTATTTGAGAGAGAGCACGAGCAGGGGCAGGGACAGAGGGAGGGAGAAGCAGACTCCCTGCTGAGCAGGGAGCCCAACACAGGGCTCCATCCCAGGACCCTAAAATCATGACCTGAGCCTAAAGCAGACACTTAACCGACTGAGCCACCCAGGCACAACTCTTTCTCCTTTAAGTCATCTTTCCCTACCTTGTAGGTACATTTCACTTCAATCCAATTCTCTAACTTAAAAACTTTTCTAGCATTTCAATATTTATTTCCTTGACATTCACATAAATTTTCTGAACCCCAGTTTGATACAGTAAAAAGAGAATGGTCTTATATGTCAGGAAACATACAATTTAATAATGATCAAGGTGATCATTTATTGAGGAACTACCAAGTGCCAGGCATTATACCAGATAATATATATGCATATCTCTTTTAATACTTATGTCCACTTTGTGAAGAAAGTGATAATACTCCCATTTCACAAATTTAAACAGGAACTTTAATTAAGAGAAAGAATAAGTAGCTTCTCTAAGGCAAAAAAGAAAGTGAGGGGCAGAACTGGGATTCAAATCTAATTCCTACTGGTGCTGACAGAAAATATGCTGAATATTGCTGCTTTTTCTCAACTGTCCCCCATAGGTGCCTTTTGTATTTATAAGGCTTTTCTGGAAGTTTTTAAGGTTTGGTTCTGAACCTAGAAGTAGAAAAAAAAATCCTTACTCCATTCCTTGTGGGGTTCTGATTGACTCAGAAGATCTTGGCACACTGAGAGTGAAGCCCACTAGAAGCCCCTTTTTATGGTGGTTGTCTACCAGGGACAGATAAGAAATATGGCTGCCCGTTCATGAGGAATCCAGAGATGCGGCCACTCTGGCGTGGACTGGAAAGTGTTGTGCCAAAGCAGCTACCTGAGCCGTGTACTGTTTATCAGATGACCTTTGTTTTGCAACTGGAATATTAGAGGTGGAATTGGGCTTTCCCTGAGAAGATCATAATCTTCCCCAATAACTGCTGAGCTTCCCTTATCTACCTATAGTTACCCTTATTAGCTTGGAACTATTCGAAGAGTAATTATGTCTCTTACTTTCTTTGTAATTTCTGAGTCCTTAGGATTTTTTTTTTAACAAGTGAAAAAACTCTATCACTAACTAAATGACTGAGGTCTTCATTTGAAGGAAAATGGATTCCAAATTTCCTCCCAAATACCTTGATGAAGGTGTTTAACAGATGTAAGAAAATACAGTATACATACTACAAGTCACCTAGAGAATGTGCAGATTTTTTTTTACCAAGTTAAAAGAGCAAATGATACATAAAATCTCTTTTATCATTTAGAAATCTTTTTTTAAAAAATTGATTCTCCTTAAGAGAGGTTTCTGAGTCATTCTGTTGACTTTTATTTTGAAACTAATTTACTTTTATTCATTTCTATAATTTTCTGATTCAGTAAGTAAAAGATAATTGTGACAAACCCATTCAGATCTGCTCCATTGAAGAAGTCATTGAAGTGTTAAGATGAGGTGAACTAATCATTTATTATTAGATTCACAATCAAATTTATTTCAATTATTTTAGGAACTTGTGAAATTAGGAGTTTTTGCTTGTGGCCTATTTAAAGTGATTGTCAGAAAATTTTGAAATACAGAAGTCTTGTTCTAATTCATAAGTTGTCTATGTTTTTCTTTTGCTGAATGTAAACTAGAAAACTTTGTGTTACAGATATTTAAAAATATTCTGTATATATGTTCTATACGTGAGTTATTTTTCTTGTATATTGATTGCCTGCTTCTTGAATTTCACTTGTGTTGTGAGGATTTAACAAAGAATTTTATAAATATTAAAATGAGTAGTTATCTATAAAAGTCACATCGTTTTTATTATTGATAGGTGTGTTAGAAGAAGCCAGATTTTTTGGTATTGACTCACTGATAGAACACCTGGAAGTGGCAATTAAGGTAGGGCTCTTTTTACATTAGCCAGTATTACAGTTCCTGTAGCTGTCTCCCAAAATGCTCTACTGATTTCTTAATATCTTTTTCAAGAATTCTCAACCACCAGAGGATCATTCGCCAATATCTCGAAAGGAATTTGTCCGATTTCTGCTAGCCACTCCAACCAAATCAGAATTGCGTTGCCAGGTAATTAAAGCAGATTTTTACAAGAGTTATTTGTGTCAGCAAAGCTGTGAGTAAAGTTTTACATTCTTCTAGGATTTTTTTTTTTTGTTTGCCTTATGCTCCTTTTTCATGCAAGATAGAATTTAATTATGGGTGATAGCATTGATTTAATCCCAAAATGGTAAGCAAAAAAAGAGATGTAATGGCCTTTTTTATTATATAATATGCCTCAGGTAGCAATTTTTGAGTAGTTCATCAGAATTGCAGCAATTAAAATAAAAAATCAGTTGTTTGTACTTTTGTTATGTATGGCCAGTCAGTGGCAGATACTTTTAGGTATTATAGCATTAAAGATTTTAAAAACCTGAGTACTCACTTTTTAAGAATAAAACTACCTTGAATTATTGAATACTTACAAAATATATAAAAATATATAAATAATACGTATCAACATGGCCAACAGAGATCACGCTTTAGAAATTTCTGCACATAAATGAAGCATAGCCAGGCTGGATTCTAATGTTATGTTTAGAGTTTCTTTTACTAAGAACCCATTAAGGAAGCTGATTTTATATCTAAGTTTTATCTGATCATGTCTTCTAATAAACTCCAAATGACTGACCTGCCAATTGCTTCTAAGAAACTTAGGGGTTAGCTATAGTCATTAAATGTAATACAATAGATGGTTTAAATTTTGTAAGAGTTTGTCTTTTTTTAATTTTAGGGTTTAAACTTCAGTGGTGCTGATCTTTCTCGTTTGGACCTTCGATACATTAACTTCAAAATGGCCAATTTAAGCCGCTGCAATCTTGCACATGCTAATCTCTGCTGTGCAAATCTTGAACGAGCTGATCTCTCCGGATCAGTGCTTGACGTAAGAATCATTTTTTTGTTTTAAGGGAGAATGAAATGTTTAGTCTATTGAACAACCTCAACAAGCAGAAATGCTCTCTCTCTTATTAGAGCTTTTACTTGAGAACAGGTAATTTATTAAGTTGATAAAACCCAAGGCTCTGAAAGTGAAATGTGTTGGTTTTGCAACTTTGATATCCTTCAATAAATGAAGACCTGAAAGATTTAGCAACTAATAAGAAATTAAATTTTGAAATTAGATCCTCATCTCTTCAATATAGTGTACTTTATCAGGACTTCTATTTTCAGTGAATTAGGAGGGTAAAGCTGAAAAAGACCTTTGAAATCTTCTATTCGGCATCATTTCTGGAGTGGGGAAATGTTATTGCTCTAGAGGTATTTGGCAGAGATGAAGTGTGAAGTAATCATGATGTGTGTCAGTCTGTGTGAGTTAGCATCTCAGTGACTGTCCTTCTCTCTACGTGTATGTACCTATGTGTGTGTGTGTTTACATGTATGTATGTATGTATATACACTTGACCCTTGCACAACACTGGGGCTAGGGGCACTGACTTCTGTGCAGTCAAGAATCCACATATAACTTTTGACTCCCCGAAAACGTAACTACTAATAGTCTGCTATTGACCAGAAGCCTTACCAAGGACATAAACAATTAGCATTTATTTTGTATGTTATGTGTATTATATACTATACTCTTACAATAAGGTAAGATAGAGAAAAGCAAATGTTATTAAGAAAATCATAAGAAAGAGAAAATACATTTACAGTACTGTATTATAGTGATTTTAAAAAATCCACATAGGGGATGTGGGTGGCTCAGTTGGTTAAGCATCCATGTCTTGATCTCAGAGTCCTGAATTTGAGCCCCATGTTAGGCTACACGCTGGGTGTGGTGCCTATTTAAAGAATCAGGGCACCTGGGTGGCTGTCAGTTAAGCCTTCAGTTCAGGTCATGATCCCAGAATTCTGGGATCAAGCCCCACATCTGGCTCCTTGCTCAGGGGGAGCCTGCTTCTCCCTCTCCCTCTGCCTGCCACACCCCCTGCTTGTGTTCTGTCACTGTCTCTGTCAAATAAATAAATAAATAAAATATTTTAAAAAAATCCACATATAAGCGGACCCATGCAATCAAACCCATGTTGTTCAAGGGTCAACTATATATATAGGTGCGTGTGTCTATACGTATGTACATGCATGTGCTTATGTAACAATTATCTATGCTAATTTGGGGTTAGAGAATAGATGCAGAAAAAACACTGAAATCTAACTTCCAAACAACTTCAATTTCCTTAATACCAAGGCCCATGCCTATATGTCTTTTGAATTAATAATACCTAATATAGTACCTTGCTTTCTTTTTTTTTTTTTTTAAGATTTCATTTATTTGAGAGAGAGAGCAAGCACGAACAGGGGGAGGAGCAGACTCCACACTGAGTGTGGAGCCCAACTCAGGGCTTCATCCCAGGACCCTGGATCATGACCTGAGCCGAAGGCAGACACTTAACCAACTGAGCCACCCAAGCGTCCTAGTACCTTGGCTTTTAGTAGTCATTGAATAAATGTTCACTGAATTTTATAATTTTAGTTTTATTCCTTACGTGCAGCCTGTTTTTCCATGAACTTTGTGATATTGGATCTATAAAAAAATCTGCCAATATACATTTCCAGTGTTTTCACTCTCCTTGTCCCATCTCATGAGGAAGGACAACATTGGTAGCAAAATAAACAAAAGATTAGCAGCGCAAAGGAAAGGTTTGAAGGACCTAGTCTTTAAATAGTGAAATGTTGAGAGACCACTCGTGTGGCTTTTGTTAAGGACAAAACAAAAAAAGATAAAAAGACAGACTGGGTCATTCAGTACAGCTGATTTTGAGTTCTGTTGAATTGTAGTGATACTCCAAACCTGAACCATAATTTTCTTTTTTTTTTTTTTTAAAGATTTTATTTATTTATTTGACAGAGATAGAGACAGCCAGCGAGAGAGGGAACACAAGCAGGGGGAGTGGGAGAGGAAGAAGCAGGCTCATAGCGGAAGAGCCTGATGTGGGGCTCGATCCCATAACGCCGGGATCACGCCCTGAGCCGAAGGCAGACGCTTAACCGCTGTGCCACCCAGGCGCCCCTGAACCATAATTTTCTTATCTGTGAATACTTGTTGTACCCATACTGTATAATTGGTAAACTGAAGTGCTGTAGAATTGTAAGTGTAATTATTAATGATAGAAATGGCTCATATTGAAGAGTCATTGCCCAGGGCGTATAGGCTGTGAAGTCAAAACTAATTGCTGATTGTCCTTGGCATTTGAGGATGATTGCTACTGAGTAGCTGTCATATCCACAAAATAGGATGTGTGCTAAGCACTCTGCCACACAAGATGTACCTAATGGTTCCACCACTCTTTTTGAACTTCTCACCCAGTGTATCCCTCACAGGCTGTGAGGCCTTTCCATAGGAACCATGTGACTCTGCTGTCAGCCAAGGTGATTTCAGTTTGCTCTCCCTGTTATGCAGAAGTCTGTGCCACATTATCTGTTCTGTCCCCATGCTTTAGAGTGTTTCTTCTACATGCTCTGCCTGCCATCAGTGACTTCAGCCTGCTGCCTAGAAGCTGGTGTAATAATTCAGCTGTTACATATCCATTGCATATTCCCATTCAATATTTATAAATGGTAAGAGCTGGTGGGGACCTTGAAGGTCATCAGGTATGACCCTCTTGTTTGGTAGATTGAGAAACTGAAACCTAGCGATTTGCCCAAGCCCAAAAAGGCTAGTTTGTTAGAGTTGAAGCTAGACTCCTACAGCATGTGTTTTCTTTTCCTTATTTCTTTTTTTAATGACTTTTTCATGTGGAAAATGTCAAACATACAAAAATAGAATAATATGATGAATCCCCCTTGTTACCTCCATTACTCAGCTTCAACAGATATCATCAGCACATAATTTTCTCTGCACCTCTTTTCATGTTATTTTGAAGCAGCTCATTATTTCACCTGTAAATATTTTGTTTATCTCTTAAAGATAAAGACCATTTGGGGTGTCTGCCTTGGGCTCAGGTCAAGATGCCAGGGTCCTGAGATAAAGTCCCAAGGCGGGCCCCTGCTTAGTGTGGAGCCCGCTTCTCCCTCTTGCTCAGCCCTTCCCCCACCCTCCCACCCCCACTTGTGCTCTTTCTCTCTTGCTTTCTCTCTCACATAAATAAATAAAATCTTAAAAAAAAAAAAGATAAAGACCATTTTTAAAAATGTAATCTTAATGCCATTATCATACTTAAAAAATAGTGGTAACAACTGAATTGCTTTCATCAAAACTCTTTGCCCCTTGATATAGTAGATAGCAAAACTCTTGCAGCTGCAATGCCAGTTTACAGAGTAGCCAAGTTCTGTACCCTCAGTGTTGGTGACCTGCTTTACCATTGATGAATAGAGGGGGAAATGTTTTCTGTGGTTGAAGATAGAAAACTTCACTGAATTTCTTATAAATCTGTTTCTTTGTGAGATTCTATAGCGTATAGAGCTGTACTTATAATTACCTTGGGACTTTATTATCGTCGTTATTATTATATTTAAAGCAACAAACACTAGTTTTAAAAACTCCCCCATGTACCAATTACCCATTCATCCAGACCAGCTGGTCTAATCTATACTCCCATCCATTTCTGCTTCCCTATTTTCTTTAAGCATAATTAACATACAGTGCTATATTAGATTAGTTTCATGATAAATGTACTTTTTTTTCCTTTATTTTTTTGAGAGAGAGAGAGCATGAGCAGGAGAGGAGCTGAAAGGGAGGGAAAGGATCTCAAGCAGACTTTGCACTGAGTGCGGAGTCTACTTGGGGCTCAGTCTCATGACCCTGAGATCATAACCTGAGCCAAAACCAAGAACTGGATGCTTAACGGACTGAGCCACCCAGACACCCCTCATGATAAGTGTACTCTTAATCCCTTTCACCTATTTCATCCCTTTGTTTGTTTATTTCTTAAATTCCAAATGAGAGTGAAATCATATGGTATTTTTCTTTCTGACTAATTTCAGTTAGCATTATACCCTCTACCTCCATCCATGTTGTTACAAACGACAAGATTTCATTCTTTTGTATGGCTGAGTAATATTCCAGTGTGTGTGTGTGGGGGGGGTGTGTTTGTGTGTACACCACATCTTCTTTATCCATTCGTTTATCAGTGGACACTTGGGTTGCTTCCATATCTTCGCTATTGTAAATAATGCTGTTATAAACATTGGGGTACATATATATCTTTTCAAATTAATCTTTTTGTTTTCTTTGGGTAGATACCCAGTTGTGGGATTATTGGATCCTATGGTAATTCTATTTTAAAATTTTGAGGAACCTCCATACTGTTTTCCACTGTGGCTGCACCAGTTTACTTTCCCACCAATAGTACACAAAGGTTTCTTTTTCTCCACATCCTTGTCAACACTTGTTATTTCTTGTGGTTTTGATTTTAGCCATTCTAACAGGTATGAGGTGATATCTCATTGTGGTTTTGGATTGGCATTTCCCTGATGATGAGTGATGTTGAGCATCTTTTCATGTGTCTGTTGACCATCTGGATGTCTTCTTTGGAGAAATGTCTGTTCATATCTTCTGCCCATTTTTTACCTGGATTATTTGTTGTTTTGGTGTTGAGTTATATAAGTTCTTTGTATATTTTGTATATTAAGACCCTATTGGATATGTTATTTGCAAATATCTCCCATTCAGTAGGCTTTTTTGTTTTGTGGCTGATTTCGTTTGCTGTGCAGAAGTATTTTATTTTGGTGTAGTCCCAATAATTTAATATTGTTTTTGTTTCCCTTGCCAAAGGAGACTTATCTAGAAAAATGTTTCTGTGGCTGATCTCAAAGAAGTTACTGCCTGTGTTCTCTTCTAGCATTTTTACGGTTTTGGGTCTCACATGTAGGTCTTTAATCCATTTTGAGTTTATTTTTGTATATGGTATATGAAAGTGGTCCAGTTTCATTCTTTTGCGCGAAGCTATCCAGTTTTCCCCACACCATTTGTTGAAGAGGCTCTCTTTTTCCCAGTATGTATTCTTGCCTCCTTTGTCATAGATTGATTTTTTTTTTGAGGTGGGCGGGGCAGAGGGAAAGGAAGAGAAAGAATCTTGACCAGGCTTCACACCATTGGAGCCTGACGTGGGGCTCTGTCTCACGACCCTGAGATCATGACCTGAGCTGAAATCAAGAGGAAGACGCTTAACTGAGTCACCCAGGCATCCCTCCTTTGTCATAGATTAATTAGCAATAAAAGTGTGGGTTTATTTCTGGACTCTGTTCTGTTCTGTTGAGCTACTTGTCTGTTTTTGTGTCAGTATCATACTATTTTGATTACTACAGCTCTGTAGTATACTTGAAATCTGGGATTATGATACCTTGAGGTTTGTCCTTCTTTTTCAAGATTGCTATTCAGGGTATGTTGTGTTTCCATATAAATTTTAAGATTATTTGTTCTAGTTCTGTGGAAAATGCTATTGGTATTTTGGGATTGTATTAAACCTCTAGATTGCTTTGGGTAGTATGGACGTTATAATAGTATTGGTTCTCCTAATCCATGAGCACTGAATATCTATTTGTGTCATCTTCAGTTTGTTTCATCAGTGTTTTATAGTTTTCAGAGTACAGGTCTATCATCTCCTTGGTAAAACTTATTCCTAGGTTTTTTATTCTTTTTGGTGCAATTGTGAGCAGGATTGTTTTCTTAATTTCTCTCCCTTCCACTTCATTATTAGTGTATAGAAATACAACAGATTTCTGTATATTGATTTTTTGTATTCTGAGACTTCACTGAATTCAGTTACCAGTTTTAGGATTTTTTGGTGGACTCTTGGGTTTTCTTTATAGAGTATCATCTCATCTGCAAATAGTGAAAGTTTTACTTCTTTCTTACCAATTTGAATTCCTTTTATTTCTGTTTTCTTATTTGATTGCTATGGCTAGGACTTCCAGTACTATGTTAAATGAAAGTGGTTCAAGTGGATATCCTTGTCTTGTTCCTGGTCTTAGAGGAAAAGCTCTCAGTTTTTCTCCACTAAGGATGATGATGGTTGTGGGTTTCTCATGTATGGTCTTTGTTATGTTGAGGTATGTTCCTCTAAACCTACTTTGTTGAGGATTTTTATCATACATGGATGTCATACTTGCTAAATGCTTTTTCTGCATCTATTGAAATGGTCATATGGTTACTTTTTCTCTCGTTAATATGATGTATCATGTTGATTGATTTGCAAATATTATTTGTATTTTTGTATGCCGGGAATAAATTCCACTTGATCGTGGTGAATTCAATTTTTTAAATGTATGGTTGGATTCAGTTTGCTACTGTGGTTTGATGGCTTTCTTTAGTGATTTCCTTGGATTCCTTTCTCTTTATTTTTTTGCATATCCATTACAGGTTTTTGGTTTGTGGTTACAGGTAGGTTCATATATAACATCTTATGTGTATAGGTATCTATATAAGGTTGATGGTTGCTTGAGTTTGAACCCATCTTAAATGCACTAAATTTTTTACTGACTGGCCCCCCCTACCCCCAACACACACACATTTTATGTAGATGGTGTCATATTGCATCCTTTTATTTTGTGAATCCCTTGACTTTTTTTTATGGGTATAACTGGTTTTAATGCTTTGGTGTTTTAACCTCTGTACTGGTTTTATAAGTGATTCATCTACTACTTTTATTATATTTGCATTTACCTGTGAAATTTTTCCCTTTTCTAATTCTCTTATTCCTGATTATGTCCTTTTTTTTTCCGTTCAAAGAATTGCCTTTAACATTTCTTGTAAAGCTGGTTTAGTGGTGATGAACTGCTTTAACTTTTGTTTGTCTGGGAAACTCTAGCTCTCCTTCTATTCCTAATGATAGCCTTGCTGGGTAGAGTATAATTGGTCTCAGGTTTTTTTCCTTTCAGCACTTTGAATATGTCATGCCACTACCTTCTGGCCTCCAGTGTCTGCTGAAAAATCAGATTGCCTGATGGAGTTTCCCTCATATGTAACTTTTTTTTTTTCTTGGTGCTTTTAAATTCTCTCTTTATCACTACTTTTTGCCATTTTAATTATTATGTCTCTTGGTGTGAACCTCCATGGGTTGATTCTGTTGAGGTCTCTGTGCCCCCTGAATCTGGATTTATTTTCCTTCCCCATATTGAGGGTGTTTGCAGCCATTATTTCTGCAAATAAATTTTGCACCCCCTTTCTGTCTCTTCTCTTTCTGAGCTCTGTAATGCATATGTTACTACACTTGATGTCACTGAGTTCCCTTAACCTAGTCTCATTTTTTCATTCTTTTTTCTTTTTGTTGTTCATCTTGGTTGCTTTCCATTACTCTGTCCTCCAGCTCACTGATCCATTCTTCTGCTTCCTCTAGTCTACTATTTATTCCCTCTAGTATATTTTTAATTTCAGTTCTTCATCTGTGATTGGTTCTTTTATGTTTTCTATCTCTTTGTTAAGGGTCTCACTGAGGTCCTTCACTCTTCTCAGATCCAGTAAGTATCTTTATGATCATTACTTTGAATTCTCTATCAGGCATATAGCTTATCTTCATTTCATTTAGGTCTTTTGCTGTGATTTTGTCCTGTCCTTTCATTTGGGACATATTCCTCTGTTTCCTCATTTTGTCTAACTCTCTGTATCTGTTTCCATGTATTAGGAGAGTCAGCTATGTCTCCTGCTCTTAAAAGTAGTGGCCTTATGAAGAAGAGGTCCTGTAGTGGCCTGTAGTTCAATGGCCCTTGTTCACCAGAACCAGGCACTTCGGGCAGAGGTGTCTGCTATATGTGTTGCATGTCCCCTACTCTTGTGGCTGAACTGCTTTTGCCTTCAGTCCGTTGACTGCTTCAGTGCATTTTCCTATTGTGGGCAGGGTTCGGTCCCTGTGCTGTAAAGGGCCAGTCTGGGGCCACCGTGGGCTTTTAGTTGGGTCAGACCAGATGGCTGCCACCAGCCTGTTTGCTGGTGCCTGTCCCTGTGCTGTCACCTTGGGAATTTTTGATAATAGTTACAGTCTGTTTTACCTGGGTGCACAACACAGAGAACCAGAGACGTTTATTTTCATATTATCAGCTTCCTGTCTTGTTAATATTTTTAGTATTTAAAATACAGTCATCAGGGTGCTTGGTTGGCTCAGTTGGTTAAGCGTCTGCCTTTGGCTCAGGTCATGATCCCAGGGTCCTGGGATCAAGTCGCACATCAGGCTCCCTGCTCAGTGGGGAGCCTGCTGCTCCCTCTCCCTCGTTGTGCTCTCTCGCTGTCTCTGTCAAATAAATAAAATCTTTTTTAAAAATTAAAAAATAAAATACAGATGACTATCTTTTAGTTATTTTGGTCCTTCCAGGTCCCCATTTATCTTACCTCTCAGTCTGAGCTTCTGTATTACCTTGTATAAATGCAGAGGCAGAGATGGGAAGGTATGTGTGCATTTCTCAATTTTCTGTGATTTGAAATGATCTGTAGTGTATCTCCCTTTCCATAGAATTGACTGTAGGGTGAATGAAATTGCACTTATAAATCAGGATTTTTTTGTTAGGTATGGCAATAACATAACTTGATATGCCTTAGGATTTTAGAATATTCACTGTTGTAGTTTGAATGACAACTACAGTTGTCATTTATATAGTGCCTTACAATTTTTAAGATAGCTTTACATTCATCATCTACTTTGGTCACAATTTGTGAAGTTCTAATGTTAATGTCACCTTTATAGCTTCCTGCCTTATCCAGTTGCTGTTGGAGTTCAGATCTGATGACATTGAATCCTTAGAGATAAATTAACATAACTTAAAATTCTAACATATATTTTCTCGTTTTTTACTCTTTGTATTTTGCACTGTTATTTGGGTGTTCAAGGTTGCCAGTATTGTGTAGTAGTGGTTGGTACAGAAAGACCCAACAAACAACTTGTAGCGTTTTGTAGTCAGATGATGCCTGGAACTGCTGGCCTTAGTATTCTGACCTTTGAAATGAAGGTAGTAGTAGCAGGATTGAACATCAAGAATTTCGTTGATTCTACAGAAATAAGGAAGAGAAATTCCTGCCCCGACAAGTTTATGCCTTCTTCACCCATACATGTCAGCTCTCACATCACACCCAGGGCTGTTCCTGAAAATAGAACTAGGATGTCATAGTTCTGACTCTCCAACTGTTTTCTCTAAGCTTTTAACGTTTTCTGTAAAATGGACATGCTATTGTTAATTGGGCTGTTTTTTTCTTTTTAAAACCGTTCTTTTTGAAAGAACTATTTCTTGAAATAGTTCTCAGTTCTTACTGAGTCTAGTTGGAAAAGTCTTCACTGTAAACAGAAAATAACTGATGGTGAGTGTATGGAATTGAGCTTCCACCCCTTGTCCATTTTTTCTTTTACTGTTTGAGCCAGTTTTTTCTTACCCAAACAAAAATCTGAATGTTAAAACATGGACTTCTCTCTTTTCCTCGTCAGTGTGCAAATCTCCAGGGAGTCAAGATGCTCTGTTCTAATGCAGAAGGAGCATCCCTGAAACTGTGTAATTTTGAAGATCCTTCTGGTCTTAAAGCCAATTTAGAAGGTGAGCTTCTATCTATAATTATGTTTCCTAAGGTGAAAGCATAACATGAAGTAAGTAGCCCAACAAAATAATTGTTATGGGAAAGTCATGACCACTGTAGGGAGATACAGCTTTCTTCTATCCTCATACTTGGAGAATGAACAAAGGAGTAAGTCCTATCTTGGTCTCAGTCATGTGTCCGGCAAGAAGTTAGGAAAAATCAAGCCATTAATATTGAATAAGGCTTTAGTTGGAGAATTAAATGTCAACATCTCAAACTTTGAAACTAAACAGCCTGCTACACTGACTAACATGAATTTCAGTCTGCACAAAGCCAGGCAGTTTTGGTCATTGTTAGGTTTAATGTTTTCTTTATGAATTCCTGTTGCTCTGTTGTGTCAGGGAACCGGTCACTTGGTTTAGTTGTATGTTTAGAATACAGGGTACTTACCTTCCTTATCATAAACTTACGGAGGCTGTTCTAAAAGGCTACTTATCCTAAGACTGAATTAAATTCCTCCCTCAGAAATATAGACTAAAACATTCTTAATTCATAGTATAAGCAAACAGTTTTTTAACAATGAACTCTTTCTATGTGGAAGTTAGTTGAGAGACTGAGATTTATGGTTCACAGAGTTCTTTCCAAAAGTTAAAGGAGCCTGTCATCATTCACCTCCATTAAGTCATCCTGCGGTTTTTTGAAGGTGGATGACTATAAATATTTTTAAGTTCAACTGCTCCCCAAATATGTTCACTTTAGGTGCTAATCTGAAAGGTGTGGATATGGAAGGAAGTCAAATGACAGGAATTAACCTGAGAGTTGCTACCTTAAAAAATGCCAAGTTGAAGAACTGTAACCTCAGAGGAGCAACTCTGGCAGGAACCGATTTAGAGGTGAGTCACCAATTTCTAGAGAGTTTTTGTTAATCTACGATTACTGAGTATCTCATGCAAAATTTATTGAAATCATAAACAAAGTAGTTGGCTGGTAAAATCTGCCAGGTGGCATGCCAGCACAGCTGGAGGGATGTTTTCTTATCGATTGCTTGTTTAAACAAATTTGAATCCCAGAGCAGGATTCAGTTACACAGTCATAGATGCCAGTCTCAGATTTGAAGATTCATCTGATGTTTGCTCTAAGTTGATTTCATTTCTCCTCTTTTCCTTGGGTCTCCTTCAAGTAGATCAGTTTGATGGTGTTTTTATTAATCTAATTTATTGTGTGGGGGTTTGTTTGTTTTTTTAAAGATTTTATTTATTTATTTGACAGAGAGAGACAGCCAGCGAGAGGGGGAACACAAGCAGGGGGAGCGGGAGAGGAAGAAGCAGGCTCATAGCGGAGGAGCCTGATGTGGCGCTCGATCCCAGAACACCAGGATCACGCCCTGAGCCGAAGGCAGACGCTTAATGACTGCGCCACCCAGGCGCCCCCTTTTGTCAGAATTCTATATGTTGTCTTGACTTGCAAATGTAGTTAGCAGACTTAAGTGCTGTTGATAGGTCTCTCAGTGCTGCCCAGTAGCACTTTTTGCAATGCTAGACACATCCTAAATCTGTTTAGTACAGTAGCAATCAGCCACTATGGCTGTTGAGCACATGAAATATGGCCTGTGCAACTGAGAAATGGATTTTTAAATTTTATTTCGTTTTAATTCATTTAAATATAAGTAGCCACATGTGGCTATTGACATCATACTGAACAGTATAGCCCTATCCCAGAAAATCTGGCCTAGGTTGGATTGGAGAGAACAGTAGGTCAAAATTGGGCTTGTAATTGATTCTTTCCTTTTAAAAATGTTTTTGCCCGGTCTCTTAACAACAGAGTGGCAGGCCCCATTAAACTTAAAGGTAAAAAGAACCAGCCTAAAGCCAAAGTATAAACCTATTATAAGGACAATTATTTAATTTTTTTATTATTTGGTACTGTCAGACCAAAGATGATTTTTCCCCCCCTTGGTTTTTTCTAACCATGTAGTCAAAGTCTTCCTGATTGCAACTGATTGCTAAGACTAATCAGGTTGACTATTGAAGGGCAGCTGGTGACATTCTGTCCTAAAAGGTTATGTCCCGTCGCCCACCATCCCCAGGGACTTATCCAAAATCTGTCTCATCTGCCGCTGTGATCTCAAGAGAAATTTTAAAACAGCTTCCAATTGTAGTGGTAGTTAACCATTGTATACATTTGCTAAAACTCATTGAACTGTGCATATAATTTTGGGGGTTTAAAAAAAAGGCAGTTCCCTGCTATAAAAATGTTTGAGTTGAGAAAAGGCAAAATCTCTTGCATGATTTAATTTTGTAAGTAAAATCTCTTGCTCAGATTTTTTTAAAATAATGTTTCCACGCCCTGCTTATGCCTTTTGTTGTTGTCGTTGTTGGGTTGTAGTAAATTTGCATAGATAATAGGTACTGCATTGGAGTCGGTTCTGGGTTTTAAATGACTGATTCTAAAATATATGAATGGAAGAGACATGCTTCCTCTTTAACTTTTATCTCTATTTGTGACGGTCAGCCTGAGTGTCACCTAGAGAAAATAAATCCAATAGAAGAAAATCTGCCTTTTTTCTTAAAACAAACGTTTTCCAGAAATAACTGATTTTCATGATAACATAAGTTTCGTGCCCCAGGAATCATTTTGAGAGGGAACAGAGAAGGCCCTAAACCTCCATCTGAATTTCATGAATATTGTTTTTGTCTTGCAGAATTGTGATCTGTCTGGCTGTGATCTTCAAGAAGCCAACCTGAGAGGTTCCAATGTGAAGGGAGCTATATTTGAAGAGATGCTGACGCCACTGCACATGTCACAAAGTGTCAGATGAGCATTTCAGGGCTGGAGGAAGAAGTCCAAGATGCAAAATGTTTTCCTTATCACTTTTTTTTTTTCTCCACCCACTCAGTTGTCCAGAAGAAATAACACTGTAAGGGAATTAAAAAAAACACACAACAAAACATTTAGAGGATGATGCTTGTTCTCAGCGGTGCATAAAGGAAAAAAGTGACTTTTTTCCACATTCTGATTTTAACAGAGAAGCACTCATGTAATAGATGTAGGGAAGCTAGATTAGCTTGCTGCCTTTTGAGTGGAGGTAGGGGGATTTGCCTGGCTTCATGACCAGGAATAAGATCTGTTATATTTGCTTTTAAATAGGCGTGATGTGGAAATACCATCTTGGTTTGAAATGTACTTGAGGATTTTAATTTATGAAAAGCACAACATATGCAATTATATTTATTGAATCTCTAGATGCAGTATGGATATTTAAATTGTTAAACTTTATGAAAATTTTGCAGAGTTCAGGTTTATCAGTAGCTTTAGTGATGCACTCCCCGACTTGAAATACCTGTCACGCCGTGTGATTATGGTGAGATCAGATTCTCCAAGGCTCTCTTTTCAGGTTCATTTTTATCATGGTTATTTTTTAGAACAAAGCAGTAGCTAAATTAAATCCTCGGTTCTTACTGATTGAGACAGAGTGAAAGACATCATTGTCAGCTCAAGTTAAGGTGGAACTCTCCAGATGGACGAAGAATTTACCTATTGCTACAGCTTTTAAATGAGCGTCTTTAGAATTTCATTCGAAGCAAGTTCCACTCAATGCCAGACCAGGCAATTTTATCAATTTACACTACTAGCCTTGTCTCCTCCTGTACAGTGAAGACAAGCATAGGAAGATATGTCAAAACCAAAAAACCAAGGTGCATTATTAATATTAATTTAATCCAAATGCAAATGGTTTAAACAGGGCCAGCTTAGAAATAGGTATTAATAAATCCCAGTCCACTGCAATTCAAGCTATAAAATATGAATGAATTTGGCAATCATCTTGTGGACATCAAGATAACTGCAGCTAAAACCCTACAATGGGGAATGAGGGGATTTTAAACTGACAGTTTGACTATAGCCACTAAAAAATTGAAATAAGAATAAAGGCATTTGGCTGGTCCAAGATGTAATACCAGTCAGTCAGCACCTGTTGGTATTTGAATTCTATTTTCTGGTTTTCGTTTAAATAAATTCTAGCCTGATTTTCTTGAGTCCGCATCTCTGCAGTAGCAGAGACAGGGCCTGTACTTCCTTACTAGTAACCCGTGTCCTTACGTCTACCCCAAGAGCAGGGATATAAGCTGTGTCCAAATAGGTTCTGAATTCTACAGACTCATCAGTTTGAAGCAATGAATCATTAAAAACTACTTTGTCTCCTCTGGGAGAATGACATGTCTTCAATATTTACGTAGCTTATTCTTCTATATATACATATGCAAAGCTTTCCTTAACAGTAAAGGGTACAATATGAATAGTGGGAGATCGGACCTTTACAGGTGAGGGAAAGCAACTTCAGAAATGAATTATTTTCTTTGCTTTATTATTTTTACCGAGACAGAGAAGTATTGTATTGAGAGATATCTATTTTCATAATCAATATGTGCCTAAATTATATTTAAATCATTTCACTCTGTACTATATATTTTCAATAATTATAGAATGTGTTGTTCATCCACTTAAGGGTACCTCTGTAGACATAGCCTAAAGCTGCAGAAGAATCTGAAAGATCTACACGTGGTATGCTTAGAAACTGCAGATTGGGATCTAATGTAGACTGCATTAATAAATGATGTGAAATGTTGAAAAGGAGTTTCTTGTCGTGCTTTTGAAAATCAGCACTTTACCATATTTTGCTTACATTTCTTCAACATACGTTGATGACCAGCCCCGAGGGTCTGGTTGGAAAAGGAAGTGCAACATTATACTTACAACCGATTAGTCTCTTTGAAAGTGCCATTAAAGTGAATTTACTTCTTAAAGCGTGATTATTTTCTGACCTTCTTTTTAAAATCCACCATGCTAACAACACAAATTTCATTAATTCTGAAAAGACAAGACTGCCTTCTAATAATTCATTTAATTTGGGTTACTCTTTAACTGATGAACATTACAAATTAGCTTTATTAGGTTAAGTACATTTTCCCCAAAACATTCTGACCTGTCACCTGGGAGAGAGAATTTTGAGGGAGGAGTTTCAAAATAGTAAAACTTCTATTAAACCTAGTAATGGAACATATCTGTACACAGGTAAAAACACAGTTGCGAGTGGGGGACTAGAGAAAGGTTTTAAACCTAAATTATTAGATTACCTACATGGATAAAATTCAGTACTTGTGTAATTGTTCAGAGCCGTAGGTATTATTTGTAATATAATCTAGTTCTTCCAACTACAGTTTCAAAAAAATTTTAGTAGGATGTATTGCTTTCATTCATTCATTTTCTTATGAAGTTTACTATCATAAATTGGGACTTGGAATATTTTCTCCAGTTGCTCATTTTATGAATTGGTGATTTATACTGTAAATCTAGCCCCACGTCAACTTCAAATCATGTTTAATGAAATGCCCTAGAATTTCATTAAATTTCCAAGGAGATATCATCTTTAAAATTAGAAGGTACACCTCTCCGAAGAAAAGTGGTTACTTTTTCTGTACAAAGCACCTTATGCAAGGATTAATTCTCTGAAAGCCTTTCACAATCTTTATGTCAGCAGGAGTTCACCGTGGATTGCTCCTGCTGAGATTTTACATTAGGGCAAAAAAGAGGTTTGCACCTGTCACTCATCAAGATTACAGAGTCATTATTGTAGCGCTTTAATAATTTTGAGGTGTTTTTTTAAATGTCGAAAATGAAACCACTTTCCCTCTAAAGCCATATAAGATCTGGAAATTTCTAAATTGAGAAAGAATTTATGACAACTATAAAATCCAATTACCTAAGCCCAGTTTACTAAGTTAAGTTTCATGATAAACGGATCTATCCTTGGAACTATGAAAAGTTTCAAAGTTTGTCACTAAACATTGAAATTCCATTAATTGCATATTTGATCTCTTGATGCTGTAGAAAATAAATCTGGCCTTTGCCTTTGAGATCTATGTGCCCTAAAAATACAACACAGATTTGGCATAAAGCATACTGAATGTATTTATATACTTTGTGGCTGTGTTCATCCAAAAATTTCAAAACACGTTTCAAAAGCTTAATACCAACTGATAGAAATAAGCTACAAGAAATCCAGTGATGCTTAACCAAAGATAAGTGCTTAACATGACAGTAGGGGTCAGACGTCTTAACTCCCATTTCCTTAGTCCTGGCCAATGACCACATCTGCTTAAGCAACACTGTTAGAAGCACACCTCTTTCAGCAAATAGGAAATCAATTGGACAATTTGAACAGTGTTCAAACATAATGAACTCTTGTTGAAAAAGAGCCTCTCATTACCTTTGTATTACAGTGAGATGAGATAACTCTCATATCAAAATGGCACTTAAATTATTCAGTGTCTAAGGAAATAATTAAAATAATTTAAATGAAATAAATCACTTTTTTTTTAATTCCCGTTTGCAATTATACTTGAAATCTTATCCCCTTCTCTACCCTGTTGTGAGACTTTGACAACCTCCACAGAAATGTCCGGGAAAAGCAGGGAGTTAATTTGCCTTCAACATTGCTCTTTATGCTGACGTCCTTGCAAGTGTAATTGTTCCAGAAGACATTGGGCAATAACTGATTGGTTTGGATCCTACTAGAGGAGAAATTGCCAATCCCAGCTCTAAAACGAACAAATATCCAGTTATTTTTAACCATTTTACAATTTAGCTAATGTAACATGCCTCACAGACAATTGTAAAAGAAGATTTAATTCTGTCAGATAAAACATATCTTTGATGCAGAAATAGAGGAAGCATTAAGCCTAATCTGGTTTAAAGGTCTTTACTTTTGGGGCGCCTGGGTGGCTCAGTCGTTAAGCGTCTGCCTTCAGCTCAGGGCGTGATCCCGGCGTTATGGGATCGAGCCCCACATCAGGCTTCACTGCTGGAAGCCTGCTTCTTCCTCTCCCACTCCCCCTGCTTGTGTTCCCTCTCTCGCTGGCTGTCTCTCTCTCTCTGTCAAATGAATAAATAAAATCTTAAAAAAAAAAAAAAAGGTCTTTACCTTTTATTCATTCATTCCTTCATTCCTTCATTCATTCATACTTAAACTTATTGAATGCTGACTAAATGCTAGGGATTTAACAGGTGTTTAAATAAGATGGGATCCTTGGCTATCATGAGTCAACCCAGTGGTAAATTAGAGGAAGACACTCATGTATTCAAATAAATGTAATAAAGAGTAATGGTTCTCTCTTTCTTTTGTAAATGTTTATACTGTGTAAATAAAATATCTGAAGGGTTTGCCACTGGCTGGAACAGCTACCTATAAAATTTGGATAATGAGATCCACTTGGCAAGACTGTTGTAATGAGTGAGGTTGGTCTTATTCACATGCCAGTTAACTACTATTTCTCATCTTTGTGTTCCCACTGTCTTAGTACAGTGGTTTGCATATTTTCACTCCATAAGTATCTACTGAAACGAGTCAAACTGTCCACCCACCAGGTGGTCTTGGGCTTAGTTAACTTTTTGATGCTCTAGAAGGCTTTCCAGATAAGTCAAGGCAGGAACCTGGTGGGTAGGAGACTGGGAAACTTTCAGACTCACAGGGTCTACTTGAGGATCCTATGTAGGTACAGAGAGTGCCAATAATCACGTCTATTATTTATAAATCAGCTCCTCTTACAAATGAAGAATCGAAGAGCTGAGATCAGCTCCCAGGCATCTTGACTCAACTTCTTTCTATAATTATGACATGGCCTCCCTTGTGAAAGCTTTTCTGGGTGCATTTAACATCACTTAATGTACGACAGCTATTTTCCCTCAGCTCCGGATAGGTCTGTCCGTTTCCTCAAGAGGCTACCACCTCGCAAGATTTTAATCTCTGAATTGTGGTCTCAGCTATAAACCTCTTAGCTGAGGTTTTAATGGCCAAGTTTTAAGTAAATTTAATAGATAAACCAGTGGGTGTTCCAATTACATATCCTATTAAAGGGCTTTATGTGAGTAGGATTTTAAAAAATTACTATTAAAAAACCCATAGTCCATGTGCAGTGTAATTTGCCAGCAGGAAAGATTTCAGTCCTGGCAAAGTTGCATATAAAAGGGAAGCTAAGAAAACGAAGAATCACAGTACTCCACGAACACTCCAAAAAAGCTCGGGATTCTTTTGGCTCTTTGTCCGCAAACAGGTAAAACGCTTTGTGTTTCTAGCACTTGTTTGAGACCACATGCTTTTGTCTTGTCTATAGGGCATTTTACACCCAAAGGGCTAAATCCAGGTGTGACAGTAATCTTGACCTTCGCGGTCCTTGTCACCTGGGGCCACAGGGATCCAGCCTTTGGGGAATAATTACAACAGCTTGTGGACCAGTGTTTGATTTCATCTTTAGCCTCTTTCCCATCCGATGAAAATTAACCTGAAGACTTAGTTCCTCCTGTCATTAGCTAATTCAAGGCTGCCTTGGCTGCGGAGGCATCTGGTCTGGGGCTTGGTGCTTTGAGAGGTGTTGAGTTCTCTCTCACGCTCACAGATGGTCTGGCCAGCACTTATGTGTGGAAGACACTCAGCAAAATGGAATTCGTGCCGCAGTGTGCGCGTTTAATGTCACACAACTTTCTATTTGCCGGACATTCCTAGCAGGAGCTACCTTTCCAAGCAGATGGCCTAATTCTCTTTATCCAGGAACTGATACAGTTGAAAACTAATCGACCGGGGGTTTGGGGGGGGCAGGGAATGTTAAGGCAAAAAAGGCAAACTTGATAAGGGAAGGAATCCATGAGTTTGGGTAACCAAATACATACTAAAACTAAAAGTAGACTTGCTTAGTATGAAAACGTACTAAGCATGGAAGTTCCAAGTACTGCCTTTACCTCCAGTGGCTAGGAAACCCGAGGCAAGCAGGCGGGGATGTGTTTCACGTCTGCTTGTGCACACAGGCAACTGCCACTTCCGCCTTCTGCAGGCTTAGCATAGAAACATTAGGCTTCTCACCAAAAAGGTCTTGACTTTTCGCTCAACCCAGTCTGGGTCTATTCTCACTATCGCATTGATGTCCCTTAGAATGGAGCCGATTCCAAAACTTATAGCTGGACTTCTCCTGCTGACCTTATGTGTGGTGGGCTGCTCTGGCCAACACTGGTCCTATGGACTGCGTCCTGGGGGGAAGAGAAATGCTGAAAAGCTGATTGATTCTTTCCAAGAGGTAAGGCTTTTTCCTCATCAAAATAAGACGTGGCTTATGGGATTCAGTCTATGTTAACATTCTGTGTGTGCCCCAACCGTGCTATGCTGAGCTCCACATACTGTTGGTATTCTGGGGGAGATGAGACACGTGCAAAGGCAAGTCCCATCCCTGCTTTCTGTTCAGACAGGAACAATCCCAAGAGAACACAGCAACAGGTGCGAAGTAGTGTGTCGCACCCTGCATATCTAGAATTGCCAAAGGAATTTGAAACGATGGGTCTGGGATGGACCCAAGGCCTCCAGAGCAAGACGATTCCTTGGGATTTGGAAAGAAAAATCTTAGAACTTCTGCTTATTTTTTTTTCTTATTTCACCTTTTAAAATTATCTATGATACTAGGTCAGTGTACATTTTCCTAACTTACAAATAAGTATTCTTACCAAGAGTACATGCCCTAATCATTTCTTTTTACTGAAATAGGCATTTAAGCAAAGAACTTGGAGGCTGTTAGTGGGGAAGGGCTAGCAAGCTCAAGGACACAAAGTATATACTGGAAAATATCCGGGATTCAATTGCATACGCATTGATTTCAGTACTAGTACCAGCACTAACATAGGGTACTTGGTTTTTTATCTTTAATTGAGACTTCTTATGTCATGTGAGGACCGCACGAGAGAGGCGTTAGCTATTAGCTGGCTAACCCCCCAAATGGCAGTGGATTAATAAAAATACAGTTGTTATTGTTTCTTAAATTAATGGGAAATGGACAGAACCTCAAGGATAAGCAAGTAAGGGCTGGGACACTTAATGTAGTGTTGCTAAAAGGAAACTAGAGAAGCTTAAAATCATTTAGCTTTCTTTTTGGAGAAATAGTAAAGATAATTAAGTATGAAATAAAGATGCCCTGGAATCCGAAGTCTCCTCGCCACAGATTATATGTGAAGTAATTTTTATTTAACTATGACACATTTAGTAAAAACTAGAAAATAAGAATCACCCCTATTCATAACTACAAGATCCTCGACTTTTGTATACCATTCCCTCATGAGGTTCAAAGTACTTCATTCCCATCATCTCGAGGGAGAAAATATTCTCTCCTTACTAGCATTACTCCCAGAACGCCCATCCTTCTGTATAAATGCCTCAGGGAGGATCTAAGTTCTTTAAGTGCCCATCCCACAATTCCCTTGACCTGACTCTTCACACATAGTTCTTGGGGAAGTGGAAAATACCATTCCTTCCATTTATCTCCTTCAGCAAGAATCATGTTCTTTTTCCTCAGATAGCCAAAGAGCTTGATCAAGGAGCAGAACCACAGCGCTTGGAATGTACCATCCACCAGCCCCAGACTCCCCTCAGGGACCTGAAAGGAGCTCTGGTGAGTTACAGTGGTCATGACATGGAGCTTTAGAGATGGAGAGGTCCTTGGTGCCACCTCTCAGATTGTCCGCTTAGGACAACCACCTCTCGGCCTCTGCAGGGCCTAGCTTCCTGGCTGCCTGAATTCCTCCTGGGTTGGCCTCACTATTTTGTGACACCCTCTTTCAGTGGGTAGACAGTACTAACGGTACTTTTTTCCCTTAAATTAATATTTCTCTGTAACTTTATCCCCTAATCTTGGTTCGAGCCTTTGGGATGACTAATATATTTCTTCCCACTGTTACATGTCAGCTCTTCGTGTATATTCATTGGCCACCGTCCCCCCTCCCCGACTCGTCTAATCTAGGCTAATCCACACCTCTCCACAGAATTCCTTGATTCTTCATTAATATTCTTGGTATGACATGGTTTTTCCCTGGAAAAATGTAGAAATCAAAAATGGTGCTCTAGTCCCCCCCCCCGACTTTGGAATACAAAATTCCAAACTAGTAAATTTGTAATTCCATTCCAATGTAAATTTGTAAAACCACATATTTGATTTCCAGTTTTCTGACTGGATTATAACAATCTCCAAATTGCCACCCAAAATGGGAATCTGCTAACGTAATGCAGGTTTTTGATAACAAGAAAGCAAGTATACGGAGCACTGAATATAGAGGCTGAATCTTGAGCTCACCAGTCGGTGCTCTCTGAGCAGCCACGGTCCACTGGTGTGCAGCAGTTAGGGCCACTACAGTTCGTTAGCAGCTCTGCCCAGGGTCATATATAAAGAAATCATATATAAACACAAGCTATAGCTTTCATTTTGCCCATTGATCTCAACTTCCACACCCACAGTTCAAAGAAAGCAAGCAGACAGACATCTTCATTGGCTTTCTGTGTCTACTTCTACTTATCACATAATAAAAATAATAGCAAGCAGTGACATTTCCCAAACGTGACCTTAGAAAGAAGGTATTGAGGCCAACGCTGGGTTAATAACAAACTGAGATCGGGGCGTCTGGGTTGCTCAATCGGTTGAGTGTCCAACTTTTGGTTTCAGCTCAGGTCATGATCTCAGGGTCGTGGGATTGAGCCCGGCGTCAGGCTCCATGCTCAGCATGGAGTCCACTTGTCCCTTTCCCTCTGCTCCTCCCCCTCCACCCCGCTCACGTGTGTGCCCCCTAAAATAAATAAAATCTTAAAAAAAAATAAATCACAGAGATCAGACCTTTCTTTCACCTCCTTCACATCCTATCCTTAAAGTATTAATGTAGATCTTACATTTATTAAACAACTTAGAAACACACGATGTTATATCTCTCTAGCACTTTCTGGAGCACAAAAATAAACAGATCTATTCTTTCTATATTGATATTTTAGAAATTAAAATATCAAAAGCATAGTGAAATTCAGCTAGTAAAATCAACCTTGATATATTTTTGCTCATGTATTTTTTAGGAAAGTCTGATTGAAGAGGAAAACGGGCAGAAGAGGATTTAAATCCAGTGAACCAGAAGGATTGACAACACAAGTATAATTCTCACGTTGAAACTTGTGACTCATTTAACATCTGTAAATTGTGTGAATTTCAGATAGGCTTATGCTAAATTCACATATTTCATGTTGAAGTGCTGTGTTGTGAATAAAGTGGCATAAATGTTAAGTCTTCCTCTAAGGCAGAATTCTGGTGGGAGAGGGGCACCATAAGCCCACAAACGGGAGACCTCTGAGCATGGGGCCCGGGAAACAGGAGAGAACATAAAGTCGACATTATTGCTGAGTAAAGAAATCCCATGGCTCTCCTCCGCCACCACCCTGCCCCAAGAACAAGACACTTATTGGGGCAGGCCCCAAAATCTGATTCAGCTACAGTTTTCTGTGGGGTTGTGGCTTGATTTTCGACTATACTCCATAGGAGGGAGGCCACGGCCAAGGTTTCTTCCCACTTGGAAAGCAGTTCCCTTCCCAGACTCCCTTGGATCCCTTTGGAAGTCACCTGGAACCTGAGAGCCCTCGGGAGAGAGGAGGCTGTGCTGGGCCCCCATCCGATTCTCCCGCGGCCGCACGTGGTCTCCCTGTGTTCACCACAGCCAGCAGTGCATGCAGGGGCTGGGGACCCGGGCCCGAAAATAATAGTGTTCATCGGCCACATCTTTTTGGTGCTCTCTCTTGAGAAAGGCTCTGGAGTATAGAGTCTGTTGAAGACAGAATTCAGCTATTTCTGTGCACCCTGGTCAAATAGTGTTGCCACCATTCCTTCCCCACAAAGACCAGCATCAGACTCTGTTCAGGGACAGATGTGTAAATATGGTCATTAACCCTCACAGCGACCTTGAAAATTAGCTACTCTTGTCTTCCCTTTAAAAGGAGGAGACCACGGTTTAAGGGACCCACTCAGTTCCATTGGGGTACGTGGGCAGGGCTCCCGTTTTGCATTAGGAAGAGCAGCTGATGGCATTAGACTGGAAAGCCAGTACATATTTGGTTAATTGGTTATATTTTGTTAATTGGAGCTGAAACAGGATCCTGGGGCTCATGTATCGACTTCATTTACTGGTGGCTATTTCGCTATAGGGTCCAAGACACTATGACACCAGTTTTCAATTATCCTCCTACCTTCCAATTGATTATGAAACCATTTGAAAAAGTCTGATGTCAGGTAAGTTGCCTGGTGTCACAGCAACAAACTGAGCCTATGTTCACATGGCAACAATCAAGGCCCTTTCCCTATTTCACTCAGACAGATAGAACCTTCCACCTCCTCTCCCTACCCCTCCATCTCGAAAAAGGGCCTGTGGTGAGGAATTTGAACTGGAGTCAGAAACAGTCCATGGGAGAGAAAACCCTCCTTTTTTAATACAGATCAGCACCATGCTAGATTCCCCAAATATCTCCATTTGAAGAATCTCTAAAACTCAAAGAAATTCCTTATTCCCACTTTAATAAAATTAAGCGGAGATGTAGTTCACAACCTACTTTGTGGAAGAAAAGGCAACCCCGCCTATTTTCACTAAACCAATACATACAAGGCAGGACGAGAGGCTTCCATCCGCCAACTGCTCAGGAACTATTTGTTACTAAACACGATATCATTTACAATCTTTACATTAGTTAACACATTAAAAGAACAGGGCAACACAGTCATTTATTTTTTTTAAGATTTTATTTATTTGAGGGAGAGAAAACAAGCAGGGGGAGGGGTGGAGGGAGAGGGAGCAGCAGACTCCCTCCTATGCAGGGGGCACGGGGCTCTGTCCCAGGACCCCAAGATCATGACCTGAGCCAAAGGCAGATGCTTCACGGGCTAAGCCACCGAGGTGCTCCTCACAGTCCCTTATTTTTTACATTCTGTGGGAGTCTCAGTTTTCCAGAAGCTGTGGGCTTCCCTGAATGGGCTACAAAGCTGCCCATCCAGCTACCTGATGCCGATGTGAGCTTCAAAAAAAGCTCTGTAGCCTTTCCAAATAAAGGGTGGGAAACATACTAAAAGCTCCCTTTCATAGGTTCTCAAATATAAATGGCTTTCAATCATCAAGCATCAAAAACAGTGGCTTGAAGATAGACCATGTTAGCAGTGGGTTTAGAAGTTGCAGTATTCTGGAGATGACTGGGAAAAAGCCAAGCACTGCATGAAGTAACAATGCTTATAAATTTTGACAGCGAACGGTGCTCTAAAGTCGTATTTCTCACTGGGGACTGTAGATCCAAAAAGATCCCCCAGGCTTACTGATTCAGTCTTGGGGGCCCAAACCATTTGCATTTTTAACATGCCAAGGATTCTTATGTACACAGTGGGGCATTATTGCCCTAAAAAGCAATAGATGGCAAATGTTTAAAAGCACTGGAACATTTTCTTAAAAGAAAAAAAAAATCTTAGGCATAAGCCCAGGACTTAAAACAGTGTGGCTATTCTAACTGAAGTGGCTGCCCCCTCCCTCCCCAGGGTGACACACCACCAGCAGGGAGTTTAAGAAATGAACATCTATTTTGAACACCAATTTTCTCAAGTTGTTATTTCTTTTAAGATGGTGATTTTCAGCCTTCGCCAAATGTTGGAATAACCACTGGGGAGATTGAAATGGAATATGGTGCCTGGGTCATGCTCCCCTCTCTTGGAAATTGATTTAATTGGTCTGGGGTGTAGCCTCTTCCCAGGTGACACTAATGTTCAGCCTAGTTTGAGAATCCGTTCCTATCCTTCCCAAGTAAGTTACCAGCTACTCCTCTTTTACTTCCCTTCGCAGTGAATGAGTGAAGAAACAACCCATCGCGTTTAATGAATTGTTGTCACAAGCCATCAGCTCCAATGGATGGAGGGGGGTGGAGGTGACGGAAGAACAAAATGCAGCTCTTCTTGCTTCCAGGTGAAGACGACTCCATGACCCCACAACACAAGAGCCTAAACTAACAGGACCTACAACGACAGGAGGCCAGAGGGACTGGGTGTGATGTGTCAAAAAGGGGGTGTCGATAAAGAAAAGTTCAGGAATGATTTCCTTTTGTTAATGTGAAAGTAATAACAGACTAAACACAATAAACTTCAAAATACATTTCCATTTTTAATTTAAAAAATAAATAACAGCAAATCTGAACAAAATTTTTCTACTTCAATGCACATCTTCCTAATGGTCCATGTTTGAAACCCAACTAGTTTACGAAATCTTGGCAACAGAGCCTTTGACAAAGTCTGGAGGAACAACTTACAAAATCTGACTAACAGGCGAGTTTAGGCAGCATATGTGGGAGACCAGCGTTGGCTGGGTTATAAGAATCAGCCTGAAATCATCAACTTAAAAGGAAAACTACCTTTTTCCTTTTGTAGGTTAGAACTGGTGCTTCCATACTCAACCCACCCAAAGAGGAACTTACCTTTTCCAACTAATTTTAAAATCCACTTGGTCAATGGCATGTGGGCCTAAAAGCTGTGGTACAGAAACTTCATTGCCTTCTGATTCTTTCTCATTCACATAGAATCAAAGTAAGCTCGGTCCAAAAGGATTCTAAAAATCACGTAGCCTCAGGTATATATGTTTTACATGAGGAAACTGAGGCCCAGGGACTGACTATAAATTGACTTGACAAAGGGGACACGGTCTTTACTGTCCTGTTCTGTGTTGATGGTGGGGCTTTCCCCCTTTTTTCATTATACCCGAGCAGTGAGAGGAAGGAAGATACAGCTATGAATGGCTTTCTAAATGCCTTTTGCAGAAGGACAGCACGGACATGAGGGGACTTTCTGGGGTTCTGGAAGTAGTCTAGGTCTGGATCTGAGAGGTGGTGACATGGTATATGCCTGGTAAGGTTTCATCCATCTATACCCCTAAGATTTGTGCACTTGACCATATGTATATTAAGACATGCCTCAATTTTAAAGGAAGAAATCACCCCAAGATCTGGGGGCCAGTAGTGGGGAAGGACTCCCACAGTTTGGAAAAAGTTAACAAAGGTAGATTGTTATCTCAAATCCCACTTTCTCTTGTTTGTCTCAGGGATCTGCAGGGTGAAGGCATTTTTCTTGGGTCTCCCTGGTAGGAGACAAGGACTGCAATTCTGGAATCCACATGTGAGGTGGAAGAGGGGAGGCCCATGGCCCAGCAGCCTTACTGAGGGTTTCACTTTCCCCTAATCCCACTCTCTTGCCAACCCCACAACACAACACAGTCTCTGCGTACCAGGCTGTTCCCATTGGACACACTGAATTGCCATATCCTGAGGGTCTTGCATGGTGTCTGGCATTCAATGAGAGCTTAATAAATGCTGAATAAAACAATTCTTGGAAAAAAAAAAAAACCTCAAAGGAAGACAAGTCACCAGAACAGAGAGAGAGAAAATAAGGGATTCAAAAAAAAAAAAAAATCCCATAAACTAATATCCACAAAGGTTGTGACAGTTTGGGGGCTACTTTAATGTCCTTCAATACTCCCGAGTTCTTATCAAGTCAAATAAAGACCAGTTCTTTCCTCTTTTATTCCCAGCCCCTTCTCTCTCCTATAAGTAAGGTAATCATAAGGCGTTTCTTTGCAGTGTTCCTCTTTGACTTCAGGACAGACATGATTTATGATCATCAAACATGACTCTTTCTGACCCAATGGCTTCCCCCATGTTCCCTGTAAGCAGTTATCTACACCATTACCTAAAATCCTTTCTACTCAGGCAGGAGAGACTTCGTATTTCCATTAAGGTGGAAGGGGAATCAGATGGAAAAAATATGTTCTATTAAAAAAGGGAAGGTATTTGGGCACTTGGGTATCAGACTTCCCCAGCCCCAGATCAAAGACCACACTGCAGAACTCACTGCACTGCTCTGAAGGGACATGCTTGAGGTTTGGTATTTTTCGTGACCAGCTTACATCTTTCTATCTTAAAGGCAGCCTGAAAAATAGGGCGAGTGAGGCCTATAGACCCCCACCAGCCAGTCTGTCAGGCAACTTCTCAGAAGCTGCTCTGGGCTTCACAGAAGCCCCGTATAACCTTTCTTCCTTCTCTTCATTGAGTTCTTTCCACTAAAATCCTCTTCAGTTCTTATTAACACTTCTTCAGTCATAAATAATCATGTCAGAGACTCCAAAAGACGCCATCTCTTTAAAAGGGACTGTATGTGCACAGCTAACTTGCATCACTTTCCAAATTACCTCAGGGGGGAAATATCAATAATGCCCTTAGGGAATTCCAGATCTTACTCAGGCCGAGCAGAGGAAAGGAAAGACCATTTCGTACCTACTACTCCACACAGTCGATCTCATTTGACCTCATCTGTGTGGCAGGTCCTTTTCCCTATTTCGGAAGGGGAAGCAATGAGGGCTCAGAGGATTGCAAAGGGTTGAGGGAGTTTGTAAAATTAACAGATGACACAGCTGGAATGGTTGGAGACCAGATGGTTTACTTCCAAACTCCAGCTTCTCTGTCTTGTACCCCCTGAAGGTTCCCCTGAGTGGAGGTGGAGAATTACCTTTTCCTCACCACTTTTAACTACGCATGCTAATTGCTTGAGGAATGCTGGCCACATCTCAGGTTTGTATTTCCCTGACTCCGTGAAGCATCAGTATGTCTCTTCTAAGAGGGGTGGTGCTGAAACAGGTACACGAAGAAGCCGGCAAGCAGATCCTTGCAGACAAGAATCCTCCGAATTCTCGGAGGTGAAATCTCTCTTTCCTCTCTCTACTTCAGGACCGGGTAGGCGGGGAAGGGGACTGGCTGGGCCCAGTTATGGAAGGGACCCTCATGAGCTTCCCCCATTGACCTAGGGGATCCACACAAAGCTTTCTGCTTGCCATTAATGTCAACGTAGGATAGAACTATCTGGGACATTTCCACGGTTGTCCCAACGAGGGGTAGGTATTCATCATCGAGTCTGCCAGGGTTGTCTTCTTGATCTAAGTGTTATCTGGGGACAGAGCCTCAATTAGCAAGCTGGGCTGTTAGTAAGAATCTGTAGTCAGATTTTCTGTGTTTTGCTTCAATTTCCTTGTCTACAAAACGAGGGGGTTGTTTGTACGACCTTGAGCCCTTCTAGCTCAAAACGTCTCTGACCTTGTGTGGTTTGTGTGGGTGTACGTAATATTTGATCATCTATATCACCCCATTCTTCTTTCGAAAGGACTGCTGACTTAGTACCGTAAACATGTAATCAAATTAATTCCACAATCATGAGGAATAAATAATCAAAGGGAGATATTGCACTCTATTCCCCAGGGTAAAATCAGGTGGCAGTGAGGGCTGCTGAGCCATCCAAATGGGATCTGGAAGAGAAGCTGTTGAACCCGGGCTTTGAAGTCCCTTCTGTCCAGTGATTTGAGCTCAGAGGAGGTAACAGGGCAAGAAACTGTGCAAAAGAAAGAGCTTCAAGGGAGGCTGTAGCAGGAAGGAGTGACACGGTGTGGCGAGGGCCAGTTAGTTGGGAGTATGACGACTCCCGGGAGGGGGCGGGCAGCGTTCCCACGCCACACATAGTAGCTGGTGTGGGGGAGACGGGAGCTCAGACCTCACAATCGAGTCCATGGTTTTTTGACAATGATGGCTATTCATACGTGACAGTAGCCAATTTTCCTTACAAAGATGTTCTTTTCCTTAAAGGAGACACAAGCAGACATCAGAAAGATAGGATTATTTCGGCTACCAAAGTACTTGATGCAGTTCTCTTCCAATGTTATTCGAGGCACGGTGTGTCCACGTGAGAAAACCAAGTCTCAAGCATAGCTTTTCACAAGCAAAGCAAGAAATCCTTCCAAAGTGTAGGTTCCTGGGGTTGCTCCACGACCACCACAGAAGAACTTAGCCAGGCTTCTGTAGGCTGCAGTGTCTCTGCGCTGGAGGCGGAATTTGATAACGGTGAGGGAAATCTCTCTTTTGAGAAACACAGAGGACACGACCAGTTCTGGAATTCAAGTGGACTGGAGATGTGGCCTTAGTCCTCCTTCAGAGAAGCCTTTCAAAGAACCACCAGTTTTGAGCCAGTAAAGCTGACCCAGATCAGGAAGGGCGGTCAGCAAGGGGCCCTGGGGAACGAGGACAGGGCCTCCTCTCGCATCAGCTGTTCAAGGTGTTCAGAGTTCCAGAGAGAGGGCAAGATCCTTAGTGGGATCCGGGCTCAGAGGAAAGCAAGCCAGATTTCCGAGCTTTGGGAGGTGGTGGGGGTGGGGCTTTGGCCTCTCTTCGGACTGGCAGTGGAGGGGCAATCTGAGGGAGCAGACACAACGACAGTCAAATGAGTCTTGTCGAATTTACTTTCTCTTCCACATTTCTGACACGGTGCCTTAGCGTCTAACCCATCTAGCTACGCGGCCTTGGCGAGGAGAGAAGGGCAACAACACTCATTTCTCCTCCCTTGCTCTCCTTGGGTTAAGCAGATACACACCAAACTGTTATATCCCCGACACTTGGGTTCTTGGCATATCCTCAGTAGGCATTTAATGAATATTTGTTGAATGAATGCAGGAAACCCATCAGAGGCCATTTCAGAATGACTGTCACTCACTCAGGAGGAGTAAACTCTTCACATGTGAACCAGATACCCACGATTTCACTCACCTGTACCCAGGGTGAAGTACAGAGAAGAGCTCTACCTTTGATTGGATGAAAAGGGCTGCTTGCATTTTGTTACTTCCCATTAGAAACTCCCCTATCTTTTATGGTTTCAGGCATGAGTCAAGAAGTGATTAGTGTGACAAAACTATGGGAAACCCGCCTAGCAAAAAGCTTAGAAAACCAACACTGTGCTCCCGAGAGTGGGGCGCTCTGACCCCCGCACCGTTGTTCCCTACCTCCGCGGAGTTCCTCTGGCTGCTCTCGTAGGGCTTGCTTTTGGGGGGAGGGGGAGGCGGGACAGTAGTAGTCATCAGCCCATCTGTCTGCAAGGATGGGGAGCCTAGAAATGATACAAAGAGATGAAGGCAGAGAGAAGAATTCATCAAGGAATCTTAACAGAACCTCTGCTTGCCATTTTAACATCTAAACCAACCTGGCCGATCAAATTGCCAAGGCGATATTCCATAGTTTCTGTGGACAGAATGGAAACGACCTCTCAACCCTCACGACAAAGGTAGCACTGTTAACTCACCAGCAGGTTTCACAAGAAGTTCCGAAGTAAAAATCCCATTTTTTTGCTTAGGGTTTTAACTATTAAGCTGGAGATGTAAACATTTTCTAGAACTTAGGGTATGACTCTATTCTCCAATCTATCTCAAGTGCTTAGAAAAAAATGTCACAAAGTAAGTGGTCAATAAATATTGGTTAAATTTAACTGAGCTGTCTTAGTTTGATCATTTAAAAGCCGCAATATCCATTTCCTCCAGGACAGCTTATTTAATTATCTCTAACTCTTGGCGACTCCTGTGTCCCATGTGGCACGATGATTTATCCCTCCATTCTCTGTACCAAGGGTCCCTTGGAATTCTTCTCAGGCCTAGTGTATTGCTGATTTCCCAGGCCTGCCTGTAGGCAGTATATGGAATGGGCCTATTTCTTGTCCTTCTTTGGGACTCTTTCCTATACCAAGTACAGGGTTACCTACCCAATAGTTCATAAGTTACTTGCTTCCTGTCTGGTCCCCGTCTGGCTCTACCTCATTTATACCTTCACAAATGGAAAAGGAGTGGTAAGACCCTCTGGGCCACTCAACAGAGAAGGTTAATGAGTCCTAGCAACCCAAAGATTCCTTGTTGAACTCTAATTTTGCTATACCCACTACCATGGAATGAGCCAACTTTATAATAATCTCACATACTCTGTGCGTTCAGGCTAAATATCGCCCAGATCCATACACATACTCTGTTCCCTACTGAAGCAAAGAGAAGGAATATACCTGGATCTCTCTACATCTCTACACCTGTATATATATATAAAACTTACTTAGCGTCCTGGTAGCTTTAGGAGTGAGTGGAGGTGGGCTCAAGGGCGTTGACTGCGGAGGTGAAGAACCATGAAATGGCGTCAGCCGATTGTCCGACAACTGGAGACTCTTTGGTCTTTGTGCTTTTCGGGCTGGGCTCTAGTGGGGGGAGGGGCACAGCAAAACATTCTCACGGTGAGAAAGGCTGAGCTCATCAATGCTCCGAACAACCTTGCCTGCTGAGCACCAACTTGTTCGAGGGAAGATTCCAGGAGCCACACTTAAGCTTCCGGCACGGTCATGTGGGGAGCACGGCAAAGACACTGACAGGGAATCACTAAAGCAGACATTCTTTCCTGGCCAGCCAGGAGCTGATTTTGACCACAGTTAGACTGTGTTATTTGATTTGGAAAGGAGCCACCCTGATTCTCAGGGAAGGCTGGTCTTGCCACACTTAACAACTTGATGTGGCTCATGAAAAAAAAAAAAAAAAAAGCACTTTTTTTTTTAAGTTAAAAGAAGACAATGTTTGGACTGACTCATGGAACATGGTGGTGAGAACCACAACTCCAAGCATTAACCCACGTGTTTACATTGTGGGTACAAGATCTTGCACCACCACTGCTTTAGACACTCAAATTCTCCGTATGTGCTTTTTTTTTTAAGCACAGCTTAAGATCAAACACTGTCACAGGCTGCCGGGTCCTGAGGAGGCACAGCCAGACTTCCGCCTGGTGACTCCCAGCTCTGCCGTGAGTGGTGATGTGCCCGGCCGCAGGGAAAGCACTAGCAAACCTCTGGTGCTTGTTTGCTTGCTGTCCCCCACCCCCACCCCGACCCCCTGTTGTTGGTTTTTTTTACCATCAGATCAGGTTCTGGCGCTTTCTCTGCAATGACCTGGGATTTGCTAAGGCTCCAGTCTTTTCTCTTGAACTTGCTGATCCGGTTCTCATTGTCCTCTCTGAGGGGCAGATCTTCAACCCTGGCACCTGATGAAGCCCTGCGCTCCAAAAGTGGCTCCAGGATTGACCTATTAGCCAAGAACAAGGACAGAATCACAAAAACACTGACCACTTGGCAGGCAAACGTACTCCCAAAAGACCAAGGGTTAGGACTCCTCAACCTCATCGTGACCTGTGACTTCCCTCTCAGGTTCTAAATCTGAATTTCTAACCGCCAGTGGGACATCTCAAGGTATCCATGTAATGAGACCATCAAAGTACAAAAGGAAAATATCTCTGAACATGCATCTTATCCCAGGAAGAGAGTCTTACTAAATTTACAGGCAAAGGTAGAATTCATACAGTAAAAGATGAATAAGCAGCTTTAGACAGTGGAGAATAGCACGTGCCCCAGAGACAGCCTGTGTTCAGATCCTACCTCTACTTACTTCTTGGGTGATCTTGGGCAGAAAATCTTTTCATACCTCAGTTTCCTTATCTGTGAAATGGGGACAATAATAGTACCCACCTCATAAGGCTAAGACAAATGCTTAGAACAGGGTCTAGCATATATACATGCTCTCGAAATGTTTTTATTACAATGACAGATTTTTCAAGCACCACAGTGAAAACTGTTTCATTCAAGAATCATGATTAGGGGGCACCTGGGTGGCTCAGTCGGTTAGGCATCTGCCCTAAGCTTGGGTCATGATCCCAGGGTCCTGGAATCAAGTCCTGCATCAGGCTCCCTGCTCAGTGGGGAGTCTGCTTCTCCCTCTCCTTCTGCCTGCTGCTCCCCCTGCTTGCGTTCTTTCTCTCTCTCTCTTTCAAATAAATAAATTTTAAAAAAGGATCATGATTAGGTGCTAGAGAGAGGAAGAGTTTGATGAGAAACAGGACAGTCTCACGAGATTTCCCCATAAATTACTTATTAACTACGAAGGAAAAAAACAGTATCTCTACAGAAAAAAAAAAATGGACAAAACCTTAACCACATACATGGTCAGTTCACATCCCCACTGGGGGACAAACGGACATAATGCTCTTCTGGACATGACACTGTAAAAGGACACAACATGACACAAAAGTCTATAACTTGACTCCTAAGCACAAGGACACATAAGACAAACCCAAATGAAGGGAAATTCTATAAAATAACTGGCCCGTAATCTTCAAAAATGTCAATATGATGAAAGACAAAATAAGGAAAGGCCAAACTACTTCAGATTAAAGAAGAATAAAGACATGTGGCCAAACACAGCATGTGATCCCGAGTGGATCCTGTACCAGAATGTGCCCCGTATAAAGTACACAGCGGGACAACCGAAAAAACTGGAATCGGGTTAGAGTTTGCAGTATGGCATCGATGCCAAATCTCCTGAACGGACAGGCTGTAGGTGTGCAGTTATGTAAGACAAGGCGTTTGCTCTTACAGCCTGAAGTATCCAGCCTCCTCCCACACGGCGGAGGGGGGCTGCTGGGGGAGAGACAGAGAGGGAATGACTGTAGCAAAATGTTAAACCAAAATATTACACCTTTATGATGGCGTTTGCTTAGAGCTTCTGAATGGGTATTCAATAAGCCCTGGTGTGATTAAAAACTGATAGATTTTTGGGGCTTCTGGGTGGCTAAGTCACTTAGCGTCTGCCTTTGGCTCAGGTCATGATCCCAGGGTCCTGGAATCGAGTCCCATGTCTGCTCCCTGCTCGGCTGGGAGTCTGCTTCTCCCTCTACCCTTCCCCCCTGCTTGTACTCTCTCTCTCTCTCTCTCTCATGCTCTCTCTCACATTCCTTCTGTCTCTCAAATAAATAAATAAAATCTTAAAAAAGATAAAAAATAGAAGCTTCTGCTTGGCAGAAAGCATCATTACTAAACTGAAACTGTCTCTGCTTGACACATTTTAGATGGCAAATATCTTTAGTATGTAAGAACCTTTTGCAAACCAAAAAGAAAAATGAGTTCGATTTTTTTAAATCATCAAAGGATATAAATAGGTCTTTCAAGAAAATGGAAATTCAAATAATTTTTTAAAGTGTTGCTAATTATTAAATATTCAAATATTAAGACAAGATATTTGGAGGGGGCAAAGACTTCTTTACATTTTATTATGGAAAATTTCAAATGTGTAAAAAAGTGAAGAGAACGCAATAAACTGCCATGTGTGTATTCCTCAGTGTCAATAATGATAACTTGCAGCCAATCTGCTTTCTTACGTACACCTAAGTCACTTTCCTCGCCCCTCGCTGGATCACTTGGAAGCAATTCTTAGATGTCATATCATCTCAACCATAAATACTTCAATGTGCACCTCAGTGAGGCAAGACTCAGTTCATAACATAACTACACTCCCATCACCGGTCCTACAAAAGGAATTCCCTCATTCCTTCAAACATCCAATGCTTACGTTTCCTGATTATCTCGTAAATTTTTTGGAAGTGGCTTGTTTGAATCAAGACCCAAACAGGATTCACTTGCTGTGTTTGGTTGATATGCTTCTTCAATCATTTTAAACATTTAATATGCATGGTCCCCGTTTCTGCAAAGTGTGTTTGCCTTGCTCCATGAAAGTTCCAGGGACGTCTGACTGGGGCTGAGCCTATGGAGTCACACTGGGAAATGCCTGTAGACAGTGGTTTCTTTTTTTTTTAACTTCAAATTATTCTCTCCTTTTCTATTATTTTTTAAAAACCTGTATGTATGGGTTTTTAATTTTCTGGCATCTTTCTTTTTTTTTTTTTTTTAAGACTCTGGCGCGCACATGTGGGGGGAGGGGCAGAGGGAGAGGGAGTGAGAGAATCTTTTTTTTTTTTTAAGATTTGATTTATTTATTTGAGAGACAGAGAGAGAGAGCAGAAGGAGTGGCAGAGGAAGAAGCAGGCTCCCAGTGGAGCAGGGAGCCTGATGCGGAACTCGATCCCAGGAACCTGAGACAAAGGCAAGACACTTAACCCACTGAGCCACCCAGGTGCCCCTTTGGTATTTTTCAATTGTTAATAAATTTAAGAGGAAGCCACTCATTATTATTTATCTTAAATCTGTACTGGTTAAAGAAATATCACAGAACCAAATTCCAAAAAAGACTCTAATTATTCTTAATTTTTTTTTAATTTTATTTTTTTAAGTAATCTCTACACCCAACGTGGGGCTCGAACTCACAACCCTGAGATCAAGAGTTGCACCCTCCTCCACCTGAGCCAGCCGGGTGCCCTGAGACTAATTATTCTTAAAACCAACTAAGCCAAATCAGACAAACAAGATCACCTCAAACAGTAATTGGTCAGGGAGAAAGAAAACCACCACCTCAGATTCTATGGAATCAATTATGACTTTACCTCAGAGACGGCAAATGAAGGCTGTGGGTCACTAGGTTGACAGTCAAAGACGCGAGTTTCACTAGGGCCTAATTAGGAACCAAACTAAACCATAAAGTAACTACAGTGTGGTCCCCCAAGGTCTGTGTTATTTTTTTCTTATAATGATTACTTCAATGATTTTCCTGAAATATCAAAGATTAGTCTTTTTCTAAACAATTTTGTTCTGGGCCCAGCTGTGCTGGTGCTCTAAGCATGTACTCAGTCGGCCTTCCGGCTTCCCTTGACACAATGAGCTATGTTTCAAAAAGTAGTTCTCCTTCTGTGCCTTGGCCTACCATTTGCCAGACAGGATGGATACATTCTACTTTCTTCCAATAAAGAACTGGCCCTTTGCAGATGGCTCCCCCAATATTCATCATCGAAGTATTAATATTGTGACGTGACATTGGGAATGGGAGACTCAGGGTCATTAGCTGATAATCAGTTAGCTGCTTTAAAGAAACATCCTAAATAATGTTAGAACATAGTATCAATGACTTCCTACTCATTGGGGAAATTTGGGCAAGGTCAATAACCCACCTTGCTTGGGTTGCAGTATGAAGAGGGCCTCACTCACCTATTCTCGTTTACTGCCCTAAGTGTCAGCAATCATGGTGTCTCTGATGTTCAACAGCTGTTTCAAAACTTTTCTTTTTTTGAATGAGACCATTTATTTAAGAAAAGAGTATTACTGAACAGAATTTTTATGCCTTCCACAGAGTCGGCAGTATCTCTTAATGGCATAAAAAAAAACCATAGAAGAGAAAAATAAATGAATCCAGGACTATCTAATATTTATTACCCTAAGGAGTAAAAATAGTGCAAACCCCCAATACTCAAGTCGCACACTGCACTGCACGTCGGTATTCATTGGACACCAGAATCGTAATGAACGTCATCCTCTGAATAGGGAATGTATGCTTCTAGAAATACATCCTATACTTATCTTAACCAAAAGGCCACGAAGGAATGTGAGAATATATCCTAAATAACTGGAAAGCTATCTGCACACATATGTTTGGTACAATTCTTAGTAACAAAACTGTATTTTATATTGACAGAAGCTAGATGTTTTCATATGAAATTTATAATGAACTTTGATGATTACCTGCTTAGAAATAATGACACAGCTTAAATATTTGATAGTAAGAGAAAGATTAATTATGGCACGTTCATAGGATGCAATGGTAAATAGCTATCAAAAATGATAATAAGGGCACGTGGGTGGCTCAGTCGGTTAAGCCTCTGACTCTTGATTTCAGCTCAGGGCATGATCTCAGGGACGTGAGATAGAGACCTGCGTGGGGCTCTGTGCTCAGTGGGGACTCTGCTTGAGGATTTCTCTCTTTCCCTCTGTCCCTCCCCTGCTTACCCATACTCTCTCTCAAAAGGAAAAAAAATACTCAACATGTATAGTAAGTTAAGTAGGTCACAAAATGGTACTTATGATGCTTTTCCAATTGAATAAAATGTATATATGCTTTTTTTGTTATACAACTAAACTTTAACAGCAGTTACTTCTGAGTGATGATGTGATAAGCATTTTTTCTTTTAAGTTTCCAGTACTTTGAAAAATTTCTATGTGTACATATATTAAGTATATAATTAGTAAAATACTGTTTTAAGATAGTATTTTTAAACGGAAAGAACACAATTACAGATTCATTTCTTTAAAATATCTTAAATTTGAACACATGGGAAGGCAGTCCATGTTTTTGGCAAGAAAGGTTCAACATCAAAAAGCCATCAGTCTTCCCAAAGTTAGTCCAGAAGTTTTACATGATCCAAATGGAAGTAGCAATAGGATTCCAGACAGGTGAATCCAAATGTGAGCCATGAGTAAAAGTAGCCAGAGACATTCTGAAAAGGATAACTAAAAAATAAAAGCCTTTCGAAACTACAGTAGTTAAAACTACATAGTACTAATGTATAACACATAGGGAGATCAAAGAAATGGGGGAGAAAAAGTCTGCAAATAGACTGAAGAACATACAGAAATTTGATTTGGTAATAAGGTTGACATTTCAAATCAGCGGAGAAAAGATGGTTTGCTCACTAAATGTTACAGGGAAAAGAGCAGTTGCATGGCCAAAAAAAAAAAAGGTGACTTCATACCTCACATTTTATACTCACATAAATTTCAAAGAATCACAGATTTAGTGGTAATAGTGAAATTCTAAAATTAATTTTTTTGCAGCCTTAGCGTGGGGAAGGCTTTTTATAAAATCCAGAAGTCATGAAATCCAGCATTAATTTACTTGACTGCATAAAAAAAGTCAACACAACTAAATAAAAAATAAGAAGCGAAGTCAAAAGACAAAGGAGAAACTGGAGGATGTATTTCAACTACTATTACAGAGAAAACACAACAGAAACATGCACCCAAAATACTTGACCCTAGTTTGCAGAACATAAAATACAAACAGCTGCTAAAAAATGAAAAGCTCAGATTCACACAAGAGAAATAAAACCAAACCAAAATGAAACCTGATACCGCGAAGATATTCTCCACCTAGCAGATTAGTGAAAATTAAAAAGGCTGATAATACACAATTTGGGGTGTGGGGGTGATGAGGCACCCTTGCATGTTGCTGGTAGGACTGTAAATTAGTATAATGTCTATGGAAGTCAATTTAGCAATAATTTGGACAATTGCAACTATAAATGTTCAACAAAGCAATTTCACTTCCGGAATTTCTCTCATGTGGATATACTTGTATATTTACAGAACAAATTGTTTTTAGGCTTAGGCACTGCCACACTGCTGTGACAGCCAAGGACTGAAAACAGCTAAACATCCACCAACAGGCAGCGGTGGAATGTGGCAGGGGGCAGACATATCCCAAGATGTCTGCAGCTCGAAGAAAAGAGGAGGCTCTTTACAGTCTGAAACGGAATGATTTTCAAGACACAGTTACGTTTCATTCATAGAAACAGAAAGTGTGAGGGAGAACATCTATTGAGGTATTGCTTGCGCGCGTACAAAGAGCTGTTGGAAAGGCACGGAGAACCTGAAGGCTAACATCACTTCCTCAGCAGAGGGGTTCTGGTAAGGTAGGAGTCAAGGACTGAGGGGTGATTTTTCATGAGAGATCCCCTTTGTACCTTGGAATTTCATATCATGTAATTATGTTACCTATTTACAAAATAAATATAAATTTTGAAACTGCTTTTGAAAAACAATTCAGATGAAAAAATCAGACTATCAATTAATATGAAAAAATAAATCAGAATGTGATAGGGTGGGTGACAAGATGTGACAGGATGATGGGTGATTACGATCCGATTCATCATAACTATTATCATTATGTAAATAATGATCTTCCTCATGAGGAAGACACAGAATGATCCGGAGGTTAACAACCATATACTCTGAATTACTTCCCTTATAAGGGTGATGCATCTACATTGACCAAGGCTCCCTTTCGTGACAAAAGGCAAAGGTTAGTAAGGAGATAACCCACCCCCTCCTCCCCCCAGCAATTAAAAATTGAACCCTTACCCATCAGATCCTGGTCTGGAAGGAGCATTATCGGATGAGTTAGAAGAGGTGGAAATCACTGAGGAAGTCACTGAGGTGATGGACAGTCTCCGCAGTGTAGATGACATGATGTAGGGAAGTACGATAGAGCCCGTGCGGCTTTGCTTCCTCTCAGTCAAGGTCGGTGGCTGAAGAACACACGGCATCTCATGGTGAGCCGGCCTGGAACTCACCATACGGACTGGCACACCCCCCATCCGTTTGGGGCCAGTGCCATTTGTATTGGCTGGCACCCACTGCTGCTTCACTTGTTAAATACTGCAACTACTTCTATTCCTAATTATAAACACAGCTAGGTTAAACCTACCTTGTTAAGACTAGAGAAAAATTCCCCATAATTTGCTGCCAGCCAAATAAGACAGGAAAAACCAAGCTGTTCATTACCCCCCCAACAGAAAAGCAAAACCCTCAGTCTGCTTCTCCAGTTTAGCTTCTTTCAGCCACTAAAATAATAGAATACTGGCCTCATAGAAAGTTTTGGATTCAAACTGTAGACCTGATGATTAAGAAGTAAATGGTGAATCTTAAGTAAAGGAACATCGATCTACTTTCATCAGAAATGTCTCCAGCTGGATTGATTGCCCCAGTAGGCCACCGTATCAAATTTACATGCAACCATTGGCCTGGATCTAATAAAAACCACTCATTAGCTGAAAGTCAGTCCTTCCCATCTAGGAACTTGTGTAAAAGACAAATGTTCCCAGGAAAAAGCTCTTCATTGGCAGGAGGAGGTTAGACATGACTGAAGACTTGACTAAAAGCAATGATCACAAAGATACTCTGGAGAAAAAAGCAGTAAAGACGGAGATGCAGGAATGGGAGGCAGGAGGACACCAAAGGAAATTCAGAGCTTTGATCCAAGGAAAGAAAATTTGAAAATCAGGGGTTCAAGAGTGAGATAGTTAGAAAGCAAAGTGAACTCATATTAAAAAGAGCTGAAACGGGGCGCCTGGGTGGCTTAGTCGGTTCAGCATCTGACTCTTGGTTTTGACTCAGGTCATGATCTCAGGGTCATGAGATCAAGCCCCGTGTCAGGCTCTGCACTCAGCGGGGAGTCTGCTTCTCTTGTTCTCTCCCTCTCCCTCTGCCCCTCCCCATGCTTGTGCACACATGTGTGCACGCTTGCTCTCTCTCAAATAAATAAATAAATCTTAAAAGAAAAATAGGAAAAATGAAGCTGGATCCAAACATTCAATCAACTGTTGGAGAAAAAAGGTTATTTTTTCTTTATTTTTTATTAATGTGGGCATATTTTATGCCCAATATGGGGTTCGAACTCATAACCCCCAAATCAAGAGTTGCATGCTCTACCAACTGAGCCAGCCAGGCGCCCCAGAGAGAAAAGCTTATTGAGCGCATGCACTAACCCACCCAACTTCTCAGGAAGAAGAAAACTGTCACTGCGAGAAATGTGTTAGAACTGTTGGAAGAAATGATGAAATCAGCTACATGCATTGTGAAATGCACTTCACCATTCTTTCTCCCCTTCAAAGGTATTCAGAGTGGAAACTTTTCATCAAAATGAAAAATAAAGACTAGGAAAAACACCAAGAATTGGACTAGGCCAGAGAGGAATAACCAGCGTCTGGGAGCAGAAACGCCGCAGTAGAGCAGTGCGCACACTGTGGGCCCAGACCAGCGGCCTCAGCCCCACCCGGGAGCACGTGAGAAAGGCAAACCCTCGGGCCACAGTAGACTTCCTGTTAGAAACTCTGGAGCTGTGGCCCAGCTATCTGTGTTTTCACAAGCCTTCCAAGCGGTTCGGACAGTCACTCAAGTCTGAGAACCCCTATGTAGCACGTCAGTGTTAGAAGGTCACCAAAAGCATGCCATGTCCTCTCCTCTCGAACCCCAGAAGTTCCAAGCCGTACCTCTGCTATTTTGACTCATCCGGCAGCTGAAAAACTCATCAATAATAAAAACGGTAAAAGAGACCGAAAAAGTTAACAAGCTACTTAGACGAAGCCTACCAGTGTTATAACCCCATAGAGCTTTTCCACTTTGTCCTTGAGTTCCCGGAAACAAGAAGACAACCGGTCATGTAGCGGCTTTAGCTGCTCTGTCAGCTTCTCCCCGTGGATGCGGATCCCCTCTGTCAGCAGAGGCATCTGGAGAAAAGCACGTGACAGGAAGGAAGTATGGTTTAGGAAGAGGGATACTTCAGATTTCGAGGTTGGGGAAGGATGGGGGTGGAGATGGGCAGGTAAACTGGCAGACACAGCACATACCACACGGGAATGCTACTTCTCCATGTGGGGCTAGGGTACCAGACACCCTTGGGTCAAGGACGCAGAGAAATACACAAGGAGCAAGCAGGCCCTAAACTGGGAAGGGCTGACAGCCAAGACCTGAGCCCCGGGGCTTGTCTGTGGCTAAGCCACTGCTAGTTTTAAACCTAGACTGAATTGGATGGCGGCATTTTCTCCCACTGTTCACCAAAGTCACGAGAGAGAGAGAGAGAGAGAGAACCCGATGCCAACATGTTCCAGCTGGAAACAGAGCCCAGCAAACCAATCTGGGGACTTGGATCTGTTCTCTAGGAAGGGTCCTCTCGGCACTGTAGAGTCTAATGGAATGCTACTCCTAGGGTCACTTTGCCAAACAAAGAGATAGGCTGTGATTCCAAAGGTTAAAAAACGAAACAAAACAAAACACCCTGAAAGTGGGCTTGTGGATTGAAGCCCTAGAGAATATCTTGGCGTGGTGCAGCGGAAGGCTGTCTGGCCACACGCCTCCCATGATGCATACCTGTAATGCTATCAGTCGCTTCAGCAGCTCAATCTTCTCCTGGTCTTCGGGATGCTCCTGCAAATACTTTTCTGTAAAAAAAGCCTAAAAGGGGAGCACATGCAAATATTAATTAGAACACACCTATCCGTGTATTTGACCCTCGAAGGAGGAGACGGGTGCCTGGAAGGGTGAAAAATGTCTTCTGTTCTATCTGATAAACCTGGAACGGCTAAGTAAACACTCATTCTTTTCCTGGGACAGCCCTGATGCCATAGTGGGCAATGCTAAAGGGATGTGCTATTTTGTGGTCTTTCTGGAATTGTGCGATGCCGAATCGAAGTACCTTCTCAACGACCACCAGACACACACAAGTGCACAAACCAAATAATCATCAGCAGAGCAGAACGGCATTCGCTGAAATAACTGTCCCAAAGGACTAAGGCCAATGACCACATCTAAAGGCTATTCATTAGCTTAAGTGTGCAGATATTATAAAGGAAAAAGCAAAAAATCAGTAGGCTGGATATGGACGTAGTTTTCCTGCTCCATCATCTGATATAGGCTGTATCACATTTTTTTCTTGTATTAAGTAAAGATTAATATCCACACTTTCTTTTTACTCATCATCCAAAACGCTTTTTTGAAGACAACATGAGATATAGATGTGAAAATGTTTTATAAATATATTTTTTAAAGATTTATTTAATTGACAGAGCGCGAGTGAGCATGAGTGGGGGGAGGGACAGAGTGAGAGGGAGAAACAGGCTCGCTGCTCAGCGGGAGCCCGACAACCGTGGGCTTGATCCCAGAACCCTGGGATCACGAGCCTGAGCCGAAGGCACAGGCTTCACCCACTAAGCTCCCAGGTGCCTGATTCAATATATTTGAAGTCCTTATAAAAAGGGGAAGTTTAGACACAGGGAGAACACACTGTGAAGAGGCACAAAGAGAACACGGTCATCTGGTCATCTATAAAACAAGGAATATTCGCTGACCCCTCAGGAACCCGGAGAGACGTGGGACCAGATTCTTCCTCACAGCCCTCCGAGGGAATCAAGACTCCTGACACCTGGATTTCAGACGACCGGGCTCCGGAACTGTGAGGCAATATATTTCTATCGTTTTACGCCACCCTGCGTGCGCCTTTGTTCTGGCAGCCCCAGCAAAGGAACACAACAAGGGATACAAATATATGCAGGCGGGCAGGCCAAGGATCACAAACAGGAAGCAGGACAGCACATCCGGAGAGCTCTCCGTCTAGCCAGATTCATGTTTAGAGAGAAATGAGTGAAAAAGTCGTATTGCTTAAACCTTCATCCACCTTCAACTTTAAGCAGTTTAAACCTTCAAAAGTTAAAAAAATTTTTTTTGATATAAGGTAAAATGCACTGAAATTCCCAAAACATTGGTTGAGTCAAGAAATATTGGAGCAGGGTGCTCTGAAATTCAACTTTCTTAGGAGAGTCCTGCCTCTCAACAGAAAGGGGCTGATGAATTACAGCAAACAGCTCTTGCATCCCTATCACGCAGGCAATGATCAACGGGCTGCTTTAGGACAGGTCACCTGTATAGGTAGGTGATGATGGAGTCCCCCAACGAACTGCAATGGGGGTGATCAATGAGTTTACTTCTTTTTTACGTTTAGAAATGTACAAACTCATACATATTAATTAAAAGTACAAACTAGTCTTTTAAGATAAAGGTCTTGAAATTTATTAGTTTACACACCCTACTTTCCCTTTTTTAAAAAATTTCAATGAGAAGACAATGATATTGGAAAAAACCTTCATATGAAATTACATACTATTCATCACAGATATTGACATGTCTGGATTTGAGTTCAGGGGCATTCTGTAAAACAAAATAATAACACTTGGAAAAACACATGAAGATTAGTACTAGATAGCGTAGCTTATATGAAAAAACACACACCCAAATCACTACAGTATAAAAAAGTATTATATTCTGGATCCTAGTTTTACATTAAATTTTGTGATGACACTGGGGATTATTGACACCCGGCATGGGCACACTAGAAGTGACCTCTGGTGTGGACTCCTTCCCAGCTGCTAAGGGTCATAAGCCTGAGGAAGGTGCAAAGGTTGATGGGAAAGATGGTTACGACAGCAGTCACAGAGCACTGGCAGCCCTGCTCAGTCAGGGAGGACGTTCAGATCACATTTGGCTCCAAGTGGACAGGAGAGAGGAAGAAAACCAACCCTCAGCAAGCCTCAACTGTATGGCAAGTGTTCTGCGATGTTCGTTACACACGTGATGCCTTCCTCAGCTACCAGCCGCTCCCGGGCTCCTCACTTTTTTCAGGTACGAAGCTTGGCACTCAGAGAGGTGAAGTATCCCACCCAAGGGCACACAGTGGCCAATGGGAAGCCGGGATTGGGCCACAGGCATGGCTGATTCTAACGCCCCTGGTCTTGGTGCACAAATGGAAAGAAGAGAATTGGCCCACTGAACGTCCGCCCACCCTTCCTGTCCACCTCCATCACTTCCCACTCACTCTCCAGGCTACCACAGGGGTGGGGTAGCCAAATGTTTATTTGATCAGGAAGAGGACTCCAAAATTACTTAGCCACTGAAAACAGCTGAACAATTAAAAATCCTGCCTCGATTAATTACACTTAACCGAATGCTACCTACCGAATACATCACCTCCATTTTATTTATTTATTTTTTTTTTAAGATTTTATTTATTTGAGAGAGAGCGGGATAGCACAGAGGGAGAGGGAGAGGGAGAAGCAGACTCCCCACCGAGCAGGGAGCCTCATGTGGGACTCAATCCCAGGACCCCAGGACCTTGACCCGAGCCAGAGACAGACACTTAACCAACTGAGCCACCTGGGCGCTCCCATTACTTCCATTTTAAATGGTGCTACATTCAAACCCCATGCAATGGATTCACATCTGGTGAGCGCTCTTTTCTTGTTTTTCCAGAATACAAAATATGACACTTAGTTGAACTAATTTAACTGGGCAGGCAGGGCCAGCGTTTGTCCAAACAACCTACGGCACACCAAACTGGGGTGGGCGTTCCTAGAAGCTCATTTTAACTAGAGCGCAGCTCTGTCTCTCCCACAGATGCTTCTTCGCTTCCAGAACATCCTCAGCTCTGGGTCCACCTGTAAGCTTTCACCTCTCAGGAGCGCGAGAGAACAGCAGGTAAATCAACGGACGTGGTATACTAGATTGATCTTTCAGTGACTGCTTACCAGGCCGTGGCTACTGGCTGGGTTGCTGAGTTGCCAGGATATGTGAGGTCAAGGACACCTTTTCATTTTCACTTGCCCATTCATAAAGAGGCCAGAGTAAAAAATCTCTCAGGGAACCTGTAAGAAAGCGAATTCACTGGCTACGGTGCCACAGAGAGAGACATGGAGACACGGGATTCACCTTTTCGTAGTTGGAGTAGCCCCCATGACACCGGGTCCACGATGCGCTGAGCAGCATGGAGAGAGGGTGCACAGAGAGGGTTCGGTCCCAGGCATGCTGCTGAACACAGTTGCTGATCTTCTCATTGGTGAGCTCCATGGTTTCTATGGCATTCTCCAGGGGACTGATTTCCTCCTGTGACAGAGGACAAGGGAGAGGAAGGGCATTTTGTGAGCTCACAGCAAAGCTGGAAAAAATAAGCGTTCTCTTTTAAAAGGTACAAAAGTCACCCCAAGCTATAAAAAGAGTGAAGTTTTGCTTGTCAAGGTTCTGTTTATCTGGATACCACACTTACTGGAAATGGTTTTGCTAAGTTGCGAAACAAGCTATTTAAAATCTTAAGACGTGGGGCGCCTGGGTGGCACAGTGGTTAAGCGTCTGCCTTCGGCTCAGGGCGTGATCCCGGCGTTATGGGATCGAGCCCATATCAGCTCCTCTGCTATGAGCACACTTTGGCCTGCTCTCCCACTCCCCCTGCTTGTGTTCCCTCTCTCGCTGGCTGTCTCTATCTCTGTCGAATAAATAAATAAAAATCTTTAAAAAAAATAAAAATAAAAATAAAATAAAATCTTAAGACGTACAAGGGTGGCCTAAAAATTAGAGCTATAGTGAGGATTATTTCTTGGTGCAAAGTGTCTACAGAAATTTTGAAAAAACAAATTGGAGCTGTAATAACAATTGATTTTTAGGCAGGGCTTCCTCAGAGATTTCTGAGAAGATCAATGACAACACAGTAATGGGTTATCTGATCCCACATACTTCTGCAGCACCCAAAATGTTTCCTGGCAAGAGGTTTGATGCTTCTTCCATGAGAAAAGGGAAGTGACTTTGGAAGCCATACATTCAAACCATACATAAGTCACCTTAGTATGGGTTCTGTGGTTAAAAGAAGTCAGAAATAAGAAGATGTATTAGAACATTCAAGCTGAATTTTGGATGAAAATGAAGTAAGATTCAATACAGATTGAGAAGACCAACTCCTGTGGAAACATCTTCAAAGCCAGGTCTCAAGAAAGATCGCCTTCTTCATTTTACCCACTGCCAGCCAGCATGACCGCCTACCACAGCCTCGATGCCAAAAGTCTCTGTCCAAAAATCATATTCATACTTGAAAAATAATAATTTATTACTAGTGGTATGGAACACATGAAAGTTCAGTTCGGATTCGTTCAAGATGTATTTCTTGAAAGTATATTACATGCCAAGTACTGTGCTATGCTCCACAGTCACAACAGTGACTAAGATATAATTCGTGGCTGTGAGGAGCCTACAGTTTTATAGTGGGGGTCTCAAGACATGTAAGTATGGGAGTAACTTGTTAGAAATAAGCCCAGGTTGCGGCGGAGCACAGGGAAAATGCATCTAACCCCACCTAGGGAGTTTCAGAGATGGCTTCCAGGTGAAGCTGGTACCTAACATGAATTTCGACGGGAGGTAGTTAGGTTGAGAAGTAGCATTTCGGGCAAAGAAAATGCCCCACTGTCATGGAGGGTTGAAATAACATGGAACGAGCAGTTTAGTTCCAGAAGATTCCATAGGAAATGAGGTGGCAGAGCTGAGTCACAAGGACTCTGCAAGCATGTGCTAAGGAACAGGGGCTTTATGCTCTAGGCACTGGGGAGCCACGGCAAGGTTTTAAGCATGAGAAGGACTGGGTCAGCTTTTCACTGTGGAACTCATGCTCGGAGGCTGTGAGGAAAACAGGCCTGTGAAGGTCAAGGCAGGAGGCCAATGAGGGGGCTCTTTCCGTGGCGTCCACCAGAGATGAATGAGGGACTAAAATGGGGTACAGTAGTAGGACAGCTGGAAGTAAAGAGAACAGATTTAGTAAGTATTAGAAAGGGAAAAGGGGCAGCTTTGGGGAGGGATGGAGAAGGAAGTGTCTGGGGGGACTGGTGATGCGATTAGCACAAACGAAAGAAGAGCAAACGTTTTGGGAGAGAATGTGATTGACAGCAAACTCAAAGGAGACATTCCGAAAATGGTTTGGTAGACTGGCAGGATCATGAGGAGACTCATTCGCTCATGAAAGAGTCATTCACTGTGAGGAACCTTCAGGGTTGGTGTTGTAACATCAGTTGTACAAAGGAGTTCTATTAGACAAGCATGCCTTTTATTTCTCTTTTGGAAAACAAAGTTGGCCAGAGGAGGCTGGCCGAGCTAGTGAGAACTGGAGGAGCACTTAACAAAGGCTCTTATTCTATCTGGAGACACAAAGAATTTTCTGAGTTCCAATTTCAAATGACTCACCGTTGAAATTTGTTTGACTTCAAACCACTTGAGAATCCCAGGAAAGGTGTATGCAGTTGTATACGTGGTCCTTTCGATCCACATGGTCTGGCAGAAGGAAAACGCAAATGTCAGTTCCCAGGAAAAAATGGCAACGCTCCCTGGTTGAGGTCAGGGAGATTCTATTCCCAAATGCTTCCTTGGTGAACGGGCCATAGTCAGAGGATTCTGGATGTTTAAAACTGCAAGGGATCACCTACTTGAGCCCTCTCACCCTCTAGAGGGGACGTGTGAGGTCCCGAGAGGCGGGACTTGCTCAGGTCATACCGGCAGCAACACAGGAGCGTAACAGTGGAGCCCCGTTTTGGGGTAGGCTCCGGTCTAGAGTTCTCCACTGAGATGGCCCGCTGTCTAGGTAGTAAGCGCACAGCACCCCTGCCCCCAGGCTGCCATCGTTTCTGCCGTCTGCGTTGGTTAGGGGGAAAGCCGACTTTACCTTGTTTTAGAGGGAAAGGGGGGGACTCACAGCAAATTCATTGTCTGGATCTTTCTCTCCTTTCCGGAATGGCCTGGAGTATCTGAACTGCTGCACTTCATTGGCTCTGTAGTAACTGGAGAAAGACATGGCCACATGCTGTAGTTTCTCTCTTAGAATAAGCAGTCCTTGATCAGACTTCAGTAAAACCTGGACCACATCTTACACAGACCAAGTCTTATCCACTAAGCGACCTCAAAACAGTCTCCGCAATGAAGGCTGGAGGAGGTGCACAATTTGAATTTATTGCACATCTTTATTATTTACGAATCCAGTCCACAGCTCACCATTTAAAAAGGTATATGTATTTATATCCCCATTTGTGATTTCATTTGTATATTTTTATCACAATTCTATCAATCCTACTAGTATTTTAGCTTCTCAGGAAAAAAGAACGAGGCCTTTGATCACGGGACCAGGCAAGGTGAGGTGAGTCACTCCTCAGTGAGTGGTTCTGAGTGGAAATAAGATCCAGAAGATCTGAAACCTAACAGTGAAATTCCTGATTTCCATCTGTCTGCCTAAAAACAAAACCCCAAGACCCCCAAATCCCTTTTGAGTTACCAAGCTCTTATTTTATACTGAAAATAGAATCAAGAGTTGCTGCGGTGTGGTCTGAATGCCAAAATTCACGTGTGCAAATCCTGCTCCCCGCGATGGGACTAGAAGTAGTGTCTGCGGCAGGCACGTAGGTCATGGGATGGAGCCCTCATAAACGAGAGGAGTACCCTTATCAAAGAAACCCCAGAGAGCTCTGTCGCCCCCTCTGCCATGTGAAGACACACAGAGAAGTCAGTGTCTGTGAATCAGGAGGCAGGGCCTCACCAGACACCAAATGTGCTGGCACCTGACCTTGGACGTCCCCCGCCTCCAGAACCGTGAGAAATAAATGTGTTGTTTATAAGCCACCCACCCAGTCTGCGCGATCCTGTTAAAGCAGCCCCAGAGGTTTAAGAAGGTCTTCCAAATGAGCTTAAGACTTTGGTTTTAAAGATTTTATTTACTTACTTATTTATTTAGAGTGTGGGCGGGGAGGGGCAAAGGGATAGAGAGAATCAGGCGGACTCCGCTCGATCTCATCACCCTGAGATCATCACCTGAGCTGAAATCAAGAGTCAGATGCTTCACCGACTGAGCCACCCAAGAGCCCCAAAGCTTTGGTTTTGATGCTTTTCTAGATAAAATGTGTTAGAAAATGTTTTTAAAAAGAAACAAACAACCCCACTTACTTTAAGATCTGCTCTGGAACTGGTTTGTCCTTGTAGCTGGGCGGGAGGCTCATCACCGGCTTTACGGTGAAACACTGCATGTCTGAGGAGATGGTTAAGGAAGGGCGAGGGGCTGGGCCATGAAGCCGTCCCAGGCAGAACGCACCACCCGGGCCTCCTGCTTTGCAGATGGAAATGGTACCTGCTTGAAGTACTCCTTTTCACCGAATGCCGGCACGGCACTGAAAACAGGGTTCCCCAAATGCCTTAGTAAGTCATAATCCTAGGACGGTTTTTGGTCAGACACCTGGCAGGCAACCTTGCCATAGGAAAACAGGCATCGATGAACTAACGGGGGAAGAGGGATTCGGAACAGTTTTAAGTCATTTCCGACAGGTATGCCTCTGAAAGTGCCGGACCCCAGAACCTGTGCCGTGGGAACTTCTGCCATCTGTGGGTATCACTTGTTGATGCGGGGCCAAGGCTGGGCACTGAACTAGGTTCTCAGTATGTTCCGGCCAGCAATAAACACAACCACCAACAGGCAGATGTTATGACTCTCCTTTTCCAGACGACGAATCTGAGGCTCTGAGAAAACCCGGAGCGCGCAGGCTTCAAATCCAGCTGGGGGGGGGGGTACCTGTCTCTCTGACTTGATTATTTTCTTTTAATAATGACTTTTTTGTCCTCGCCAGTGCAGATATACTGTTTCAAAATCTACAGCATTTAAAGTCAAGGTGAAGGCCCTGGGTGGGGACAGAACAGCGAGTGCCAGCGTCTCTGGGTGGTGCACAGCCCCCGGAGCACCAGCACTACAGGACGCTCACTCAGAAACACACAATGAGAATTCACAGCTGCTGATTTAGAATCCCTCCGTGGGGAGTCTCACGCGTAAGAAAATCTGAGGACCACTGGGCTGTGCCTTACACTGGTCTAGCTGACAGAGCATTTTCACAGAAATGACCTTTTTATTTTGATCCTCCCAGAAGTGCTACTGGGTGTTTAGGGAAAACAGACTCACACCTCATGGATGAGAAACCACGGCCTGGAGGAAGGAAGCCGTTTGGGAAAGGTCAAGGGACGAGGCAGAAAGGACTGAGGGCCCAGCCACAGGAAATCCTAAATCCAGTTCTTGAAGACCTCTTGTCATTCCCACACCACGAAGGCACCGCCGTTGTCTTCTGAACCCACATAACCCAAACAAGGATTTATCCTGGAAGACCATTCTTTTCTAAGCATCTGCTACATATTAACAGGCTGCTGTTCTTTCAAAGGTGTGCCTGTCTACTGGTCTGCTATTATTACTGTCAATCTTTCTAGAGCTACTTACCAACCTATATGTATAATAATGGCCAATATATATTGGATTTGTATTATGTACCAAGCACTGTTCCTAATATTTGACAGACGTATACTCGCTCTTTACAAGAACTCCGTGAGAAAGGATGAACATCATCCCCATTTTACAGATGGGAAAACCGAGGCACGAGAAATTAAGGAACATGCTCAAAGTGACACAGTAAGTGGTAGAGCTGAGACTGGAAGCCAGGCACCTCAGCTCCAGAGCCCGTTCTCTTGTCACGCCGTGACCTTGTCATGCTGGCTCTGGCTTATCTACCTTACCTCTCTTTGAATAGTGTTCAATTTTGAAGCATCTTTATTTTAAGCATAAAACACAAGAAAAAATTCTAAAAATAATTTTGTTATGGAGCTCTTAGTGTCTGTTCTTGTTTTCTTTTTAAGAAAGCATGTAATTAATTTTTCAATAAGTCATTCAATGTTATTCACTAAGTCATTCAATAAGTCATTGAATGTTACAAAAGAAAAGCTATACATCTTTCTCCACAATCCAGAATTCTGAACAGTCTATGTCCTCCTCAAGCTCCCCATACAGCTAAAAAACATATCCTTTCATATTCAAGATTTCCTTATCTCCTCTTTTACTTCATAACCATGAACTAAGGACGCTAGGGTCCCAAAGCTTTTACACAGAATGGGAAACTGAGTCAAACGGTTACATGAGGGGTCAGAGGACAGGACATATCCGAGTGCAGAGACGGGACCGAACCCTTAGCTTCTCTGGCTGGGCCGGGCCATGTCTCCACAAGGTGAGGATACACTGCTTTGGGGACGACTTGATGTCCTCTCCCGGGGGCGTGGTGCTGGTCATCTTCTCAGCATTCGGGAACTGGGTCAGCAACCTCAGGCTGAAGTCTTCTCGCCTCTCATATTCCTTCCCCCGGTAGATGAAGATTCTGTTCTGCAGGTGAGAAACAGCGAGGGGAGTGGTTACATATGAAGAGTGAAAGGACAACTGGAGATCCTGGTGCTGAGGGAGCCGCAGCCCTCCCGGGCTTCAGTGCATCCGCCAGCAAGCTCTCACTGAATACCTACTACACGCCCCGCTGCAACCATCATGTCTGGTAAGAGCTCATGGTTTCTTGGGGGAGATAAGTCATCGGCCTAAAGCTGATGCGGTGCTTCTCACAGTGCGGCCCCACGGCCACCGCTGGTCTGCAAATGGTCTACACTGATTCACAGGGAGAAGAGCTTGTGCCCTAACATAGATCCACGATGTCACCAGGCATGCTGTTGAATTTAGCTGATTTTTTTCACAGCAAGACATTCTCAACAAAGGAAGGAAGTGCATGAATGTACTTTACTCGCAAGCCCTCCCTCATCTTATCATGATTCAGTTGTAGATGAGCCGTTGGAGCGGTGCTGACCTGGAGAACAGGAAAGCGTGAANAGCGTCCACAGCACACATCTCCATTAGCAGAGAACAGGAATAATGTACAGCAGTTATTATATCAACCCTGAAAATCACTGTGGATGGCAACGTCAAAGGCCCACAGAATATAAATGCACTAAATCCTATTCTCTCCCTTCTAATCTACATTCTTTTTCTGTTTAATAAAATTAATAAAATTGGATGTTTTTAGAAAGAAATTTCCTAGGCTCCAGGCAGAGGAGTAATTTGACTCATAGCTGCTGTTGCCCACGCAAGTTCAAATGTAGCCATGTTTCAAAGGTTCCTGCTCGTCTGATGATCGCTCAGATGAGTACTTGGCACTGACAGCCCATGCATGATCCATTTTTTAACTAAACCTTAGGCCCATATGGTCCTGGAAAATGTTTCTAAAAACCACCCGTCCGTTCATCTAGCAAATGTGTATTGGACAAATAGCAGATACGCTAAGACACTAGGGATATAATGACAACCCTACTCTCACAAAGCTCACCTTCTGGTGGACAGAAACAGAAAACAAGTAAGTATGATAGTTTATCTAATATAAGTAACAGGAAGGCAATATACCTTCCAGGATAAACACTGACGGCAGGAAAAATTGCCTGGTCTTTTGCAATAGATGATGAAATTGTTCCAAGCTGGGAAAGATTTATATGACTCAGCCATGCTTTATGCAATTCCATCATTCAGGCCAAGCTGTGGTAGGTAAGGAAGCAGACTATAAGCAGCACTAATTGTGGGATGTGGACAACAGTCTGAACGGAAGCAGACAAGCACAAGGTCAGCATAGACTAGCACGGATTGAAAGAGAGGCGTCGAGGAAAACATGGCATTGACTGGGCCCAGATGGACAGACAGGGTAAGGAGAGGAAAAGAGAAGGGGAGGACAACCAGCAGGATGAGTGAAAGGAAGGACAGGGCCACAGGGCAGAAAGTATGGAACTGAGGTAGAAGAAAATAGGCTTGGACGAGACAGAACACCGAGAGGCAGGCACCAGTTCCCAAGGCCCCAGGAATTCACTGCAGGTTCTAGAAGGAGGGAGCCACATGATGGAAGCAGTAGTGTAGACAGCCTCAGCAGACACTGGGCTGTACGTCCAACTGTAGGAACCCCAGGCAGGAGAAGCTGGTGGGAGAAGGAGAAGCTGGATCTCTGACCCTGGTGTCTGGTGAAGGGCAAAGAAGCTGGGAAGAATCACCGAGGATTCTGAGCTTGCTGGGCCCAGAAGCAGTGGTGCCCCTGACAGAAACAGGGAAGGAGGAGGCCTGGCTGAGGCAGGGGGGGAAGAGGACAACACGATTTTAGATATTCTGAGTTTGGGGAAATGGTCCATAACACAGAAGGACATGGAGGTTACATCGTGCAGAGGCTTTTATATTTTTCAGCGCACGCTGACAACACCTAACATCCACAAACCACTTTACAGTTTCTAAAAACTCCTGTATGCCATTTATTTAATTCTGAAGCAGCCCTGTGAGGTGGGCAGGATTTCTGTAACTTATACGTCGGAAAACTTGGAGGTTACATGACTTGGTCAAAATTCTAACGTCACCCAGCAGATGATGGGATGACTTCAGATCGGAAGTCTAACCTTTGCCCTGAACCAGTGCTGTCTCCAGCTCACGTCGCCTATTTCACGTGACACAGCAGTCACACACACACATGCACACATGGCAGGCACCACTGCCTTATTGGGACTGGAGCACCGCGACTGCCAATCTCAGTCTAGAACCTACTGCAAGGCTCCTTCCCAGACCCTCTCCTCCTGGTGCTCCGTTCTCTTTCCCCGCACTCTCTCCTCCACATGCGAATAACCCGCCAACTTTATCTCCAGTCTGGAACTTTCCCTTTGAGTTCCCGGTCCATGTTTCAAATTGCTGACTCCCATCTTTTGGTTGTTCCACGTTACCTCACACCGAGTATGGCCCAACCCACTTTCACAATGCATAAAGATCTGAAAGGCTATCTGCGATCCGGGACCCCAAGCCACCTGCCCCCCATTCTCTACTTGCCCTCTTCTTCACACTCCTCCAGCCTCACAGCTTTTGAACCTGCTGAACTCACTGCCTGGCCCCCCCTCTTATCTCTTGACGGCCCCCTTGCTTATTCCCTCACTTCTTTCAGGTTTTTGCTCAAACGTCATTTTCTTATTGAGGTCTTTCTCATTCACTCTATTTAGAATTTCAGCTCCACCCCTACGACCGGCCTCTCTCTTCACCCGCCCCGACATTTTCTCCATGATACATATGGATGTCTACATGGGATGCGGACATTGTTCTACGCCATCGGACATACTAAATGTGTGACTTACTTTTTGTGTGTCTCCAAGCTAGAATATAAGCTCCAAAATTTCAAGGATTTGGGGTGTTTTGGACTGTGCCCCCATGCCAAAATACAGCAAGGCACAGAGTAAGAACTCAATAAATATTTATTCAATGAATGGACTGAATCTCTCTACCATGACTCCATTTTCCAGTATTGCTGTCTTAGTGGATGGCTCCACAGCCCTTCCAGTTATGTAGCCAGAAACCTAGAAACCACTCTTGCCACCTCCCTCCTTCCTCACCCACATATGCCAACAACAACCATCAAATACTGTTACTTTATCATTCGAAATCCTTCCAGCTTTTTCCTAAAGCCACTTCCCGAGGACGACTGGCCACCCCTTCCTTCAATGTCTGTAATAGTCTCTAACTGGCTTAGCTGTGCATACCCAACCATCATCTGTACCAGCCAGATAATGATTTTGCCAACACACTGAGTCCGCAACGGCTCCTTCCTGCTTGTGGGGTACTGACAACACAGCCAGGGCAGCCCCAGAGCCCCGCCCTGTGTGCTCTCCCCACACGTCGTGCCTCAACTCCCCACTCGCCCCAGTCCCTCTGTTCCTGCCACACTGGTCTTCCATTCCCAGGCCCTGCCACACGCTCGCCTGCCCCTTTCTCTGCCTGCAGTGTTTTTCTCCTACCACCTTTATCTCTGTCACTCCAAGCTCAACTTTCAAATTGCAGCCGAAGCAGAAATTCCCTGGGAAGTCTTTTCTGAGTTTTAAAAAAATGCAGGCATAATTTACATATAGTAAAACCTACCCTCTTTAGTGTAAAATTCTGTGAGTTTTGACAAACATAACCACGATCACAATCAAAATACGGAACACTTTCGCCACCACCACCAACCTCCCCATGCCCTTCTGAACTTCTGAAGCCCAACCCTCCCCCACGACGACGAGAGGACGACTCCTCTGCTTTCCACCCCTACTGTAAGTGCCGGCTTGGCCAGATGCCATAGAAATAAAATCACAGAGTATGCAGACTTTATGGTCTCAGGTCTTGTACTTAGCACAATGCATCCGAGACTCGTCCACATGCTTGTGTGTATCAGGAGTTTATTCCTTTCTATTACTGAGTAGTATTCCCTTGTACGGCTATCCCACAGTTTGTGTATCCCTTCACCAATGGAGGAACACGTGAGTTGTATCCAGTCTTTGGTGATTATAAATAATAAACATTCACGTGCAATTTTTTTTTCATGTGAACGTAGTTTTATGATACTTGGATAAATACTCCCTGGTTAACCAACTCTTATGGCACAGAAAATCTTTCTTGGTCAGTTTCAATTCCCATTCGTTTGCGTGATTATTTAATTAACATTACACCTGTGAGGCTGTAAATTCCATGAGAGTAAGGACCATATCTGATCCGAATCTGCCTCGTATGTGCCTGGCACACAGCAGGCACTCAGTACACAGCTACTGAATGAATGAGTGACCTCTCACTGGGCACTAGGAAGAATGTAAAGTACTTCCTTTCTCACTTTTTCTTAAATCAGAGGAAGGAAAACGGGTAATATGTTTAAACACAGTCAGCTCTACAGCGGCTTCCCTTTTTGTGTGGGGAAAAAATAAGATTTTGTTTGTTTTTTAGATTTTAAAATCAGTATCACATTATAGAAAATTTTGAGAAGGAAGAAAAACATGGTCCTTCTCACTATTACAACACCTGTTTTTATTTTTGTGAAACTTCTATAGTCTTGTCCTCGGGATATTTGCTTTCCAACTGGCTCTGGCTGGAAATAAAATAAACAACTAAATACATCAATCCACACGTTTCCCCAGCCTGACCTGTAGCAGCAGAGCCGTGGAGGCGATGGTTCTGTTTTTCCCTTTTTCATTCCACCTGGGAAAAGTCATTTTACAAAGGAGCTGCCAGAATACCCGAGGTTGGGATGTGGGGTGAAGAGGACGGCCACGCAGGAAGTGCTTTCCCTCCCCGACCTCCCACAGTGAGAACATGGGCCTCCAGCTGCTAACACACTAGGCCCATCTGGAAAAGAGATGAAGACCTTCGCTCCTTCAGACTGCATGGCTTAATGGCTCGGAGGACCACCCCGAGGTTTCTTACCCGGAGGAAAGAAGGAAAGCCCTGTCCGTAGTATCCAACAGCAAAGTATTCAGGCTGAGGCCTCATTGCTTTAATGATGTTCTCATAAAACGAGGCTCTTTTTTTCTGGAAAACAAAACAAGACATTCCACAGGGAGGTTACAAGGGCACCACTGAGGGGTGGGGAAGATCAGACTATTTGCTTTGTTGTTTCCCATGGGCCAACAGGCACATGAAAAATCTTTGGAAAATATCTTGTAGGCCAAGAAGTTACTTTCTTGGATTGAAGGGTTTGGACCTGGGTCCGTGAATGAGCTTTGGAGGGTCTGGCAATCTCTGGAGTTGCCCGTGGGAAGATGCACGCATGTGTGTTCCACTGAGGAGAGAGGCAGTGTTAGCTTTCACCAGTGTCCTGAAGAGGGTTCAGGACCCCTAAAAGGTTAAAAAGCCCTTTCTGAGATTTGCAGAGGGTGATTGCACTTAAACAGACACACATGAGAAACGAAGATAAAGAACTTTCTGGTTCACACAGGTGGTTTGGATTAAAGTCTTTGGTTCAGCTACAAGTGCGCAGAAGGTGGTGGTGATGTTCTCGTTTTCAACGTCTGGTCCCAGCCCTATCTTTACTCCTTCCCATGGGAACAGGTTTCCCAGCGAGGGCTGAGAGTAAGCCTTAAAGAAAGCAAAACAGGTAGCCAGACAGGGGTCCTCGGGGCATGTCCCTAGGCCCCTCTCGCAACGGTCCCATGACTGTATTACTAACTTTATTTAGGTGAAGGTTTCTAGCACGTTTTCTTAGCAGGGTAACGTGTTATATCACTAACGGCTCCATTTAGTTTATGAAACTAAGAAGTGATTTTGTGTGTGTGATAGCAGGACTTGGTACACCACACTGGCAACTTCTTTTCAAAGTGATCTTATAAACTCTCCCCTCAAAGAAGCTACACTTGACCCTTGAATGACGTGTGTTTAAAATGGATGAATCCACTTACATGCAGATATTTTTGATAACTACAGTATATAGTACAGGAATATCTTCTCTTCCTTTTAATTTTCTTAACATTTTTCTCCAGCTGACTTTATTATAAGAACACAGTATATACATATACAAAATATGTGTTGTCAACTGTTTATGTTATCAGTGAGGCTTCTAGTCAACAATAGGCTATGAGTAGTTAAGTTCTGGGGGAGTCAAAAGTTATATGCGGATTTTCAACTGTGGAGGGCGGGGTTGGCACCCCTAAGCTGCCCACCCTGCACCGTTCAAGGGCCAACTGTATTATTACATAACGACGGGTGACCTGACCTTTTGTGATTCCACTACTAAAAATTATCAAATGTGATGTGTGTTGGCCTACCACTGGACATTCAGAGGATTACTTTTGTTTTGCTCTATTGTTTTTAAACAGTTGACCTGTGCCAGTGGCCGGGCATAACACACAAGTTCATGGAACTGTAAAAAAAAACAGCACCCCGGTGACATTTTGGGAGAAGAAAATTTGAGAATCAAGATCCAGCAGAAGCATTTAACAACTTACCAAAATGTGCATGAGGTAGAAAAAAACAAAAAAACAAAAAACAAGGCTCAAAGATTAGCAGTCCATTCATTCAGCAGGNCCCTGAGGATGCGGACCACAGAACAAGTAATTCTGATGAACAGAAGATGTCAGAAAGTATTTGAAATATGGACAGTGTTCACAGAAGGCAGAGTAACTGAGAGGGTAAAGAGAAGATGGGTCAGGAATATGGAGGGTCCCTACTCTAGGGAAACAAAATGCACAGAGAAGGGAGAGGGGTCTGTCAGCAACGGTCCTGAGCCCTTTATCAAAGATAATTTGGAGGAATAATGATAACACCTTTTGGACCTCATCTTTTTTTCATTTTTCTTTCAAGCAAGGTTTGCTTTTCCACTGTAAAGAACACCGTTTATCTTGACTCTCTCAAATGTACAAAAACATTTTTGCGAACACAAATTCTAGCACCCCTGCTAGACACTTGACACATTCTGACCCAGACTCACCAGCAGGTTGCCGAGGCCCTCGTAGTCAAATACTTTGCTCTCATAGGTCTCAGCCAACTCTTTGCTCAGTTTGATGGCCTTCTCCCACATCTTCAGAAAAAGAAAAGTAGGGTTACAAGCAGAGAACAAAGCAGTCACTGATCTGTCTGTGAAAGCCATGGGAGAGTCGCTGACAATGGCTCATGAGTCAGGTGGGTTGATTTCTGCACATATTCTCACCACGCCTCACCTCTTGGATCAACTAAACCTTTTCTTCTGACATGATAAAGCTACTACACCTTGGCTGCTTTGCCATGTTCTGTAATTCTGTTTGCGAGAACAGAAAGAGCACCATGTGTCCCAAACAAAAGCAATACTGCATCGAAAGGGCAAAGCACTGAAACCATTGAGAGCTGAGAGGAACCAGTTCCAAAGCCTGGGTTTTGAGAGCATGAAAGTCTTGGAGGAAAAGGAAGGTAGTGTGGGCCCTAGTTCTGGCTCTGGGGTGTGTGTGCGTGTGTGCGTGTGTGCATGTGTGCATGCACACTTTTTCTCTGACTTATTTTGCTTAGCATAATACACTCTAGCTCCATCCATGTCACTGCAAATGGCAAGCTTTCGTTCTTTTTTATGGATAATACTCCATTGTATATATACCACATTTTCTCTATGAATTCATCCGTTGTTGGACATTTAGGCTCTTTCCATAATTTGGCTATTGTTGATAATGCTGCTTTAAACATCGTGTGCATGTATCCCTTTGAATTAGTATTTTTGTATCCTTTAGGTAAATACCTAGTAGTGCAATTACTGGGTTGTAGGGTAGCTCTATTTTTAACTTTTGGAGGAACCTTCATACTGTTTTCCAGAGTGGCTGCCCCAGTTTGCATTCCCACCAACAATGGATGAGGGTTCCCCTTTCTCCGCATCCTCGCCAACATCTGTTGTTTCCTGTGTTGTTAATTTTAGCCATTCTGACAAGTGTGAGGTGATAACTCATCATGGTTTTGACTGGCATTTCCCTGATGATGAGTGGTATCGAGCATCTTTTCATGTGTCTGTTGGCCATCTGGATGTCTTCTTTGGAAAAATGCCTATTTTTTCCTTCTGTCCACTCCTTAACTGGGTTATTTGTTTTTTGGGTGTTGAGCTTGATAAGTTCTTTATAGATTTTGGATACTAACCCTTTTTCAGATATGCCATCTGCAAATATCCTTTCCCATTCCAAAGGCTGCCTTGGCTTATTTATTTATCTAACCAACAGGTTCCACTGTTAAAACAGGAATAGTGGCTGCAAGTGGCAGTCCATGAGAACTCTCCAGACCTCTGAAACGAGTCAAATCTAGGATCTGTTTTGTTTGGATAGCACATGGTTTGTTTCTTCCTTCCCCTTGCCCTTCCATATGTTTCCTCCATTTTGAAAGCCCTTCAGCTAGACACACTTTGTCCAGTTGACCCGAAACTCCACAACTTCCTGCCTAGTTCACAGGTTTACTTTACCTTTTTGAGAGCCCCTGGGGCAATTAATTAGGTTGCCTGTTACCTACAGTGTTAGGCAAGTAGTGGCCTGGGCATGGGATGAGCACCAGGGGCTGGTCAACAATCTCTAGAGAATGCGCTGAAAATGACAGTGCTAGCCCCTGGCACTCAGCGGTATTTAAAGGTAAAATTACAGTTATGGAGAGTGGGGCCCTGGGCCGCCCATTATATTCTCCATTGGGTTAAGTGTCCTCAATAACTGATCTTTACTGACTTCCTTAGTTTAATTTATCTATTCATTTGCTCTCCCACTAAAAATACCAGAATTCAAAGACACACATGGGAATAATAAAGAGTAAGTCATCAGTCATTGTTTTAAAATAAAGGATTTGTCTGGTCTTTGTCCTGAGTTCCTGGAAGGGAGCTTCTAAACCCCTGGAACTTCTCCAGTGATGGGAGTATCTTTGTTGTTTCTGGTGGGCCCCTTAGACCACACCTGAGTTTATACTCATGAGGGGACTCACAGTGGGCCTCTGGATGGTCCCAGAACGGGGCTGGCCTTGCCAGCACTGCAGCCCATGGGATTAGAAGATCTGGGCCTCGAGCAACATGGTATCAGCCGGACCCCCAGGGAGGAGAGGGCTGCTGGAGACTGAGTTCACTCATGCAGCCAAAGATGCAACCAACGAAGCCCTCAGATGAAACCCCAACAGAAACTATGCACAGAGACTCAAGTGAAATTCTGAACATCAGTTCGCTGGGAGGATGATGTGCCCTGCATCCACGCAGAGAGGACATAGAAGCTCTACATTTACAATGCTCCTAGACCTTGCCCTATGTGTTTCTTCAGTTGGCTGGTCCTGATTTGTGTCCTTTAAAATAAAATTGTAATTATAAGCATAGCACTTTACCAAGTTTTGTTAGTTGTTCCAGCATTTTATCAAATCTGAGGGGTTCATAGGACTCCCTCCCCCAATTTATCATTAATAGGTGATTGGGTGGATGGCCCAGAGACCCCTGAACTGTGGCTGGTGTCTGAAGTGAGGGCTGTCTTACTCGGGACTATCTCCCTAACCAGAGGGAACTGTACTGTCGGTAGTCAGCATCAGAACAGCACTGCAACATTGCAGCCAATTTCTTCCTTTCCCTAATACAAAAAGACAGCCCAATACTCACTTTGCCTTTGTCAAAGTATGATATGATTTCTTGATACAGCTTCTCTTTAAGCTCCTGCTGGGTATAGACATAGTAACTGTCCCTCTGAAGCAAATGGGGTACACAGGGTTTATCAGACCACTGAAAAACAAACAAAAGGAACAAAAGAGATTAATGTAATACCTTGATTAATTAAGTCAATTAACTAAGGGAGATTAGTGTAACACATAATCAGCTGATAAAAGTCACAGACATATTTGTATATATTTTTGATTCGGACATATTGTTTAGATTATTAAACACAAGCTTCCAAACGAGTGTCACACCGAACGGGCAACCACGTGAAGCATTCCTGTAAACAGTCAGGAAGGGGGCGAAGTGCCGACCGGCACAACTGCTGGTCACTGACGGTATCACTCAGACAACAGGATGGAAGAAAAAAATTAGAAGTATAAAAATGGGAAGGAAGGGGTAAAACTATGACCGTGTGCAAACAAAGACTGTATTCTTCATAATTCATGCCTTCCCAAAGCGTGCCGACTGAACGACTATCACAGGTAATGAGAGAATTCAGTAGCAGCGTAAAAATTAGCAAATACAGAAATAATTTAGAGATGGATTTCCCAGGAATAGATAACCATGCTGAAGAGAGAAGACGCCAACAAGAATAAACCCCAATGAGAAGATATCCAGGCAAAACAATGTGAACGTACTTAAGGCCACTGAACGGTCCACTTAAAATGGTTAAAACAGTAAATGTTATGTTCTGTGTATTTTACCATAATTAAATTAAAAAGAAAAGATACCTAGGAATCAACATAACAAGGAATATGCAAGACTTCTATACAAAAAGTTTAACACACCATTGAAGGGCACAAAAACAGACTTCAACAAATGGAAAGTCCTATCATGTTTTTGGATAAGAAAATGCTACTCCATAAACAGGGGAAATTCTTCCTATATCAATGTTTTAATTCATGATTCCAAAGTCCATATGGAAAAACAAACAAAACGAATAGGGCAGAAAACTCTGAGAAAAGAACAGCAATGAAGAGTAACTACCAGGTAGTAAAACGTCCCATCAAAAAACAGTGTGGTCCTGGTGCGTGAACAGTGTTCATTCAGACCATGCAAAAGTAGAGGCAATCCGGTAAGAGACTCGTCTTGTTCAGCAATTTACTACATGATAAAGATGGAATACCATCCCAATGAGGAAAATATGGACTATACTTAATAAACAGCACCCCTAAATTCAATAGCTAGCTGGGGAGAACAAGTTGCATCCACACCTCATACTTTATGCCAGGGTAGAGAGTTTAACTTTCTGAGAGCACAGATGAAAAGACCTACAGTCACTGACACAGCGGAATCTCTTTGTGATCATTCCACAGTCAACAAGCCCTCCCGCCATCCCATATGCAATAGGCGTTTTAGTGCCCTGAACTTGAGTACAAATTGTGAACGGCTGCCCTGGGAAGTGGTGAGGCAGAGGACTCCTGTTTTTAATGACAAAGCTAAGAACAATGCACACGTGCTATTTTAGTATAAAAATTAAATTATACCAGAAAATTAATTGCTAGGGGCAAGAATGGAGACAGGGAGATGTAACAGGGGGCTACCGTCATGCTCTAGGGGAGAGACAATGGACCAGGACAGCAGCAATGAAGTAAAGAAAAGTGGATAGAAGGAGATAAAATCAGGATCCCTAAAAGACGTCTGCACTCCTGTGTTCACTGCAGCATTATTCACAGTAGCCAAGACATGGAAACAACCTAAGCGTCCAACAATGGATAAAGGGGGTGTGGGATATATATGCAATGGGATATCATTCAGCCACGAGAAAGAAGGAAATCCTGCCATTCTGGGCAAGACGGATGGACCTTGAGGGTATTACATGTGAAACAAGCCAGACAGAGAATGACTAATACTATATGATAGCTCTTACATACGGACTCTAAAAAAAGCCAAACACATGAAAACAGAGGGCACAGTGGTAGTTACCAGGGGGCTGGGGGGCAGGGGCACTGGGGAGATGTTACTGAAGGGTGCAAGGATAGCCAGAGCATAAATAAATCCTGGACATCTAATGCACAGTGATTACAGACAACAATACTGTATCACAAACTTCAAATTTTCTAGGAGACTAGATCTTAATTGTTCCCACCACAGAAAAAAAAAAAAAAAGAAAAAAGGGTAAGTTTGTGCCTTGAGAGAGGTGTTCACAGACGCTACAGGTCCTCAATTCTAGCTTGGCCTCAGTGTGGGAAGGTGAATAAAAGATGACAACAGGTAATTGCCTGAGAGCCTGAGTAGACTAAGGTGCCCTTTAGCAAAGTGGGAAGAAAGAAGAGAGTGGGAATGGATCCAAGAGCACCGTGGGGAATGACAGCTTCTGTTACTGTGTGAGAAGTGCAAGCTGTCTATTAGCAGCTCCGAGATCGCGACGTGGAAAGAACAGTTCATACATGAATGCAGAGTTAGAGGACTGGTCACAGCTAGAAATCATCATTTGGGTCCATGACATACAGGTGTATCCATATCCACGGCATACTGCTTTGACTTTGCAAGACAGTGTAAATAGGGAAGTGCTGCCATATTTGTTTACAATCATTTCCTGGCAGTTCTACAATTTTCTTTTTACATATATTAATCGACGTGTATTTTGCTTCTTCAATTAGATGGTCAATTAATTACTGAAAGCCCACAAGCTGTGCTCTGCTTCTGAAGGATTTTTAAACAAATGATAATCGACATTTTCCCAACCGTGGTCAGAAGATTAGCTGTGCCTGTTTAGAAGGCATACAACTGCTCTTGGATAAAAGGATCTCCCTTGAATAAGGCTTCTTCCCATCCAAAATCATGAAGCGTGCAGGATTTGGTCCCAAAGGGCTTAGGCAGCTGACTTCCACCCAAGGGAAAAAGGCAACCCTGACGCACTTACCTGCAGTAGCTCGGCATGGAGGAGGAGGGTGTAGGCCGCTTCTGTGTAGTTTTCAGAGTCTCGGTGCAAATCCCGCAGCTTGTACAAGTACCTGGTCAGAAGGGGAGGGAGGAGGCATTCTGCCACTCGGGTTCAGCTCATTCTGCAACCAGGCCGCAGCCTGCTTCCCCATCTTTCCTCCCCTACTTCTTTCTCATAGACAAAGGAATCCATCCCTTCCTGTCTTCCCCTCCCTCTGTCCCTCTCTGCTGCTTCTGTCTGTGTCTTTTCCACTCCATCTACTCTCCTTTGTACTTTTCCTTTAAGGTGGTGGGGCTTAACTTTTTTTTAAAATGTCATGGACCCCTTTGGGAAGCTAGCAAGAGCTATGGAATCTCTCCCCAAGAAAATGCATATAGTTAAAGTTTGTTTCATGCTCAGGGCTTCCAGCATCCCAGGCTGATGGTCCTTGACAGAAGGCACCTGTCCATCCATGCCTCTGCCCTATGCAGACTTTCCTAACTGCTCTGGCCAGGCTTCTATCCTTCCCCGGAATCCCAACACCATCCCCCCTTTAAACTCCCCCAGACTGTACTTAAGCGTCTGTCTAAAGAGTTTACCTTTTCAGGGGGAAGGGGGCATATCACCTACTTTCTGATGTCTCTCAAAGCATGGTGTTGGGGCTTAGTATTTGCTTACTGAAGAAATAAATAATAAAGCCATGACATAAATGGCAAAAGCAGAAATCTCCTCCAGCTTACCTTATATATATGTCCTCTCTCTTCTTTTCTTTATAAAAATTCTATCAAAAAAAAAAAAAAGAGGGGCAAAAATACCAATGTAAGTCAAAGGTTATGGAGAAGCTAGCCACGGAAATGGCCAAACCACTACTTTTGTTTTTCAACAGTGTCACTTTTCCAGAGGTTATTGTTTTCCTTTAACAAATACCCCACAAAGAAAGGCAGTGACCATTTATAAAGATAAGTTGAAGAATTTTTTTCAGGACCATGCCTCTAAAAAACGTGAAGGAAACCCTCTAAGTGAGATAGCCAACTGATACTCAAGTCAGCTAACGGTCTTTTTTTTTCTCAAAGGGTCACTGGAGTCAGGCTCTTCATTTATATTAAGCAGAGGAATGCACAGCAGACTAAACTTCTGAGGTCTGTGGTCCCGGTTACATATATTTAGGGAAAGGCAAGACCACAGAGTTCTACCACCATGAGGATTCCATAGACTCTCTCCTCGCAGTATAGTGTTTCTGATGCAATATTTCCAACAACAAAGCAACCACATATAAACAAGACAGAGAAAAAGGTGAAGGATGGCCTTCAAGTAAGAGCTGAGCCAAGAGCTTATGTTTCACTTTCCATCCCCATGTCTGTGGGACCTGATATCTGAGCCCAGAGCTGAGTCAGCAGTTCCAATTAGACTCAGCAGGACATAGACGCCATACAGGTGGCCCCAGGGTACCTTTGTGCCTGGGAGATCTACTCAGAGCTGAGCCACGCTTGCAGGGGTGGCCCAGCAGTGCCCTCTCGCCAATGCGGGGGCCTGACACCTACCAGCACGTTCACAGTACAGCTCATGCGGTTCTCCTTGCTCTCGTCATGCATGATAATGGTTCTGTAGTCCAACAGGTGCTCTAGCAAGCTGCTGACCAGGAATGCGAAAACTTCTCCAGAGGCAGAGAGGTATTTATGTTTCCGGCAATGTTCTAGGAGCCTGGAAGGGTGGAAGTAGAGACAAATGCCCATGTTGCATACTGTCTGTCATTCCAGCAGTGTTAATGAGCACTGTCCAAGGTCCTGGCAGCAGGTGGCGCCAGACCAGGAGACACACACCCTTCTGTGCAAGGCCATCGTATGCCAGGGCTTTGCTTATGCTGTCCCTCCTGCTGACTCAAGCCCTACATTGTCTTCAGGGCTTTGGCTCAAGTCCCACTGTCACGTAGAACTCCAGCCCACAATGCCCATCTTTAAACTTCTATCTGTACTTGTTTTTTGTTTTTGTCTTTTGTCGATACCACAGAATCTAGAACCTTGGCCCAAAAGTGTTATGTATGCTATCTGATCACTCTACTGAAACTGAAAGAGACCACCTTTCTATGTCTTTATTCTCCCTAAAGCCTAGCACTTCAGGGCATCCTGCAGGCATTCTGGAAAGCCTTGGATCAGCGCCCAGTCTTGAGGACCCTAGAATCTAGTGCATATCCATATGCAGTCCTCTTCAGACGGAAGTGCTATTTAGCAACAACAAAAATGCAAACTTACAAATAAATGAGCTGAGGATAAATTTTTGATTTAGACCTTTTCCTGTTGTACCCAAATAGAGCAAGCACCTTCTATAGGGGCTTCTTTGGTTTGACAACTAGAAGAAAACTCAGAGAACAAGAGAAAAAGAGAGAGAGAAATAGGCTCAAAGAATTAGCCCAGACTTTAGGAATATTCTTGAACACTGGAGATATGTGTAGTCCTATTTTTCTGAGTTAGTGATTCGGGAAGAATGAAGGAAAAAAAAGAAGCTCTTGCAGTGAAAAATCAGCTTGGGATTTAAAAAAAAAGGGTAGTTTATCATTTGTAAATTGTGTGTGTATATGTATGTAATTTCTCCATTTAATTCCTGTACGGGATCCGAATTACAAGAGTGATGATGTGGGAGGGTTTGAAGCTCAAACAGGCAGACTTAAAAGATGAACGAACAGATCTTGTCATCCACTAAAAGCAAACTAAAAGAGTTCTGGTTCTTGAAAATACAGCTGAGTCATCAATTCAGTTCCATTTCTGAGCACCCAGTGTGCTGGCTCCTTAAATCTTAAAAAACAAAAAAGAAAACAGAGTTGGGAGTCCCTGTCCCCAAGCACAGTATAGCGTGCGTCACGCCCACAAAAGAAGTGGACAACAAAATGACAGGGGCATATACCCAATCAACAGGTGACGCAGCCGGTCAGTATCACAAAGGCTCAGAGAACCCAAGGAATAAGTAGGCTCAGACAGTGAGCACCATGGATGATGGAGGGCTTGAGGATGGTAGCAGTGACCAGCACAAACCCACGGCAGCGATGCTCCGTCAGCACGGGCTTGGTAACAGAGGCTATGCTAATGCATCGCCTCATTTTATCCTCAGCCAACACCAAAGTGTACACGGTATTCGTGTGGATGAAAAAAAGAGAGCCATCAGAAAGGTCAGAACACTTGCACAAAGTCATGCTCCTGGGATATGGTGAAAAGGAGATTTGAAGGTTTCTCCACCTCCAACATCCAAGTGTTCTTAACCACCTTTTTCTGTTGTAATCCCATATGTGCAAAGGAGAATTCAGAGGGCAAGAGGGGTGTGTGGGCTATGTGTGGGTGGGTAGGGAGTGGCGGTGATACTGTGAGAACAGGAGGGAACGGAGACGTAGGATGTGGGGGAGGTGGGTAGGGCAGTGCAAAGACCAACCCGGCTGGAGATAAAACAGGTGTTCTTAGAGGCCTTCTATAGGGCATAAGGTATTTTGAAAGGTAAAGTGGACTTTGAAATATTTTTTCCTTCCTCCTTTAAAATGGTTCTTTGAAGCCATAATTAGAGGCGAGAGCACGTTTGGTGAAGTTCAGCGATTCAAACACTGGGCAAAATGCCGTCGCTCTGTACATCTCCCCCTTCTCCTCCATCTGCTCTGTTCTCGAGGGGCCGGGCTGGCCAGGAAAACATGGACATTTGGCTCGCTCAGACAAACAAATGTCAGCAGTGGCTGGTGTCAACTCCATTAACCCCACCGAGGACCATTTGTGGTGGTGAGCCCAGTGCTTCTGGATCTACTCGACTAGTCTATAAGGGCAGCAGAAGTCTGCTTCTCTCCATCACTCTATGACGCATCAACCTGAGACTTTGTTTCTGAAATACTCACAGTTTTTCCAGAAGGACCTTGTACTGTTCATCTCCTCTGCCCCCTTCTACCTCTTGGTCCAGCTTCGTGATTAACTCGTTCTCAAACTGAAAGCAGAGTCAGAATTTTCACAGGAGAATGCCAGGTATCCTTAGAAGAGGACATGTAAGACACCCAACCAACCTTTCTAGATTCGACCCAACCGCTTTACTGACCTGTGAACGCTTTCCACCATATTCTAGGGGAAGATCGTCCACATCTATTAATCATGTACCAGGGCTCTATCGAAATGCTCTAAACTAGTCTTATGTTGCTTTACATTGCAGAAAAAAAAATACCCTTTCTTCCTTTGAGGGAGGCCTCAAAATAAGAGACCACCGCATCATTCCCCCAATCCACGGCATTATTTTCTCAGCTATACTGCAACAGATAGGATTAAGATGTGTGATGTCAAATTTTAATTAACCAGAGATGCAGTGCTGTTTTAGGAAACACATGTAGCAAAAAGATCATGGGATAGAATATCCAATTCTATCTCAAATTGCTTTACAAAATGAAAAGTTAATAGTTCTTAGACCACCCTGGATTTGTAATACTTGGGCTACTGTTTCTCTATAGAGAAAGCAAGCAAGCAAGAGCTGACTATCTGCACGTTTGGAAGATTCCAGTTCTACCACTTCTTACCATATGGAAATTGCCGTTCCCGCTAAAGTTGAACTCACACTGCATCATGTCAAAGAAAATGGGGATGGTGGCTTTCCGGAGCTCGACCTCAGGGGTCAGGGTGACCTCCAGAATGGGACCCACCATGGAGGGGATAAATTTGATTTTGTGGGGACCTGAAATGAAAGTAAGTGAGGATATTAAAAAGTGATTTCACTGGAAGTCAAACATCACCACGTTCCTCCATGGGGCCAGAAGAAAAGGAAAAGGTCATGTGGGTGAATCAACTCAATTCAGAAGTGAGTGACTAAATATTATATTCTGATAACATGTAGGTGTCATAATACAAGACCTCCCAAGTCAACTTTCACTTCGAGACACACAAAGAAGTCTCAGGGTTACTGGAAAATAAATTCCAAAGAACCAATCATGGGGTGCTTATTACATAGATGTGCGTGGCCATTTCAACATCGTACACTCACCCAGGTTATACCACATGTCCCGGATTCTGAAGCCGATTTCCTTCCTCATGTCCCCGTATCTAGGAAGAAGACCATAAACAAGAAAAAGATCTGTAGTGGAAATGAGTACATATATTAAAATGATGAGGTAAGTAAGAACAGCCTGCTGCTCCTCTCGGTCACATTTACGACAGGTTTGAGGCAAGGTCACTTTAAGAGATGCAGTCAATACCGAAAAGAACCCCCAAAGAGAACTGGGCCACATGGAGAGGGGGACTTTACTAGCAGGAGGGGGCCAAATGCGAACACTGAAAAATAACTGAGAAGTGAAATTGTCAAACTGACTGAAGGGAGAAGGGTGAGGAGTGCTCTGGTCGCCGTTAAGCAAAGAAAAAACAAAACACAGCAAGCACCAATGAAAAGGAAGGGAATGAGGTGATTTACATAGTCGTGTGGCTGATGTCTAACAAAATGCTGACTTTATACTTTTTTAGCTGAGTAACCCACCTGCACACCAGTACATTCTGCAAAGTCCTCACACTGAGAGGCTCTAGATATACCTTCTCAGTGGGGGGGTGTTGTCCCCGGAGGGGTGAAAGTTGGTCCTTGGGGGCACAGAAGGCTCACTGTTGTTATGGATGAAGTACAGATATACACAGAATACATAAACAGACATGCAGGATATGTATCTGTGGTGTTAGTATTTTGGGGGTGTGTGACTGGAAAACCAATTTCTGAAAAGGTTCCTTAAAGGAGTCGATAAAGAAAAAAGAGAGAAAGAAACATTGATCTAGACAGTGGTTCGTGGCTGGAGATGAATCAAAATCACCTGGATATCTCTTTAAGAATACACAGGCCCGAGGCTACCCCAGCCACAACCAGAGGCCAGGGGCTGGGAAAACTGGAAACAGGGTGGGTCAAACTCCATGTGGCCGACGTTCCCACGGAACTCTAATAGGGACTTATGGTCCATCCTACAACCACACTTTGACATTTTCTACTCACTGCACCAAACATTGTTTTCAAATTCGTCCTTTGTAAATGCCTTCAGAAACCAGTATAAAACTCTTGTTTAAAGACCTCTCATAAAAATAAATAAATAAATAAATAAATAAAGACTTCTCTACAAAAACAAAACAAAAAAACAAAAACAAACTTCTCTTACTATTCCATTTTAACTCAAACACCTAATTTTATTATTTATATTAGGTAAGCATATGTAACTAATGTCTGGCACATAATATACAATAAATGATAACTACTATTGTTTATTAATACTGCTGTCGATGCTACTTCTACTAAAAATAAGAGAAATCTTGAAAAAAACTAATTCATATTTCTTTTTTTTTTTTTAATAATGATTTTTTATTATATTATGTTAGTCACCATACAGTACATCCCCGGTTTTCGATGTAAGGCTCGATGATTCATTAGTTGTGTAGAACACCCAGTGCACCATGCAATCTAATTCATATTTCTATAACATTAATAAAAATGTTTTCCCAAGGTGCACCTCTGCCCATATGCATATATATTTTATACAGCCTGTACTTAGTCACAATTCTCTCTGATCAAAACCAGAATCACTAAGCCTAAGTAGCCACTTTATTTATCAGACTTGGTGTCAACTAACTTCACTTTTGATTGTTTGACCAAAATCAAATCCATCCTTGAAAGAAGTCATGTCATTTAAGATAGTTTAAAGAATAAGATTAAGATATCTTAAAAATCAATTTTCTCTCCATACCCACCCCACAGGGAAATCCATAAAACCGGTTCTACTTTTATCTCTGAGATTTAAATCTCACTCTCTGAGCCACGGATCTCAGTGTTTTAGGAAGAAACCAGGGGTAGACGGATACCAAATAATTTGCCTAGAATCCCAGACATCCCGGCAAGGGAACAGAGCTCAAATTTCACAGCCTTTAAATGACACATTTCTCACGTTCTATTTAACTACACAGCCTTGAGTTTCCAGGCTCTCCGTGAACTCTGAAACAGACCGGAAAGGAAAGCAATGAAAAGCTTCCCTAAATCTCTCATTGCTCTTGGTCATATGTCCACGTCGAATTCCAAGCCAGGAATCTGGAGGGCATTTTTAGGGGATGTGTTAGTCTTGGCTCCTCTGCTGAACTGACCGAGAGATGAAACAGTGCGGCTTTGTGAAGCGTGAGTGGGAGAGGCGCCGTGCCTGCAATGCGGGTAAACAGCCAGCAGATGGACAGCAGTTCTTGGAGATGGGAGTACTGGCCAGCCTCGGTGCCTCTCCAAGCATGGATTCCATTTTTTAAAATGTGACGGTTGGGGCACTGGGGTAGCTCAGTTGGTTAAGCATCTGCCTTCGGCTCAGGTCATGATCCCAGGGTCCTGGGATCAAGTCCCACATTGGGCTCCCTGCTCAGCGGGGAGCCTGCTTCTCCCTCTGCTTGCCGTTCCCCCTGCTTGTGCTCTCTCTCTCAAAAATAAATAAAATCTCTAAAAAAAAAAAAAAATTGTGACGGTTGATGGGAAAATGAAGGGGGCCTTGAGAAAAGAGATGTGAATTAGAGGAAATTTGAAGCTTATTAAATTATTCTATTAAGACTGATCTCATCAACAACATGGGGAGCCCCTGAACAGTTAATGTTTCTGTGATACCAAAAATCCTGCTCTGAACAGAAATGAAAGAATTGGGGCGCCTGGGTGGTTCAGTCAGTTAAGTGTCTGCCTTCAGCTCAGGTCATGATCCTGGGGTCCTGGGATCGAGTTCTGCATCGGGCTTCCTGCTTGGCAGGGAGTCTGCTTCTTTCTCTCCTTCTCCCCAATGCTTGAGCTCTCTTTCAAATAAATAAATAAAATCTTAAAAAAAAATAGAAATGGAAGAATCACCTTGCCAATCTTAAGCAAGTTCTTAAGAGGACACTTACTTTTTGACAATCTTGTTGCGCTTGGCTTGAGAGAAGGTTTCAAGCTGCAGGGACTCGTGGGTGAGAAATGCTACGGCCAAATGGAAGTAATTGTTCCAGAGCTGCTCAACATTGATCGTGTGGGTGAAAAGCAACAGAAAATAACATTAATATGGGTCAGAGTAAAACAGTGCCACATGGTAGAAATTTACTCAAAGGAAAAAAACAAAATAAAATCCACCAGGCCCCTTTTTCTTTCTCGTGTCTCAATTATTCAGCCCTGAAAGTTTTAACACTCACTATTAAGCTTTTTTTTTTTTTTTAATCCAGGCTATTCTATTTGTCTTTACTCCTGAGATAGGGGAAAACTGCCGCCAAGAAGTGCACCTATTTATAGTAAGTAGTTTGGCAATATGTATCAAAAGCCTTAAAATTCTGCCAAACTTCTGAAATAGTAAATACTTTAGGACTTTATCCTGGCAAAATAATCATAGGTATTTAAAAATATTTAAAGCAACGAAGGCCTTCACAGTGTTATTTAAATAACAGAAGATGGAAACAACCTAAATGTTCATAAGAAGTATTTGGTTAAATAAATCATGGCCGGGCCATGCAACGGACTGTACTCAGACATTAAAAATACTGTGAAAACATTTAATATCATTGAAAAGATGATAGAAAAGATTATATTAATAGGTTGCCAAAGAACTGCACAGCTTGATTCCATTTTGGCATATATATATAATTTATTATATATATTATATATATAACGCCTAACTAGCAAATATAGATATTCCATTTTAGCTCATACAGACACACACACATACAGATGTATTTATAAACGCATATATCATCTTCTCTTCCGATGACTCTCCACTGTTAAAGTTCCCCAGATATAAACAAAGCCACATGATACAGCAAAAGCACATCACCAACGAACTGTCTGCACCATGGGAGCGGGGAACGTGTCTGCCTTCACCGGGGCCTAGAATGGTGCCCTGTGCCTATAAATACTCTAACATTTGTTGGATGAATGAAGATGGAGCTCGGGGTCACCTGTTTCACTACCACTTTGGATTTTCACACAAGTGTGTATACGAACCTCTCCTTAGAAATGAAACCACTTGCAGGCAGAGAAATGTCTGCGTGTCCATCTGCAAGCACATGTGTATATGTGTATTTGTGTTATGGTAACAGCAGAGGGTAGGACTATTTGTCTTTCAATTTTTTTCTTTTTCCTTAACCATATTTTCTACTACTACTTTTTTTTTTTTTAACCTGTATTAGTTATACAGAAAGAAAAATAAAACTCTAATTGATTGTGTCTGGAGGACAGAGTGACAGGAATGTGTGCTTTAGGGAAAGGAGAAAAACAAGAAAACTGTTTGCACTTGAAAATGATAAAATCTGAAGTGACATTTTCCAAAATGCCACAGTTCTCTCAGGGTGGCTGAGAGTTCGAGGAGCCTCCTAGGTGAGCAGCATGCTTACCTGAAGTTCAAAGCTTGTCTGATCCATGAAGAATCTTGTGAGAACCTCCGTAAACTGATTTATCGCACGGAGGAAAACTCTGTGGGAGGAAAATACCAGATAAAGAAGGGAACTTTCTGCTCTTCCAAATGTCTACCATCCACGTGAAAAACTGAAGCAATCTAAACCTGGACTCGGCAACACGAGACCGTTAGCTCTATCAAGGTCACCAGAGAGCAACACCAGAGCGGACTGCAAAGGACACTCAAGTGCAGTTTCTAGAACTGCCTACAAGAGCCACTCCAGGCTGCATCACAATTCAGCCACTTGAGGGTACATCAACCAGGTCCCCTGAGCGTCAGGCAGGGCTCCTCGCACTCCACTGCGATGCTTCCCTTTCCAAGTCTGGTGATACTGACAGGAGTTTTTCTTTAATCTGGGAAGGGTTTTTCTAATCAGGTATGTGGAGTTAACAACTCTTAGAATGATTTACTTTATTTAGTTCTTTTAAAAAAATTCTGAAATTTTATTATCTGTATATATATATAATTTTGAAGTCTTATTTCATATACTTATGTGTACATATATGTGTATGTATATATGTGTATATAATTCTGAAACTCTGAAAAAATATATATATTTAGTTCATTTTGCTCCCATTCACCAAGTATTTGTTATGGTCCAACAACTACAAAGAACTGGCTTAGGTTTTGCCTTGAAAGAGAGGGTTCCTGGTCTTAAGATGTTTACAACTTGGTGGGGGTTACTTGCATGGGGGTCACCATGACCCAACCAAGAACATGGAGAACTTGGCGGAGGGGGTGTCAAAGAGGTACGGGACATCAAAGGAAGAGAATGCCACCTCCAGGTCTGAAAGGCTTCCTCTGGAGATGACATTTGAGAAGGACGTTGAATGGTGGCAAGCTGACAGCCAGCGGTTATGCGGGAAGACACGGCAGGTGTAAGAAGAAACCCAACAGAAAACACAAAAAATGTCCAGGGACCAGGAAGAGGCCAGTTTGGTTGGAGTGCAGGCTGTATATCGAGGGAAATAGCAGAAGGTAAAGCTAGAAAAGCGGGGTGGGCCAGGCCACAGAGGCCCTGCCTGTCATGATGATGAAGGCCACATGGAGCCACGGAAGGGTGCTATGGGAGAGCTGGGGAGGAGGTGGACAGGAGGACAATGAGGAGATTATATCCCAGCCAAGAGCCCAAGGCAGGGCAGCTGCAACAGCCCAGGGGGAAAGCAAGAACGCGAGCCCAGAACCAGCATTCCAGCAACAGGAGGCTCCTTACTCTACTGAGCATGATGTCCTGCCAAGAGATTTAAAAGCACTCTCTGAAGGTCAGATAACAGGTCACCTGGTCACGAGAGCCAAGTATTCAGAGTTAAAGGCCTCAGGCCTGGCCCCGGGGCGTCTTACCTGCTCTGTGTCATATTCATGACCATCCAGTCTTTGGCGTACACATTCTTTCCAATCAGATCCTTAAACATGATGAAAGTCTCCATGAGGAAGTCCTGCAGAGAACAGAGGAGGAACGTTTGGGGGAAAACGAGGTGATGAGAGGGAGCGTGGCATCAGAACAAGACGTCCCTTGCCCCTGATGACAGCCTATCTTTTTAATAAGGGCTTTTGGGGATCTGACAAGGACAAAAAAAGCTGTCCACATTTTATAAATGATAAAACTGAGGCTGTGAGAAGGTAAAACACTTGCTTAAGGCCACAGAAGCTGGGCAGTGGGAGAGAGGGAAAGAGAACTTGGGGTTCCGGACCCCAAATTTAGAGCCATGGTGTCTAGGCCTCTGCTGCCAGGTCCGTCCGAATAGATCTACTGCACTTAAAATGAATTTACCAGCAATTGTGATACTTCTTGTAACTCTGAGCCCAATTCTCCTTTATTATTATTAGAACACAAGAAAACTGCTATAAATAAAAAGCAAAGTCATGATTCTTCCTATTCCAGGAATGTTCCCATGAGTAGCCTGGGGGAAGGAGCCTAAAGGGTCCTTAAAAAGTGTCAGTAGCAGTGGGTCGCGATGACAGTAATAACTAATAACGAATACAGAGCACAGTATCTGCAGAATAGCTATTTGACGCAAAAGGAGACTGAGCAAAAAGCAACTTAGGACAATGTGGACTAAAATTCAAAGCTAAAAAGTTCTGAAAGCTTTTTATTTATTAGTTAGTTAAATTTAGACATTTTTCCACTTGGATTCCTGAGTTGAAAATCCAGGCCAATTCCTCTGGCACTAAACCGCAGGGTTCTATCTCATGAATTACATCATGTAGCAGAAGGAATGCGGGACTTGGGAAGCAGGCAGCCTGGGTTCTATTTCTAACGATGTTCCTTCCAGACGGTGGGCAAGATGGCCGACTTCCGGCGCTCGGGATGCCAGGTTGGGAACAATCCTGGCTGTGAAGTCTGTGTGACCCTTGACTCTTCCTCCAGTTCAATGGAGAGTCAAACTTTTCTATTCTCAATTCTCAAATCACAGGCATATTTCATGAGTTTTAAATTTTTTCATCATACATTTGAAGTATATCCACCATTTATTAACTATTCTATTAACTCTCTTAAATCAGTAAGAATTCGTGGCTTCTGAAGCAAGGATTATGTTCAGAGGCAGGATATCCACTCCCAATGCTGATTCTACATTCCACTCTCGGTAATCTAACTGAATTGTAAACAGTGATGGTATAGTAAAGGCAATGCACAGATTGTCTCAGGCCTTACTCTATCTCCCACTTCCCAAAGTCTTCCAAGTGATTTACTCAGAAAGCAGGAGAGCGGGAAAGGACAATCCGCTGGAAGTCAAACGACCTAGCTGTAGCCACAGGCTTGCCCCTAATGACAATAGTTCCCTCATGCGGATAATAATCCTTTCTTAGTTAGATAATACAGGGGAAAGAGCTTACCTTGTTCTGGAAGACAGGAGTTAAACCTGTTTTTTTTTGTTTGTTTGTTTGTTTACTTAATAGAACCAAATTGTCAAGAGCTTGAATTTAGTACAATTTCCCTTATTCTACCGACTTTCTGAAGGAAGTTTTTAAAGAGTCACTGACCTATTTCTATGTTAACTTTGTTTTACATGACAATAATAAAATTACTATTATAAATAGCTAGCTTCATAGGCATTAACCACATGCCAAGCACAAAGCTCAGTAATTACCAGGTGTTGATTCGATCGATACTCATTTACGTTAACCCTCAAAATAGGTACTATCTTATAGACAAGGAACCTGAGTTTTAGTGAAGTTAAATTGCTGGGCCAAAATTTCATAGAAGGAAGCAGGATGGCTAGAATTCAAACCCAGACCTAGATGTACTAAAGCCTGTGTTTTTAAACCCACTACACCTTCTGCCTATGGAGGAGAAACACTGTTACCCCCAGCTTCCATCTCCACCCTCCCCTCTTCTGTTTCTAATTCTCTCGCTCTTGGTCTCTGCAGGCACAGCGACGTATGGCTACGGGTCCCCGTACCATGCTGCCGGCCAGAGCATGGCTTAAGTGCAGGCTCACGGAGGCCTCCAGATTAAGCCACGTGGTTCATCACTGGATCCGCTACCACTATTACTACTATCAAATAGCATTCTCTCTGCTGTTCCTTGTGTGTTTTTCCACCATGTGGACCTCACAGAAAGGAAGGTGACTGGCAGAGAAGGAGCTGGATATCCTCGGGTATACAGGCCGCATGCTACCAGTATAGTATAGATAGAAAGTAGAAAATCCAGAGCATAAAGAAGACTGAAACATTCACGGCTGGTGGGAGACTGTCCACAGCAAGGACTAGAGCAAGAGGACATTGGACTGCTGATCCTGCCGTGTCCAGCCCACTGCTTTATAAGATAAGATGATACTTTCAGGGACTTGTTAACAGCCACTAACAATTCCCTGAGGGGAAGATCCTGGGGAAGCAGCCAGAGGCCGAACTTTGCATCTTGGGCAACTTTTGGTTGTAATGCTGAGCAGTAATCATGAGAACAATTTTCTTGTTGAAAACAAAAGAGAACAGAATATCGTCAACTGAAGGTGACTGATATTCACCCTCTGGGGAATCCAGATGTTAGAAGGGGCAAGTATGACCTCTCCTTCTTTCCCTTTCCAGGGAATTCTGAAAAGGATGACACAGCCACACCTTCAAAGCAGTACCGTGCACAGCTCTGCCTCCTAGAATCCCTGCCATGGCGTAACTACGATCCCTGGAAACGAGGTCCTACTCTCTTCTGAGAGCAAAAAGATCCCCCAAATGGTTCCAAATGAGGGTTCTCTCTAAATCCAAGAGACTCAGGAGGCTGAGTGAGGGCCTCTTGGTACATGTTTTGATAGATACCAAAAGCTATCTCAGAGAGAAAATAAGGATCAACCCTTTCCCTTTGGTACTCACTGTGGACAGCCATCCAGCACTGGAGGTGGATGGGAAGGGAATTCTGTACTCATGATGCTGAGTTTTGTTTTTGTTTTTTGCCAAAAATAAGAAGTCTTAAAGTTATCAGGACTCAATGAAGACAACTTACAATGATGTCTTGCCTGGTTTTGAAAGTGCTGATATAGTGGCCGTAGTGGCTGTCGTCCATTTGCCGCAGGATTGCAATCATACACGCGACAAAGCTCCCCTGGAAGGAGAGAAGAGACACAAAGCCAATATCCCTTAGACCACCAGCTGACAAAACAAGATTTGTACGTATGTACTTTGGTTGTCTCCACCCAATTACCAAAACAGGCACCCTACCAACCAGGAAACACTTGCGTTCTAAAGGTCTAATAAGGCACACACTTTGCTGTTTCAGCTTAAAATAACCTCCTTCCAGGTTTGAGTTAAGGGATGTGGAGGGCTCTGCTCATCCCTTTAATAGCATGATTTGCAAAATCAGCGGACACGACTCTGAGATCTCAGCTAGATCAGTAGTTGAAATACCACAACCTGGGGACTTTGTGTTTCTTGTTGAGACAGAGTTGTTGTCCGTGGAGAAATGTCTGAAATAGCACAAATTTAATTTTGGAGGAATGCAAGGAGGAAAAAGAGATCATAAAACTGAGAGTGGAAGAGCAGAGAGATAAGGAAATGAGCGCTCCCAGCTACAGCACTTCAATGTCATTCTTTCAATTCCAGAATCCTTCAGACAGTTCCTTCCAGCATGTTAGGCATGTGTGATTACAGACGGATTTGAGGAAAGGGACTGAATAACCTGATGATTAACATCAACTTATATTTTTGAAGTTAAGCACTACATATTCAATGTGCTTTCCCCTCGTCCAATCCTATTTGAACCACACACTTACTTTTCTGGTCAGAGGGCATTTAATTATCTAGGGGGGATGCCCTCCTGTATTTACATAGTTATTTAAATAAATTGGCATAGAGAAGATGAATATACAGCAATTTGGAGACGGAAGGAATGACTTCCTAAACACAAAAACAATGACAGAATACTCTCTGAATGAAAGCCTTAGTCTCTTTGGTATAAAAAAGCTTTAATTTCTATAATTATAAAAGCAATGTAAATTTACTGTCGGAAGGCTTCTGATACACAGTGCCAAACCGCAGTTTGCACTCCCGTCCTTATCAACACTACTTGCTTCTCCGGGCCTTTGCCTATTCTGGGTCTCTGCGTTTTATTTAATTTCATTTCTGGTTAATCTGCATTTCCTTTGTTCTGAATTACACATTCTGTCTCTTTGTTGGTCGGCCATATTTTTCTCATTTTGCTGTTTGCTCATATTCTTTACTCATTTTCCTACTAAAATATCTTTTTGTTAACGATTTGTAATAGGTCTTTGTATATTAAGGCCATTAACACTCAGCACAGATTTTACAAATAATTTTTGGAGTTTGGTGCTTGACATTTAATTTGCTTATATATATACATTTTCACATATGGGGGTTTAATTTTTTTTATCTAGTAAACTTCATCTTTTTATTTTATAGTAGCCTTTCCATTTTTAAAAATTCATGAATCTCTTTTCTTTTAAAAATAGGTATAGAAAAAGAGGTATGGGTGAAAGGGATTAAGAGCACACTTACTGTGATGAGCACTGAGAGATGTACAGAATTGTTCAATTACTATTTTGTACACCTGAAACTAATATAACACTATGTTAATTACAATGGAATTTTTAAAAGTATAGGTTAATTTATGTTTTCTTCTAGCTGTTTCATTATTTCTTTTTTTACATTGCTCTTTCATTCCATCTGCAATTTATTTTTTTGGATATAGCATGAAATAAAAGTCAAACCTTTTTCCACATTGTTCACATTATTTTCCAAACAACATTTATTAAAAATCTTCACTTTCCTTATAGAAAGGTAACAGAATTTTCATATAATCTAAAGTCTCCTTTTAAATTCTCTCAGTTCTGTTCTGTGGATATATGTACTCTAGTCCATAATTCCAACACTATTTTAATTATTGTAGCTAATTATAATGTTTTCAAATCTGACAGGCAAGTCCTCCACTATTACTTCTATGTGGCCATTCATTTATCTGTATCTTGTATTTATTTTTTTAAAAGTTTTAATTTATTTATTCATTTGATGCAGGGCTCAAACTCACAACCACGAGATCAAGAGTCGCACACGCTTCTGACTTAGCCAGCCAGGCACCCCGTCTTGCATTTACTTTTACTCTCATATTTTTGTGATTAAATTAAACGGGATTTTTCTTTTACAATCCCTAAATAGTTACCGTTGTTATACAGAAAGGCCATTGAATATTGTCTGTTTATTCTGAAACTGGTCAGTTTAATAAATCGTTTATTACTTTTGTTAAAATTTTGTTATGTCTCTTGGGTTTCCTAGAAATGGTAGTCATTTCACTAAAAATAATGATAATTATGAAAATTATTTTCTCCTTTTTCAATAGTCATACTTAGTATATATGTGTGTAAGTGTGTGTGCGTGTGTGTTATTACATTGGCTGTAATTTACAGAAAAATGCTAAACAGGGTTGAGATTTAACATCTTGAGTCTCCTTTTTATGACCATCAAGTAATAGGTTGCCTAGTGATTGCATGTTAACATCTCCTTCCATTAATTTGTTATAGATATTACGTCCATCACTTACATTTTGGCATGTATGGAGATAGTCATAAAGCTTTTTTCCTTTTGTTCAACTGACGTATTTTATTAACAATCCTCTACTGAAAATATTTTTTTTCTTTTTTCTTTTTTTAAGTAGGCTCCACGCCCAGTGCAGGGCTTGAACTCACGACTCTGACTGAGAATCAGACCTGAGCTGAGATCAAGAATCAGATGCTTAAGAGTCAGATGCTTAACCGACTGAGCCGTCCAGGTGCCCCCAACAGATCCTCTAATACTTAACTATTCTTGAGTATGAGAATAAACTATATTAAGCCACATATATCTGTATTCATTCATTTATCTGCATATTTCTCTTTGGAGCTGTCTCTTTGTCTCTGTCTTTCTCTTGCTTTTTTCCTTCCTAGGTTTATCTTTCTCCAGCATTCTTTGCTTCCCTTGGCATCTCTACCACTCCCTGTATCTCAGCCATTACCACTCCCATCATCTTACTTTAACAGAAACATAACAGGGATCCTGCTCCTTTCACATTCAAGTCCCCACCCTTCTCTTCAAACACACTGAGCCAAGATTCTTGAGTTGGCTTAAACAAGTAAGATAACGAATGATTTCACTACTAAAAGAAGCTGAAGAGGTCCATTTAAATTAAGATATGTTAAGTATTACCTGAAAACCAATCTATCATTTCCTAAACAACACAGTCCTCAACCTGCCTTTCTTTATATGTTCTTTAAATACAGGGCAGCAGGGGATTGACAATAACAATGAACGGTACGTCTGGTGGCTACAGCTTTAGTACGAGATCTAAATCCTTTCATGTTTTGGATCACCCTGAGTCTTAACCTAGGGGTACTTCTCTACATTCCTATTTGAATCAGCTCTGTCACCAGATGTTCCGCCCTGACCGTTGCCGCTGATTGAAAGGCCCCTCCCCACACCTCCACACTACCCCTACCACCTTCTCCAAGTCTCTGTCCAAATTTTCCCTTCCCATGAAAACCATTCTTAATCACCTCGTTTAAATTTGTAACTCTCCCACCCTGACTGTCCTTATCCTGCTCATTTTTTTTCCTCAGGGCCCGTATCTTCTTATTTTTTGTTACTGTTATTGCTAGAATATAAACTTCTCTAAGGTAGTGATTTTTGTCCGTTGAGGTATGCTCACTAATCTACCTCCAGTGTCTGGAATAGTCCCTGGCTTACAGTAGTTTCTTCACACCTATTTCTTGAATAAATAAATGGCTTTTATTGACTATTACCATTTGGGATGGTCCTTTTTTTTCTTCTGTCCTCTAAGTAAGATCAAATTTAGCTTTTACTATCATAATTAAAAGATGCTTCATTTTAACGATGTTACAACATGGTTTTCCAACAGTTACCTCCGGCTGCAAACATACGTGTCCTTTGACATCTAACTAAGGCCCAGGAGGTGGAGAGGAAGAGGCCAAGGCAACACAGACGTGTCTAAAAACATGCTAATCACAAGTTCTTTCAAACATTTGTTTTTCTTTGAACCAAAAGGTCTGGACGGTACCACAGGCCACCAATCTACAAGCACGCTACACAGCAGTGGAACTATAATGCGGGGCAAGATGGAACTGATCAGAATTCCTCTCCTGGAGACTATAGTGCGTAGTTGGAAAACATAACCTGGTAAGCTGCCAGGGGTGGGGGTGGCCGTCATGCGTGGCCTCTGCAGCAGGCTGGCTGCCTGGGACCCAAACCCCAATTCAACCCCTTGGTGGTCTTGCAACCTCAGGCAATTTTCTTAACCTCTCTCTGCAAGTTTCCGGATTTGAAAAATGCAGCTAAAGAAAGAACTACCTCCTAGGATCTGTGTGAGGCTTCCATGAAATGCAAAGTGCTAGGGCTCCTGGGTGGCTCAGTCGGTTAAGCGTCTTCCTTCAGCTCAGGTCATGATCCCAGGGTGCTGGGATCAAGACCCGCATTGGGCTCCCTGCTCAGCAAGGAGCCTGATTCTCCCTCTCCCTCACTTGTGCACGCTCGCGCTGTCTCTCAGATAAATAAATAAAATCTAAAAGGAAAAAAAAAAAAAAAAAGAAAGAAATGTAAAGTGCTTAAAATAATTTCTCGCAGATTAAAACAAACCCAAACCAGCTAATGACTACTACTATTATCATCACTACAGCTAAGAGTACTACTACTGCTCCTATTATCATTCTAACAAGGGTAGACCCAGACAGTCATGCACACCACATACTGAGAATCAGAACGCAATTACTTGAGATAACAGAGGAAGGACTGAATGCAGCCACCACAACCCTTCATCTTCTGCTCACAAATGTTCATGTTTTCCTTAAATGAAATAGTCAACAAATATTAAAAGAGCATGAGGTCGATTGGGTGCTGAGTTTGCCTACCTGGGGTGCCCACACGTCTCAGTCACTGCTGGAACGTATTACAACAGGCTTGTCTAATCTTCAGTATGAGCAAGGTTCCTCAAGAATGGATCTGAACACTTCGTGTTTACAGGGTCCCCACTAACTTTCCCCCCTTAACCTCTCCCACCACCCTGTTGGAGCATTTTCCCTCAAGAGAAAATCAGTGTTGGAATCAAGATCCGCTGGGTCGGGGGCGGGGGAGATTAGAACCAAGGTCACTCATCGCGGAGGGCTGTAAAGTTCCAGAGCCCACTCACTGCCCCTGGCAGCTGTGACGCACAGCGTGCGGGCACAGAGGTGAACTGGGACGAGTGGCGCCTGTGGGAATCTGGTCCCAAGACGGTGGTCCGGAGGACTCCCAAGGGGCGGGTGGGACCCTGAGAAGCCGCCGTGGCGGCCTGGTACCCCGATGCGATACTCACAATATGGGGAGACTGTCGGCTCATCCCGATCACGGTGCGGTTGATCCTTCTCAGCAGCCGTTCCATTATCAGCTGGATGTGCATCGCCGTGGGGCCCTGCGGGGGAAACATGGGAACTGACCCCACTTCTGACTCAGCTTCACTTTTCCTCAAAACACCTTGGACAGGTGAGTGTTCTCATTAAGTCTCATTCTGGCTCTTCCCTGCAAAGCAATCTCTTGTCCAAAAAGGGGAAAAGAAGCTCGCAGATGAATACATACCGTTACTTAGGAATTGGTTGAAAATGATGAGGTGTAACATGTAAAAGCTGGGAGTGGGGATGCGGGGGAGAAGTCCTCCCTAGGGAGCCAGACCATCCACACTCACTGCAAGTTCAATGTGGCCCCCAACTCAATGCAGTTCTGGGGGGACCCCCTGGCATGAGAGGTCAGTCCCGACGCTGAGCACAGGGGTGGCCCAGGAGAACTAGGCATGTGCGTGGGAAGGCAAAGACAAAAATTCAACGTTCTTCCCACCTTCTGTGTAGGAGGAAAAAAACCAAGAAATTCAAGTCAAGGAGCCAGGTATTGACTGAATGTGTTCAAAAGTCATTTGCTGGGGGCACCCAACTGGCTCAGTTGGTAGAGCATGTGACTCTTGATCCCGGGATTGTGAGTTTGAGCCCCACATGGCGCACAGAGATTGCTTAAAAAAAGGTTTTTTAAGCTAAAAATATTTTTTTTGAAACCCACAAAAGTCATATGCTGGTGCTTTAACCTCTTGTGTGATGGTATTTAGAGACGGATTTTAGGGAGGCAATTAGGTCATTAAGGCGGGGCCCTGGTCTCATAGGGTTAGTGTCATAAGGAGAGACACCAGAGAGCTGGTCTTTTCTCTTTCCACACACACACTGAGGAAAAGCCATGTGAGGACAGAGAGCTGGCAACCATCTCCAGGCCAGGAGGGGGCCCTCCCCAGGAACCTGACCACACTGGCACCCTGACTTTGGACTTCCAGCTGCCAGAACCATGGGAAATAAATACCTGTTGTTTAAGCTGCCCACTCTAGGGTGTTTTGTTTTGGCAGCCCAAGAAGACTAACACAAGGATTTAATATTTTGACTCTGTCATGTGTCACTCTGAGCAATTATTTAACTTTGCTGAGCTTCTGTTTTCATAGCTGGGGAAAAGAAAGGTTCCCATACAGGAATTAGCTGGGCTGGTGTACACAACAGTGCCTCACAAATACACATTTTCTTTTAAAGACTTTATTTATTTACTGGAGAGAGAGAGCACAGAGGCAGAAGGAGAGGGAGAAGGAGGCTCCCCGCGGAGCAGGGAGCCCCATGTGGGGCTCAATCTCAGGACCCCGGGATCATCACCTGAGCTGAAGGCAGGTGCTTAACCGACTGAGCCACCCAGGTGCCTCCACGAATACATATTCTTTATTTTTCCTTCTCTCCTTCTTGTGAAGTTCCAAGTTAGCAATATTCAACCTTGTCCTTCAAAGCTTTTATCCAGTCTTGCTTCATGATAGATATTTTGAAACTCTGGGTTAATAATTCAAATAACTAAATCACGCTATATATAGTTTTATTAAAATATCAAGCACTGTTAGCTCCCCTTTTGCACTTCCCTTCTTTCCTTCTTTGTTTTTATTACATATTCACTTGTTTCCCATTTCTTTGAGGGAACGTGATCCATTAGACCTGCCTCTCTGTTGAGGCATTTTACCCTCTATTTAGGTAACAAGACCACACCACAGCCCTGGCCAGGTGTGTTGAGTCCTGTGCCGACCCCATGTGGGGGTAGGAAAAGGAATCCGGCATTCTCTGAGCCCTTCAGAGATTCACCTCTAGCCGGAGAGCTGGGGCTTGAAGATGAATGAGCAAAACACAAGGATCCTCCTAGAAGGTCAGCTCCATGAGGGCGGGCTGCTTGCCTCGGTTCTTCACTGGGGCACTCTTAGACCTATCACAATGTCCAGAGCGCAGGATCTGTTTAAGACGTGTCTGCGAACTGAATCGTAACTCAAGATAGGAAATGATAAGCACCTTAAACAGGAAGTAAGGAGAGCACGAAGGGAAGTAGCAGAGTTGGGGGCTTGGGGCAGGACTGAACCAGGAGCGACTTCACGGAGGTGCTTACTGCAGCTGGACTTTGAAGAATTTGGACAGTGTGGAGACACAGCTCTGGGAAAAGAGGAGTCCTGGACTATTAAAAAAAAGGCATAGGAATCATGTCAGTAATTAGAGCCTGGAATTAACTGAGGAGATGAGGGGATAGTGGAAGACATACAAGGTTAGGCTGCACACTTAAAAATGCTTATGGTGGGGGATAAAACTGTATCATTATCACCACCAAAAAATTATCAAATTTACTACTTTAACAGAAGCTCCAAGATCAATAATCTTGAATGCTTCTGTTCATTACAGGGAACCTTATCAGGAAGACAAAAAAAAAAATTTTTTTTTCTCAAGCCAAGGGGCGCCTGGGTGGCACAGCAGTTAAGCGTCTGCCTTCGGCTCAGGGCGTGATCCCAGCGTTATGGGATCGAGCCCCACATCAGGCTCCTCCGCTTGGAGCCTGCTTCTTCCTCTCCCACTCCCCCTGCTTGTGTTCCCTCTCTCGCTGGCTGTCTCTCTCTCTGTCAAATAAATAAATAAAAAATCTTTAAAAAAAAAAAAAAAGTTTCTCAAGCCAAATAAATCTTCCAGTGTAATATGTAAATACATTCAGGTCATTGCCAAAGAGTCCATCTGTGTGGTAAGAAGGCAGGCAAAGATATTATATTAAAATTTTTTATGCTAAATGTAAATTTTTAAATTAAATTTAATTTTATATTTATAATATAAAATATTTATATTAAAAATAAATTTATTTATATTCAATATAAATTATATATTTATATTAAATATAAATTTTGTGTTGATATTAAACATAAATCTAAATATATAAATTTATATAAATATATATTTAATTATAATAATATATTTATGTTTGTTATAAATATAATTATATAGTTATAATTATATAGCATATATTTTATATATTATATAAATATGTATATTTATATAATCATATTTATATAATTTATGTATTTATATATTTACATTATATATATATTTTATTTATAAATATA